>NC_139353.1:76073538-76391038 GCF_055883805.1 Amblyomma maculatum
CTGTTAGGTAACTGATAACAGCGGCTTCATTCTGTATACACAGCCTGTTCTGCTGTTCATTTTAGGGCTAATCGTGTCGCACATTTTAGGTAACGCGAGCGCCTAATTGCCTCCACTGCACTTTAGAGAGGATGTGAGAATAATTATTGTAATTCGTGCTTTAAAGAATGCCAGCAATGGTCCAACAACGTTTCGGAATAGGGCTGCAGAGAAGATGGGGAAGTTTGTTTGCAGTTCGCAAAATTAACTCGGAAAAAGTATAAACTTAGCGGAAAGGCTGCTGTGCTCACGCTTGAGCAGTGGCCACTTCTGCTGTAACCCTGGCCTATGGCTCCAATGATTACAATATCTTTGCTCTAAATGTTTTCAACAATTTTTGCTAAAACACTTATTGTCAAGACAAAGCGTTGCAAGAAACGAATACCAGAATAGTATTAGACCTAAATATTCCAAACACATTCCAGCGCCTGAGACAGTATAAATCACCTAGGACTCACGTCCGCTATTCCCTACCTCAAATACGTTGCTATTCTAATCACTGCTACATAATCGATCCTGAATTTTTTTTCCATAATGCACAAAAAGAAAGAAAAAAGGCTCCAGATAGCTCACCCATGACTGCAGCAAAGATGAATGCCTAGGCTTTGTATTCGCTCTTTGTTTTACCGAATTCGCGAAGCCACTGCACGTGTTCTGGTAACTTCCACTTTTTCACCTTTCACTCCGTTGCAAAATGCACTGTTATTTATACCAAGAACAGGCGCAGTTGCAGTTCCTGTTATCCTGATAAGAAATAGTGCATACCAATACAGTTGGATCAGTCAAGAATTGTGGGGTTGAGACTTTTTTAGTTGCGAGTTGACATGGCCAAAAAAGAAAATAATTCCTGCGGAAACAGGAGCAAAAAAGCACGCCACGTGACGTGTTTTTTTACTTCTGTTTCCCCAGGAATCATTTTCTTTTTTGGCCAAATTTACGATTTTTATTTTAATGGCACCATTAAAATAAAAATCGTAAATTATAACGCACGCAGAAGATACACTGAGGCTGTTGTAACCAAGGGATTAAAAAAACGTAGATCGTATTGCAGAAACTGCATCGAAAAAATAAGAAAGCATTAGCGGCGTTTGTTGACTCCTCACACTGTTAAAATCACACCGCCACTCTTGGCCCTCCAATTCTACCACTCGAGGAGTGTAATTCTTGAGTCATACATGTGTGTTTCGCTGCAAAACGGGTACAGTTTGAATCAGCCTTCTGATTGGCTGTAGGTATGACGGACGTTACCAAAACGCTAACATTAATGGTATTCACATCACATACTCAATACGTCACATACCTTAACAAGCTATCGTCTTATGACGCCACATGACATTACTTTGATAATGTCTCAGCGACGTCATCAATCCCCTCACGCCAGCCTATTAGGAAGGAGGGGTTTGGAAATTTTGCTGGCTTAAAATAGTTTCCCTCACTGCTAATATTGTTGTTTCCCTCAGAGCCCAAGGACACTTTACGTTATTCAAGAAGAGTTACTAAATCGTGCTAACGAGTCTGAATACATGATAATTGTTTCCAATTTCAACACCATTTGGAGGACAACACACAGACAGAAAAATGTCATTACCACGTAGAAATTCATGGCGCGTAGACCTCCAGGTCCCCGCACGACACCGCTGCAACTCAAGTGTTTGTCCTCATGGCTCGTAATAGTGGCAGCCCGGCTGGTGACAAGGGTCGACGCGTCAGGGTCATGGAGGGCAATAATGCCTGCCAGTCACGCCGATGAACTTGTTCACTCTAAACGGTGAAAATTTCATTATATGTGGCATATGTGCGCGACGTTTCGCAGCGCTCAGCCGAGCCGCCTGAATGGCTGAGCCTATTTGACAAACTGTCTACACTGGAGATGCTTTAGTGTTATGCATAAACCGATGTATGGCAGAACCTTGTGTTCTTCGCTCGAAATACTGCATTTTTGAGAAATCAGGCAATAAAAAAAGAAAAGCCCTTCGCAGAGCAATGGTTAGCGCGCTCGACTTGGAATCGGAGGGATTGTATAAAGGCGCAGCATCTGTCGCACTTGTTTCTGTGGACACCTGAACCGCGCCGTAACGGAAGGGAGGAAAGTGGGCGTGAACGTGAAAAGAGAGAAAGAGGAGCCGTAGTGGAGGGCTGCGAAGTAATTTCAACCACCTGGGGATTTTTAACGTGCGCTGGCATCGCACTGCACAAGGACGCCTCTTCGTTTCTCCTCCATCGAAACGCAGCCTCCGGCTGTCGGGATTGAACTCCGGTGTTTCGGAACAGTAGTCGGGCATCTTACCACTGCACCACCGAGGCGGGGCAGAACTGGAGGGATGATTATTCTACTTCTGGCAGTGACATGATGTCTTCCCTAACTATGAATGATTCTAATTCTGGCGGTGCGCACGTCTTTCTTCAACTTTGAATTCGAAAAACCTTTTCTAGTCTATTTCTGGTCACAATTTATGGTCACGTGAAGCATTAGGCAAGATGACGTAACGAGGGAGCCAGCTTCTAGCGAAACCTTTTGCGGACACAAAATGTGGGTCTTCCAGTGGGAGGTCAGCTGTGCCGTGGCCAAATTGGAGGCATATGGGGCAGTACACAGCAGACGCCGGAAGATGGGCACCCAAAAGCTTACAAGAAATGCCGGTAACGACGAGGCAATTCTCCTCTCTCAACTACAAACTGAAGAACGCATAGTGGTGAAGGACGTAATGCGCAAAATGCATGGCACGTGGTCGTGTGTAGTCGCATGCGATCTTGACACATGCGCCTTGGATGCGGTTTAGCGATGGGTGCAGGTGGCCACACATCATCTTGATGGACCCGATGTGAAGATGAAAATGTGCGCAACACTGAGCATTTAAGGTGCAACTCGAGGTGGGACGAAAGCAGGCTCGAAACGCCAGGAGCGTGTGGTGATGAATCGGGATTGAAATACAGCATGATTGAGGTGAAGACATTGTCATGGTGGTGAGGGAGATGGCCCAGTATAGATTTCCGTTGTAGGTATGGCTTGACAAGTGAATGGCAGCAGCAGGACAGCGACAGCTTGCTGTTGTGACGTTGCTAGAAGCGGCGGTTGAGAGCACTGTGAGTTGTCTGAAAGTTTCAGTAAGCGGTGAGCTGAAGGACACATCTGATGCTCTCTCTTACGCGCCACACGCCATAAGGACAGAAGTTGGGCAATCTAGATGTTTAGATGTTTAGAAGGTATTGTGGCAATGTTCAGGATAGAAACTTCAGAGAGTTTGGGAAGCGTTTACGAGATTACATTTTCAACAATCCGGAGCCACGTTGAAGGAGGTTGCTAACTTGTTCAGTAAGAGCTATAGGGTACTATGTGCTTTTCCCGGAAACTAATTTGTGCCTGGCGAAAATTTTGAGGACGTCTTATGATGCAAAAGGGAAACATGTTATGTATTCGGCTTATTCCTCAACATGTCAGTGGCAAGCGAGAAGGGCCTAAGCTTTCGTTTACTAGCCAGAGTAATGCCGGCATGTCGCTTGAAACAGCTCGACCATACGTCTGCGTCAGGATTGGTCTGCGGTATAGTTCTCCCACTTGGTTCTAAATAAGAGCAAGAGGATGCAACAAAACAAAAGAAAAAGAAAACGATGAAAAGCAGAGTTTAAGAAATTATGTTACAGGCGTTATAATCGAACAGTGAAGTAAGCACCTTTTTCTAACAGGCTGCAAATGGCGAAGTGTATTTACTAACAAGGAGGTTTTCTCTTTACTTCTTGCTTTGCCTGCGAGCAACGGCTCCCTTTCTAAGCGTTGTATTGACGAAGTTATTGAGAAAGTAATCTCTCGTTTTTATTGTCTTTTCAGTTAGGTTTAAGTCGCCTTTCCCGATGTAAAGCTCCAACGCAACGCTGAAAACATATTTTATTTTTTTAATTAGTAATACTGCGGAGTCGTTTGACTCCAAATAAGGGTGAGCAAGGATACAATTAAAAAAAGGTACAACAAAGGTACACGAGCTTCATGGAAGGGAAAACAGATGATGCAAAAAACAAACAAAGGTTTCACATTCGAGAGGCTCGCAACTTATCAATAAACATTTCTACATTCGGGCTGTGCACTACACACATCGGCGGATCATTCCACTCTGCAATTGTTTTGACAAAAAACGAATGCTTAACTGTATTAGAGTATGCTCGCAATTCTTCTAGAAGTTTCCATGATTAAAACGCGTATTTGCGAGCGAAACAGGAGTAATGTAATCATGGGAGTTAATTTTAATCAGATTGTTGTATATCAGGTACAAAAATTTCAACCTTGCTTCAGTGCGCTTTGCCTGAAGGGAGTCTAAACCTAGGGAGTTGATCATGTCGGAAACACCATCTGGGCGCTTGAATATGTTACATATGAAACGGGCTGTGATTCTTCGCACTCTTTCTAATTTCGAAATATCCTTGGCTGTGTAAGAGTCCCATAGACAGCATGCATTTTCAAGGCGAGGACGCACCAAAGCCTTGTACGCTGCCAATTTCACGTTTGCTAGGGCCTTTGACAGTTTACGCATTACACCACAAACACCAGAGAGTCTTCAGAGCTTCCCCGCAAATAACATCCATGTGGGCGTCCCAGCTTAGGTTATTGCTGATCTGGACGCCAAGGTATTTTACAGACGCGGATTCTGAAAGCTTTACGTCGGCTATACAATATGGATGTGTCAGGAGTTTTCTTTTTACAAACTCTGAGGACCAATCATTTATTAATATTAAAAAACATGTCCCATTTGGCGCACCAATTAGAGATCTTCTGCAGATTACCGTTAAGCTTAATCTGGTTTACTGTGGAGTTAATTGTAGAGTATAGAACGCAGTTATCAGCAAATTATTTAACTCTAACTTCTGGGTCTACTATATATTTGTTAAGTCGTTTACATAGATCAGAAATAGAATAGGTCCTAGAACAGATCCTTGTGGGAAACCAGATGAAAACGGTGGTGGATCACAGTACTCATTGTTATCATTAACATATTGAAATCTGTCTTCTAGGTAGGCTTAATTAAGGTCAGTAATATTAGGATTGATTCCGGCAATGTAAAGTTATTTCTACGAGTTTAGTGTGCGGAACCTTATCAAAGGCTTTGGCGAAATCTAGGAAATCAGCGTCCATTTGTAGTTTGTTATTGACTGCGATAAAAAAATTATGACAAGTGGTAATCAGTTGTGAGACGGTTGATAAGCCACGCTTAAACCAATGTTGTTCATTAGAAAGAAAATTGCTTGATTCCAAAACTTCTGTCAAGGCATGGTAAATAACATGTTCAAACATTTTGCAACTGATCGAGAGCAAAGAAATTGGGCGATAATTAGATACAGAAGTTGTCTCGTTTCCCTTAAAGATTGGTACGACACGTGTAGTTTTCCATTCTGACGGTGCTGCGCACTGACCCAAACAAGCATTGAAGATTACTAAGAGGTAATGGGACAACCATTTTTCATAGCGGCGAAGAAAAGCTAGTGGAATGTTATCTGGCCCACTGGACTTTTTGACGTCAAGTTTCAAAAGCAGGTTAAAAATACCTTCGCGGGAGACGACAACATCTGGCATTAAAGAGGAATAGTGCTCTGGCTTAGAAGGAAAACTCGAGTTTTTATCAGCATACACCGATTTAAAATACTCATTGAATACGTTAGCAATGTTTTTTTGGTCCTGTGAAAGGTGAACTATTGACTATTAGTGACATATTTCGTTCTTTTGCGCCATTTATGTAACGCCAGAACTTTTCTGGAGCTTCTCTGAGAAAACGACCAAGCGTATTAGTAAAAAATTGTCCCGGGCTTGCTTGATATTAATTCATAATAAGCTGCCCAACATGCTCACATTTGCCTCATTCCGTCTACTAGAACGCCGCATCCGCTTTCATTTACGTTTAGTGCGGGTTACGTCCCGCGTAATCCATGGGTTATGTTTCTTTTTCTTCACAATATTAGAGACATACATTGTCAAGCAATCAAGGCATAGTTTTTTTAAACATGCACCATAATACATTTACGTTCTTCTCAGCCTTAAAAACGTCAACATTAGTCTCTAGAAAATCTAGGATTCCCACATCAACAGCTCTATTCAAATTTTTCACGACAATGGGTCGTTTTTCACATTCAGCATAAGCTGACAGTGAAAAAGCACACAAAACGAGATTATGGTCAGATACACCTTTCAAAACATCAACAGAAATACACTTAAGGGCATGGCTACTGAACACTAAATCAAGAATATGGGATACAGAGGTACATATTCTGGTCGGTCTCTCAACAATCTGCGTCAGATTACATCGAATTTGACCCAATCACATCCTTAACAGGCTAGGGGGCGCTTGCGACAGTTTTGTAATGGTATCCATCCGGAAGTTGGTGCAGGCGCAATCACTGTTCCTGAAGCTCTGGAATTTAGAGATAACAGTGGCCGGGTGAATAAACCGGCGGTGGAAACTAGCAAAAAACGACTGGAAGATTAGTGGCTTAAAAGCAGAGAAGTGACATAATGTTAGTAATGTAGGAACAAAATTTAATAAATAGAATGATGGTATAATTAACCAATCTATATCAATAATTAAGATATAGGGAGAAAAATGAGCATGATAGCTACTGCTACCACCCCGTTTCAAAGGGGACGCTCCTATTCCATCCATCCATCCATGACAACTACTGCAAATGTAAAGCATGGCTGTGCACATTAAAAAAGTTGTTGCAAATTTATTTCGTGGTTCGAGCTGTAGCCGACGCTTTAGCTAAATTGCAGTGATGTTTTCCGTGTTGTTCACAGCTGTCTAGCGCACAGGCAGACGAAAGGAGCAAGCCGTTTCCACGTTACCCGCAATGCTTTTCTACACTGTCTTCGCTTATCATCATCACCATCGTCATTTTGCCTATGTCATGCATTTTGTGCTGTCATATAGCTGGGATGAATCGAGAAAAGGTAGGCAAGAAGCGTTATCAGCTATACGCCTGGTTTCAATAGTTAAAGGGTGCTACTGTGGATCAGTAGCGGCCAACAAATAATGCAGTTGGAGGTTCCCGGACCCCCAAATTATGCTGTCTTCTGGGCAATGCATCTTGCCTATGGCTGCATGAGCACATCGTTACCGTTTGTGCGTCGAGGGAGCGCTGCGAACGAGTTTTCTTTCTGACTGGCAAATATGTGCTAGGGGAGGGGCGGGGAGCAAAGCGAAAGCAATCGAAGCGAAGAATGAACAGAGAATTCGAATAAATCCTGTTCTGCGCGTTATTGGATAAGATTACGAATTTATACGTCCTCCTTTCTCAATATGTTTGAGAGTGAGACACATCTAAAATGGGCTTCGCTACAGAACAGGCTTAGCGTAGCCACAGCACATAAAGTTGTTCATAAAGATGCCTTTACTTCATTACATTAGTGTATATTATGTGAATGGGTGCGCTTATCTTGTAAGTATATATTTTTTGCCGTCCGAGCAACCCACAGAATTCTGTTTCGCTTCCTCAGTACAGTTCTCCCAGTTCTCACACTAGCTAGCCCTTCTGTTGCCCTTGACACTGTTCGTGCATGTTGTCCTAGCCATGGGATAACTTTCAAGAACTGTTACATCATCTCTTTATTGAGACTATAGGTGTCGCAGCTCTTGTACTCAGACTTATACTTGCTGGAAGCGTTCCATATTTCCACTGATAGATAACACTGATATAATTTCTGCCCCTTGGAGGTGTCAAAGTGCGGCCTGCAACATCTGAGCTTTGCAGTTAGCGCAGCCGTCGGATTGTAGATGAAGCGCATCGCGTTCTGTAACCAGATTTGTATGCTTGGATAGCAGAAAGAAATTCTGGGATTCTTTTTCAATCTGCTGCGTATGCTTATACAAACATGTAATTGCCGGTTGGTGGTCTTTCGTCTCCTTCGATCAAGAGTTTATTTTGGATGGGCTGATAGTCACCTGTAGCTGATTATTATTCAACGGAATCGGTAATTCGTTCAAACTATACTGATACGATTTTTATGACACTTCTCGACAGATTCCGAACAATACTAAACGAAAGCACTTCTCATGTTCGAACAAACCAAAAATGTAAATAAGGAATGTTTTTGATTGATTTGATTGCGCTGCATATTCTTTTCGAATTATTTCCAGGTGGATTCCCGCGAGCGCAAAAATATGCCTGAAAATCTGACTGGACTTATGTCGTACCACGTGGAGATGGACGACTTCAAGAACCTATGTGGTAGCGATAACTTTGGCCGTCTTAAAATGATAAAAACCGAACTACTCAAGGCCACTTGGTAACCGCGAATGCACTATACTGACCAGAGACTCCTGTATCTCTTCCATAGACTGACTCATATTTGTACTACTTTACGAAGCTGCCGACTGTTCAACAGCGGAATCGGAATATTATCCGGGTATCTGTTGTAATGAATATGTGTTTAAGACTAAACATCATGAATAGTTTTTATATTGTTCATCGCAGAGAGTTTTTAATCGCGTTTACTTTTGTTACCTCATATGCTACACTCGCATGTGTACTCTTCTGCGTTTATAGTAAACTTAATGTCTTAACGAAGCAATACAATGCTGGACGCAGCTCTTGCAGCTTTGTTGCAGCGAACGCGGTAGAAAGCCGATGAATTACTTGCCGCATGGTTCGAAGATAGACTGACCTCAAATATTCATTGGTGCCACTGCATTCCTGTGTGTCATTAACCCGAGCTTGGTGCTAAGATTGCTTTCTAAGCCCTTCCCCTTTTCCGAGGGGTAACTTATTGCAGGGGCATGCTCCATGTATAAGCGAAGGTTGTCACAAGTGTGTCATTTCCTTGCATCACCATCTTTGATTCCTTTGCGTCGGATTTGACACAATCATCTCTTGTTTCTATTTTCATCTCCTACTCTCGTCTTGGGGCCACATTACCAGCATGCTCTGGTCTGCGCAATATTACACACGTGCCGAAACTAGGCGTGCGCTCGGACAGGGAGAGAGAGAAGAAACCTTTATTTAGCCGTATAGTTATATAGGGCCGGGCCGAGTTATATTGCCCTACTAGATGGCCAGCAGGTCAAGCCTGTTAGCGACCTCGTAGGCGCGCTTGGGGATCCGGTCTTGTATGCACGGGTCCGAGCTGCGCAGCAGGGTCTCCCAGTCATCTGGATGCAGGATTTCTCCTAATTTTGAAGGTGGGGGGTCCTCCTTGCATCCCCAGAGTATATGGTTGAGGGTAGCTCTTTCATCGCACAGTGTGCAGTCGGGAGAAAATTGGCTGGGGAAAATATGTGAGAGAACTACCGGGTTTGGAAAGGAGTTTGTTTGGAGTCTCCTCCAGGTAGTTTCTTGTTCTTTGCTTAGACGCTTGTGCGGGGGCGGAAACTTCCTTCGTTCAAGGCGGAAGTGGTTTGTTAAATCATGAAATGATATAAGATTATCCTTGGCTGTCCCAAGAGCGGAGGTAGTCACCGCCCGGCCGACTAAACCTCGGGCTGTCTGGTGAGCCGCCTCGTTTCCAGGGTTGCCAGAATGTGCCGGTACCCAAATCAATTCAATGTCCCTATTTGGGAAGGGAATCTTATTAAGAATATTTAGAGTCGATTGTGCAATTCTACCTCGGGCGAAATTGTGTATGGCAGTCTTGGAATCGCTGATGATAATATCTGCCTCTGAATTTGTAATGGCTAAAGCGATGGCTGCCTCCTCAGCCATTGCGGATGTGCGTACACGCAGGGAGGCCGAGAATGTAGCGTGCGTTCCCGTAACCCCTGCCACTGCAAATGCTCTTTTGGAACTGCATACTCAGCGGCATCAACGTAGATAACACCCGGTTGGCGCTTATGAGTCTTATGAAGAGCCAGGTCCCTGGCCATCCTCCTACCCTCGTGGTGTATAGGATGCATGTTTTTGGGCAGAAGCTTAATGGTAAGCCGCTTCCTGATTGGTGTGGGTAGATCTCTCGGTTCATCTATTTCTGGCTCTGAATTTGCGTCCAGTGCGCCGAGGATGCTCCTGCCTGTTTTAGTTTTTGTCAGCCGCGCCATCTGTGTGGTGATGTGGGCCGCGCAAAGTTCCTCGAGTGTGTTGTGAATGCCGAGTTGAAGAAAGTTTTCTGTAGATGTGTAATGAGGAAGCCCTAGTGCCGCTTTGAATGCTTGTCTGATGAGGCACTCCAGCTTGGTCTTCTCTGCGGCATAAAGCTGTAGGTAGGGCACTGAGTAGGTGAAGCGACTGAGAACAAATGCCTGCACTAAACTGCACAGGTCTTTCTCTCTCATGCCCCTTCTCCTGTTGGCAATTCGTTTAATCAGACGGATTGTCTGATGGGTAGTGGCAGAAAGCCTGTTAATCGTCTCCGCATTCTTGTCATTACTCTGGATGAAGAGACCCAACACCCTCAGTGTCTGGACTTCTGGTATGGGTTGTCCGTTAACCTTAACAGTAATGGGAATAGAATCTTGATGTGCTCGCCTACCTCTCCCCTTACCTCGAATGACGAGGAGTTCAGATTTAGGCTGTGAGCAAGTGAGTCCTGCTTGTGCGGCGTAATTTTCTACCTGGTCAACTGCCAATTGAAGAGTTTCCTCGATTTCGCCCTCGTTACCTTTATTGGTCCAGAGGGTGATATCATCAGCATAGAAGGTGTGGTGCAAATTTGGAATTTCGGCTAGCATACCTGGGAGGCGGATGAGTGCCAAATTGAAGAGAAATGGGGAAAGGACCGAGCCTTGCGGTGTACCTTGTGTTCCTAACGTTATTGGGGCGGATGTTATGTTTCCTAGTGTTATGACGGCTGTACGTTTAAACAAAAATGATTTGATATAATTGTATGTTCTGATGCCTGGAATAATACTACTTAGATTATCAAGGATGATTCTGTGTGAGACGTTGTCAAAGGCCTTGTTTAAGTCAAGGCCCAGGACGGCTCTGGTATGTTTGTTTCTGTCCCTGTTGATTATATCCCTTTTGAGACGAATCATAACATCCTGGGTAGATAAGTTTGCCCTGAAACCAATCATTGTGTCCGGGAGGAGACCGTTGTCCTCAACGTAGTTCTGGAGCCTAGTAAGGATAATGTGCTCAAATAGTTTTCCCAAGCAAGAGGTCAGGGAGATGGGCCTCAAATGTTCTAGCGCTAGCTTTTTGCCATGTTTAGGTATGAAAGTAATTTTGGCATGTTTCCAGCTTTGTGGGAGGGTGCCTGATTGCCAATGATGGTTAAGGAATTCCGTTAGGGCGAGGATCGACTTAGGGTCCAGATTTCGGAGAACCTTGTTGGTTATTCCGTCCGTTCCCGGTGCTGTGCCTGTGCGCAGTTGACCCAGCGCTTGCCAGACTTCTGCATCCTCGATGTCCCTGTCTAGGTACGCATTATCCAACCCAATGTAGTTTGGCAGCGGTCCATTGTCTGTGGTGTTTACATATCGTTGCTGGAGTTCATTAATGAGTGCGTCCTGTGTACCCGGATACTGGTGTACAAGTCGAACCAATTGGTCTTTTTGAGCCGTTTTAGGGTTACTGGGGTCTAGAAGATGCCTAAGTAGGAGCCACGTCTTTTTGGTACCTAGCTGTCCATTCATGCTGTCGCAGATTTGGCCCCACTGTTGCTTTTCCCATTCAAGAGAGTACTGCTCAATCTCCCTTTCTAAGTGAGCAATTTTTACACGTAGTGTCCTGTTGTTGCGCTGTGTTTTCCAGCGTCTGAGAAGGCTGGCATGCGCTTCCCACGTGTGGAGTAATTTATTGTCCGTGGTATGTTGCTCTGCAGACGCAGGTGCCAATGAAGTGGCATGTTCTACATCTGAGGTAAGATCAGAGATCCATTTCTCCAGGTTAGAGATATCGGTTGAAGCGGTTTGCTCCCGAATTTTGCGAAATTTGTCCCAATTCGTAATTTTGATGGTCGTTTTGGGGGGCTTGTTGGCTTGGATTTGGAAAGCGGTTGAGATAATATAATGATCACTGCCAAGTGAGACACCCGTGTTGCACCACCGAATATCGCCAATGTTTTTTGACAGCGTGAGATCTGGAGATGTATCGATACTGACACTATTACCCATTCTTGTGGCAATTTGCGCGTCATTGAGAAAAGAGAGGCCAAGGTTTTGTGCTGTAATCCAAATTTTGGTTCCTTTGGTACTGCATTTTCTGTATCCCCATGCGGTATGTTGGGCGTTAAAGTCACCGACGATTAGAAATTGAGCTCTCCCTGCTGCTCTAACGACCTTCTGAAGGAGACCTATGATCTCGGTGCCTTTGTCTTTGGGCGAGCTGTATACATTGAGGACAAAGCAGCTTATGTTTTCCTTACCCTGCGGAAGGATTTCGATGAGTGTATGAGGTACTGTTGTTCCGTCTATGTTGTGTTGTATCGCTACCATATTTCTCTGAATGAGAGTTGCAGTGGCAGGGAGTCGCCCTCTGCGTTCATCAATCGCAGATTGGAAAACCTTATAGCCTGGTAATTTTACGATTGCGTTTGTTTCTTGTAGGGCAATAACGTCTGGAGGTTTTTGGAGGGCTTGAATATGGAACTGCATGTTGGCTTTTTCGTTTCGATACCCCCTGCAGTTCCACTGCCATACCTCAATTTCCCGGCTTCGCGGAGCCATTTTGGCTAATGGTTGGTAATATTAGGCGGGGGGGTTGAATAACCTGTGCGGGTTGAGTAACCTGTGCCGGGGGCGAGGTGTGGAGGGGTAGAATGGATTCTAATCGTTTCATGATTTACGAATGGAAGTTTCGAAACATGATTTCAACTTTATCTTCAAGCTCTTTGACGTAGCGTTTACAATTGGCATCGACTTTTTGCATTGTTAAAGGATTAGATGGGAGGTCCTTGTCTGAAGGGGATTCCGCCATCTTTTTTGCTTGGGGTTCCCTATCAGAGGTAGCAGGGCGTTTGAGCGCATTGCTGCTGCCCGTAGTGTCCATGATTTGTTCGTCCATGGTCGTAGGACGCGGGTTACCGGTTGAGAATTTAGGCGGATTGGGGAGTGAATTTGCAATGGTGGCCTGATTGGCTGCTATCCGCTGATCCATAGCATCTAGGCGCTTATTTATGTTCCGAATAGCCTGAAGAATTTCATCCAAAGGAGAGTCAATTTTACCTTTTTCCTGCTTCCGGCTTTTATCCTGGGAGACCCCGGCACGCCAGCCCACCTGTTTATCCGGCTTGGTGTCTTCGTGTCCCTTGCTGTTACTTCTTCCTCGGGGTGTAGACTGCGACCTTTCGCGGAGAGGTGGAAATGAGCTGGAACGATCACAGGTGCTGTACTGCTCTCCTTGTCCACTGTTCTTGTTTTGACGTTGCCTTGGTCTTGACTCACGTCGTTGTCCGACCTTGGAATTCGGGTTCTTCGGCGCTGAGGGCTTGACTTGATCCACGTAGCGGTACTTGCAGTTCTTGCTCCCTGTTGCATGAGCGCCCCCACACACGATGCACTTAGGAGTGCACTGAAGGGGCTGGCCAGGGCTCGGGTGCGGGTGTTGTTCACCACAGCTATGACACAGCTGCTGCGGCGGCTTGCTGCAGACGTCAGCGCGATGCCCCATTGTGCGGCAATTCAGGCATGTTTCGACTTGTTCTCGGAATTTATAGCAGTGGAACAATGCTGAACCGTAGTAAAGTTCATAGGGCACATGCTTTCCGGCGAATGTAATTAAAACTGAACGAGCTTTGCCAATTCTTCGTGCAGAAATTATTGGCAAGTCCGGGTTGCGACTTATACAGCGTCCAGTACTTCATCGGGCGTCTCTCCCGGGTGATAGGCTCCGTAGATAATGCCTCTGGACGACTCGTCGGGTGACGGAACATATGCCATAGTTGGAAATTCCTTGCCTTCCAGTTTGACGGACTGCAAGCGGCGATAGCTTGTCATGCGGTTGGGATCCTTGGTGGCGACAGTGATCGTGTTGTTGTAAGGGTTCACTCGAACACAATCTTCCTTCAGCACCAATATAGGGTCGAGATTCACTGATGCGGCGATTGCCTGGTGGACTGCCCAGGGGCTGTAAGCCTGAAGCTCGAAGCCTCTTGGCCTTACGACTACTTTGTGGTAGTCTGCCGGAAGGCGGGGAAGGGCTGCCCTGCGAGGGCGAAGAGGTGGCTTGCTGCCAGCGGAGGAAATTTCGGACTCGCCTTTGGCCACGTTGACTTCCGACGGGTCCATCTCGGCATCTCTGCTTCCCGCGTTCCGGCCGCGGGCGGATTTCCTGCGTCCAATGTGGCTGTATTTCTCATGGTGTCCCAGAACTCGTTCCCAGCCCTCTTCCGAGAGCTGTTCCGGTGAAATATCTTCACCGTCGACGTGGTACTCCATCCTTTGTGGCTGAACGAGCGTGCGTGGAGCCGCCGCGACGCGTCGGGGGACGCTAGGCTTAACACAACCTAGCGTTCCCGTACACCTGGCGAATCAAAAGTCCACTAGACAAAAAGTTATCCTTTTTGCCTCTCTGCCCTCGTGATTCATGAGGACACTGCCGCCCCAAGATAAAAGCGTGGCCAACTGTTCTGTTTTCGACTTAGCCTGCTCAAGTCCGATAAGGAGGGAAGGTTTTCCGTTTCTCCCTATGAGCGGCGGGGGGGGGGGGGGGGCAATTTCACTCAAAAAGCGACTGAGACTATGAAAAACAATTTTTGTGGTGAACAAGATGAATTACGTCTTGAAACCAGAGAACACGATCTTCGCTAGGAAATCCACCACTGATGATTGGAGAAGTCAGTCGAGAAGTCACATTGGAAAGGTCGTGAAGAACCTTTTGCAGTCAATACTGATAAGGTGGTTGAGTGGTCGTTTAAGGCCATTGTCTAGGAGAAATATAGTGCGGGTTCTTATCTGATAAACTTCTGCTCTGTCAGTAAACTGTTTACTCGAGATCACCTTTCCGTTGCCCAAAGTGCACAAGTACCCCGCCGGGGTGGCGCAGTGGTTACGGCGCTCGACTACTGTTCCCAAGGCCGCGGGATCGAATTAGGCCTCGGCGGCCGCTTTTCGATAGGGGCGAAAAGCAAGGCGCCCGTGTGCTATGCCATTTCAGTGCACGTTAAATAACCCCAGGTGGTCGAAACTTCCGGAGTCCTCCACTACAACGTCTCTCATAGCCTGAGTTGCTTTGGGACGTCAAACCCTACAAACCAAACCAAACTAAAGCACACAAATGTGTATGACGAACTTACAAAAGGTCTCCTTTTGTACCATCTGGGCATTTTCTGTCAACATCGAGCATGCATATATTAACTGACCCTGGTTCAGGAGTTCTGAGCCCTGTGCGAGCTGACGCACTTTACCGGTACCATTCTTCTCTCAACCAGCTCCAAGCTCTTGCTTTTTATCTGCAGTCATTTGTGGAAACTGACAAAAGTGAAACAAGGTATTGGAAGATATATTTTTAAATGAGATATCCACGTAAAACATGAAAAAAATAGTTGTGGTGTAACTCTGGTTAACCTTAGTTGAATTGCGATAGCAATGGCGGAAGCTTCTTTTGCCTGCTACATTGTTCCCCTATCACGCCCTATGAGTGTAAGGTGCTTCAATACTGGGGACACTTAAGCTCATCCTTTAAGAGTATGACGCGAGAGCGTAAACTACCAGCCCACATATAAAGAAGGGTTGAATGCTGCTGAATGGAATGTGGAACGAAATCATTAGATGCCGGTGACCGAGCGTTCTTCGAATTTTCGGCGAAAGGAAGGCGCAGTATACTTCGGGTGGAAACCACGGAATCGTGTACACCCACACTTTATTTGTCAAGGTCACTTGAAGGCCTATCTTATACCATGCTTGAAGGTCAACCGTGCAGAGGTAAGACGCCCGACTACTGTGCCGGAGTTCCCGGGTTCGAACCCGACCACGGCGGCTGCGTTTCGATGGAGGTGAAACGAACTGGCGTCCGTGTGCTGTGCGATGTCAGTACGTTAAAGATCGCCAGGTGGTCGAAATTACTCCGTAGCCCTCCACTACGGCACCCCTTTCTCTCTATCTACTTTCACTCCAACCTTCCTCCCTTCCCTCACGGCGCGGTTCAGGTGTCCACAGAGCAAGTGTGACAGATATTGCGCCTATCCCTTCCTGTGAACCAATTATGGCGGAGAGAAGGGCATCAAACAAAGAGAAAAAAAGTTATTTTCATAGCGGCGCTACACTATATGTAAGCTAGCGTCTCTCTTAAACCTACCTACCCACCCGTTTTCAGAGGAAAGTATGACATCACTCTCCCATCTACTGCCTGCGCAATATAAACGCGCAGTACCGTCATCTTTCCCACCATGGAGGTTTGCTTCATGGCAAATTTGGACAACTATACCTGGCATCAAAAGAAAAGCCCACACCCCTGGACCCGCACTTAAATACTTCGCCCTTGAGCACATCTGTGCACGCTACAGTCATCATTACCACATCTATACTGATGGCTCTGTCACAGCTATTTCTTCATCCATCGGCGTGTGGATACCATCGATGCACACTACAATCTCGGCAACACTCAGTCATCGCACTTCAGCTGTGGCTACTGAGTTAACAGCTCTGAGAGAAGCAATTATATATATTCTACAACAACACCCTGCAGCATGGGTTATCTTCAGCGATTGTCGCGCTGCACTACAATTGCTTAAATCATCAAGAATTCAGGAAGAGCTCGTCATTGACATAAATAAGCTACACACAGAGGCCTATGACCTGAGTCACAGCATTGTGCTACAGTGGTTACCTGCTCACAGCGGCATCGCGGGCAACGACTTCGCTGACGCCGCTGCAAAAGAACTAAAAGATTCCACAAGGACAATTTCAGTACCATTCTCACGAAGAGATGCAGCAAGACTTGTAGCAACTGAATCATGGCGATTGCAACGCTCTCTGTGGTGTGACCCGAACCATCAATACCAACCTCTACATCGAATAGATCCCACTTGCGTCTTTCAAATTCCTCACAATTTGAACAGGTGGCATCGAAACTCTCTACACCGAATCCGCTTGAATGTGTCATACACAAACTACTTCCTACATAAAATAGGCATAGCGAGCAGGCCTCTGTGCTCTACATGTGATGTGTGTGAAAGTTTTGAACATTTGGTAACCTCCTGTCAACGGTTTACTGCACATCGCAGGACACTGCGCAATAATTTAAGCTTACCTAAAGACACAACCTTGCGCCTTGAACATGTCCTGGGTCCTTGGTGCGACGGATCGTCTGCCACGCGAGCTACCAAGGCCTTACTAACTTTTCTGAAGGACACAGGGTTGATTAATACCCTTTAAAACTCATCTATGTATGATCATGTGCGTGTGAAAGTTAACTTTTCTTAAGGACACAGGGTTGATCAATACCCTTTAAAACTCATCTGTGTGTGATTATGTGCGTATGAAAGTGTGCGACACCGATTCTCTTTTTTTTTCTCATTTATTTCCCCTTCCCCTCCCACACTCTGTCCCCTTCATCCCTCAACCCTCATCAGGAGTAGCATGCTAGGCTTTCCACCAGGCAGACATCTCCTGTTGCCATTAAAATATATATATATATATATCTTAAACCAGTCGCTGTTTGTAAATGTTTGGTTTGTGGGGTTTAACGTCCCAAAGCAACTCAGGCTATAAGAGACGCCGTAGTGGAGGACTCTTAAATTTCGACCACCTGGGGTTTTTTAATGTGCACTGACATCGCATAGCGCACGGGCGCCTTGCTTTTTCGCCTCCATAGAAAAGCAGCCGCCGATGCCGGGATTCGATCCCGCGTCCTTGGGCACAGCACTTGAGCGCCGTAACCACTGCGCCACGCCGGCGGGTTGTTTGTAAAGGCTGCATTCGAAGCGAGAAGGTGGTTGATCAAGAAATGTAATAAACACGCATAACAATGTTACAGATGGCATATGGTCGCCACGAGATGAAAAAAAAAATGATTGCGGTACGATTAGTGAATCTATCTGTCAGATCAGGATTACCATGCTTGGTTTTGTGAAAAAACGGCATCCTTTTAGGCATTTTACGTTTAAAGTATTCTCAGTTGAAAACATTTAGAAAAGCTTATTGCTCTTTCTACACACGCACACACAAAAACCCGCCGTGACGGCTCAGTGTATAAGGCACTGACTGCTGAACTCATGGACGCGGGATTGAATCTTGGCCACCGCAGCCGCTTTTCGATGGCGACAAAAAGCAATTTGTCCGCGTGCTGTGCGATGTGCGAGCACGTGTATGGCGTCGGAGATGCTCCTTTCTTGTTAAAAGTAGGGTAGCATTGTCCAATTGTATGAGGTTTGACGATGTCGAGGGTGAAATGGAAAGGTGGGTCGCAGAATCCACATGGTTTTGAGCTCTTAAAAGGTCACGCGAATCCCATTCATTACGAATTGGCTGTTGTATGCGTGCCGCTAGACTGTATATTTTGGTAGATTTCTGTGCTACCACTAACGCGTCTAAGCAGCTTTGTCACCTGTAGGGTGTCAGTGCGTATGACAATCCGGATCGTGGGAAGCATGGGAATGGCAGTCGCAGAGTGAAGCACCTCTTGCAACTGCAAGCAGTTCCGCACAAAACGTTCTGCACAAGTTCAGTGAAGACTTGCTAGGGTAGTAAACTGCAGTTGTCACTTCGCAGGCTTGTATGCTTACGTCGACGTAATATATAATGGAACCTTGTGGCAAGCGGGCGTCTCGTTCTATGATTCGGTCGCGAAGTGACGACGCCATGTCTTGTGTTATCGGTCTTCCTAGCTCAGGTGGCCTGTTATATGTATGTACTGTATTTTTAATCATGTGCAATTCCTGGTTTGGTCAATTTTCGCCGCTCATGTGAATGTCCAGTGTGAATGTCTAATGTCTAATAAAACTTTTTCTAAACACACATCACTCAGCTGTACAAAACGCCAAGGAGGAAGAACGCAGTGGTAGTAGTCAATGTGACGAAGCATCAGCCATCAGCGCACACGTTACTTGAGAGAGGGTGGCCTTAGGCATGCGTGTATCCCGTCGTTGCTCCACTAGCTCATCTATTTTTAGTTGTGCGTTGTCTTCTAGCGGCACTATTGGTGTGATGAGAGAGTGGCAGGGGATGACCTTCATTACCTCTCGAGGTAAACCTTCGAAACAGGCCTGTGAAGGTTCAAATTTAGGTTTGAGACGCGAGACTGCCGCTGCGTAAAATGTACCCCCCCCCCCTCCTTTTCGTGCATCAACCTTCCATGCATCGAACAGACAGAACAGACAAAAAAGACACAAAGAAGCAGCAGAGCACACCTGTTCGTTTCAAGGGCGTACCTGTTCGCAATTTTCCATACTTGAATCCCACGAAACAAGCCCGCAAAAAATGTTTTCGCGCCAAGCCTTGCTCTTTTCCGAAAACAAAGGAGTTAAAACTCTGAAGAAGTGGGAAATGAGCAGCCCAATCCTCATATTACCTTCGATACATAACCGCTGCAGTGTTTCCATGCTTCCGAAGAACGCCAACGAGTATTATTTCCGATATTGTGGTTCCTATCTTAAACTGCTATGTATATTAGTACTGAAGTGTAGTAGTTTCTGGCCATTCTAGGCAAGAGCCCATATTTCAAATGAAGGAGGTGAACGTGCTATCGCGCAACGAGCTATTAGCGGCTCCGAGGCGCGTGCCACTCACCGTGAAGAAGTGAAGGTGGTGGTGGTAAGAACATTTATTTACACATGGATGTTTGGATAGGCCCATAAGGGACCGGTCCTTACAAACACTAGGTGGAGGTCCCTAGTTGGGGACCCCAGTGGCGGTTGCCGCCGCTCGGGCGCGTCCGACTAAGGCTTGTTGGGCCTGTAAGTCGTGGCAGCCGAGCAGGACCGCCTCCCAGTTCTCCCGGGTTGGGTTGGGGATGGGGGGAATAGCCGGGTTGGAGGCGCAGGCCCACACCATGTGATAGATGTCAGAAGACACCGCTCCACAGTGTGGGCAGCTGCCACTAAAGGAGGGGTCAAAATGTTTTAGGGCTACCGGGCACAGCAATGTATTGGTGAAAAGGCGGAGAAGGAGCCGCTCATCCGCCTTTTTGAGACCTTTACATGGGCTGGGGTAAAGGCGATGACAATTTTGATAGTACGTCGTGATATCTTTGAAGGTGTAGGCCGGATTAAAATCGGGTTCCTGATCGGGTAGGGAGGAGAAAACAGCCCGGTGAGAGAGCGCGCGGGCGGCTGCGTCTGCTGCCTCGTTTCCTGCCAAACCCTGATGAGCAGGGGCCCATATAAGGTAGCGGTGTGCGGGGTCCGTATCCCGTATGCAATTTAAGTAAATTTTATAGGCTAGTAAGGGAGTCCAGCCTTGTCTGACGTTCCGACAGGCTCCTCGCGAGTCGGTAATTATGTATTTTGAGTCGGAATGAGAGGCCGCGAGAGCAATCGCCACCTCTTCTGCGTGTGTTGTACTGCGGGCTCTGAAGGTGAGACCGTTAACCGTTTTGCTGTTGTGAACTACAGCGGCCGTGTACCATCCCCCCTGGTGAGGGCCGGAGGCGTCCACGTAGTATACACCTGTTTTGTTACCATAATGTCGGGCTAGGGCTTCCGCTCGTGCCAGGCGCCGACCATTATGATCTTCGCGTGACATATTCGCTGGCAGAGGTCGCACGCAGAGGGCGCGTCTCCACAATTCTGGGATGCGAAACCTGTCTTCCATGAGTGTGGTGTGTTGGATACGGAGTCGAGCAAGAAGGCGGCGACCCGACTCCGTTTGCGACAAACGCGTGTACTGATTTATAAGGTGGGCCTCCCGGAGCTCCCGGAAAGTATTCACCACCCCAAGGGCCATAAGACGCCTGTTTGAAGTAGTGATTGGGTGGTCCAGGGCACGCTTGACAATTTTGCGAAGGATAACCTCAAGGGCATCCTCCTCTTGTTTCCGTAGGTGGAGATACGGTGTCGAATATAGAATCCGACTGGTCACGAAGGCGTTTGCCAGCCGCAAGGCATCCTTACTTCGCAACCCCCCGCGTTTGTTTGAAACCCGGCGGACCATGCGGCCCACCTGGTCCCCCACCTTACGGAGTTTGGCCAATGTAGTGTCTGATCGTCTGTGTTTGTGTATGTAGAGTCCGAGTACCCGTATCTCGTCAGCTTCTTGTATGGGACCACTGTCTAAAGATAGAGTGATTTGAGTTGTGCACTTTCGCGAGGGGCGGAGGTGCACAAATTCTGATTTTTGTGGGGAACACTGAAGACCACAGCGGCGGGCGTAGCGGTCTACTATCGTCGCAGCTGTTTGCAGGCTGGTTTCAATGTCCCCGATACTGCCATGCGTGGCCCACAGGGTGATGTCATCGGCATACAGGGCGTGCTGCACACCAGCGACACCATCGAGCTGGGCAGGCAGGTGCATCATAGCCAAATTGAAGAGCAACGGGGAAAGTACTGCGCCTTGGGGGGTTCCCCGCGTGCCGAGTAGGTAAGGACCATGCTCATTATCTTGGATGCGAATGTAGGATTGACGATCCGTGAGAAATTGCTTGATGTATTGGAATGTGTTGAGACCACAGTCGGTCTGGCTTAGGTGGGTGAGTATAATCTCGTGTCTTACATTATCAAATGCCCCTTTGAGATCTAAGGCGAGTACTACCCGGTCATTATGGGGGCATTCGAGTGGGTCAAGGACTTCCCGATTGAGTTGCAGGAGGACATCTTGAGCGGATCTGTGTGGGCGGAATCCGAACATGGTGCCTGCGAATACATGTTTTTGTTCAAGATATTCAGATAGCCGGTCCCGCACCATCGTCTCCATTAGTTTGCCCACACAGGAGGTGAGAGAGATGGGACGGAGGTTATCTGTGTCAATTGGTTTCCCTGATTTAGGAATAAAGGTTACCAGAGCCGTTTTCCAGTCGCTTGGCAGGGGGGTGTCCCCGCGCCAAATCGCATTGATGTAGTCGAGGAGGGACTGGTATGCCGAGTCGGGCAGGTTCGTCAAAAGCTTGACGGTGACCTTATCCCTTCCCGGGGCAGTGCCTCGTTTCATTTTGGCAAGAGCCGCCCGCAGATCATGGAGCTGGAAAATTTGATCCAGCTCTGTGTTCTCTCTGCCTGCATAAGAGTATGATGATCCACTGGGGTCTTGGGCTGTACACAGATACTGGTCCCGGAGTTTCTGTGCCAGTTGTGTCGTGTTGCCAGAGAAAGCATGCATGGCTCTCTGCAAATGTTTCTGTGTTTCGGTTCGTGTTTGGGTTGGGTCGATGAGGGCTCGAAAGAGGCGCCATGTGTTGCGGCTAGACATTTGTCGCGCGGCCGTGTTGCATCTATCCACCCAGTTGGAGTCGGCGAGTTGGGCCGCGTACTCAGCCGCTTTCTGGGTGAGCTCGGCAATTCGAGCTTTAAGCTTTCTGTTGTGTTTCTGGCGTCGCCAACGGCGGACGAGGCTGCGACGGGCTTCCCAGAGGTGTAGGAGGTGGTTATCCACGTCCGTGACCGCCTCTGAGAGCTGGATCTGTGTTTCATGCGAGCGAAGGTGTGTCAGCAGCTGTTGAGACCATGCTGAGTAGCCCTGCTCGGAAATGGGTGTGTTATCAAGTGAGTCAAAATTTTGCCTGAATTTCGTCCAATCTGGGATACGGGCTTGTGTTGTGGGACGTTTGAGCGGGCGTGTGTGTATTGTAATGTTAAGGATGCAGTGGTCACTACCGAGGGTTTCCTTGGTGTTGAGCCAGTCTGCGTGTTTTATGTTGCGAGTGAAGGTTAAGTCCGGACAAGTATCCCGTGTCACGGAGTTTCCTAACCGTGTTGGGCAGACCGGGTCAGTGTGGAGGGTGAGGCCCAACGTGGACGCAAGTTCCGCCAACTTACGTCCGCGCGACTCCTCCTTGCGATACCCCCACAGCTGACTGGGAGCGTTAAAGTCGCCCACGATCAGGAGGGGATAGCGACCCGCTACTCTTAGCGCGCGGCTGAAGAGGTCCGCGAATGTCACTCGCTTCAGTTTGGGAGGGCAGTACACGTTGAGTACATGCAATGGCGGGTCCCTGCGGCGGAGTGGTAGGATTGTCACCATTACATAGGAATAATCTAGTTGGAGATCGAGATCCACTAAGTTGGCTGTGCATGCTTTGTGTACGAGAAGACAAGACGCGGGATCCTGTTGGAACGTCGTGTAATTTGAAAGTGTGGCGCCCAGACCTGGCTCCTGGAGGGCAACCACGGCTGGTACAGACTCGAATGTTTCAAGGTAGAGGCGAAAATTGGCCCGCTTAGTGCGGTCCTTAAAACCTCTACAGTTCCATTGTGTTATTAATGTTGAGATGGCCGAATTGGAGGTAGAAGAGCGTCTTTGACTAAGGTGTCTCGCCATGATTGAACATTTTTGGAGGGGAGGAGGAGGGAGTGGCTGCCCCAGAGCCAGCTCCTTGCGGCGCCAAGGAGGTTGCGGCAGGAGCGGGGCAGCTGTCCTCATTGTCCGAATCAGTGATCCGACGGTTGAATTTTGCAGGACGGGATACGTCCCTAATGGGCCCCGACCGACGGAGGAGGCGGGGGTTGTCCGAGATGTGTTTTGAGACGACCGCGGGTATGGCAGTTATGACCTTGGTGAAGATCTGGTCCATAGCGGCCTCGATCATAGATTGCATTTTTGAGGATAAGCGTTCCTCCATCGCGGAGATCGCTGTCACGAGGGCTGGCGACAGCTCCGCATCGCTCTCCATCGCGTCCGAGTTCTGTGGGCTCGGAGCGGCGGACGCCAATTTTGATTCTAAATTTTGAATTTTGTTCAGTAAAATTTCATTCTGTGCCCGGAGCACGTCAATCTGCTTTTTGTATTCCGCATCGAGCGCGGAGGCGGTGAGTAGGGAAGAGGGGGGCCGGGGAGAAGAGGAGGCGATTCCCGCCCAGTTGCTCACCTGTTTGCCATGTTGGGGCGCGGATGCCCGGGCGCCGGCAGCGCCACCCGTCTTGAGAGCCGGGAAGTGGTGGTTGTCCGTGCCACTGGGCGGTGGCGGTGGAGGCGCCTTCTTCTTCCCAGGCGGCGTTTTGATGTCGGTAGCAGGAGGAGCAGGCGGCGTTCCGCCATTGCCACCTGAAGCTTGCTGCCTTGGCTGCCGCCGTTTTGCTGGGGGCTCACGGCGTTTGGCCTTGGGGCCTGGTACCTTCAGCTGGCGGAATTTTCCTGTGCAGTCACGTCAGTTGGTAGGGTGGGCTTGCCCGCACACTGCACAGGATGGAGTACATTCATGAGGTGCCTCGACCCCGTCGACGGTCGGCACCGTTTGGCCACACAGGCCGCACTTTTCGTTGTCCGGGCAGGGGCATGTGTCCGCCCGGTGGCCCAAAGTACCGCATCGCACGCAGGCCGGGACAGTTCGCTTGTACGCACGTACAAGGGTCACCTCTGAATTATAGTGAATGAATCGCGGCACCACTTTGCCCACAAAAGTGAGCGCCGCGACGTTTGATTTTCCAAGCTTGCGGATATCGGCAAGCTCTCCAGCACGCCACTGGATCTTGTTTTGGAGTGACTCACTGGTCTCGTAGTTGGCTACGGTGATGACGCCGCGACACACATCACCAGTCAGTTTCAATTGGCCGTACATGGGGAGGTGCCCTTTGGGTGACTCAATTTCAAATTCACGCAGAAGCTTGTCAGCGACGTGCGGTTGTCGGGTGCCTGCGACAATAAGATTTTGCTCCCACGTGGGGAGGAGGCTGAGCGATGCTGCGGCCTGGGTGCCCAGGTAGGCCGCGAACGCTGCTCCCAGCTCGCCATGTTGGAAGACATCCTTGAGAGCGACGGTCACCCGGGGCTTCAGGATGATGACAATGTCTTCGGGGTGAAGCCGCGGAAGCGGCTTTGGTTTCCAAACGGGTCCAGAGTTACGTGGGGGCCCGCCGTGAAGTGCTGCAGCGCGCGCAGCAGCGTTTTGCTGTGTTGAGGGGTCATTCAGCTTGGTGTCCGCCTTCTTGGCGTTCCGCTTGCGGGAGCGGCGTTCAATCAATTTGAATAGCCTCGCGTTCTCGATGGGCGCAGAATCCGGGCTATCAGGCGCAGAAGTTGCCGAAATCTCTGACCAGGTCATGGTGGCCGGGTCGTAGCCACGTTGTAGCTGTTGAGCCATCTTGCCGCTGTTGGGCGACTCACCCACGGCCGGGCTGCGGCGCAGCCGTTAGGCCTAGCGTCGCCGCCACGACACGCAAGTGATGATCGGCCCTAAAAATGCCCTAATAGTCCCACCTGTGTGCGGGTGGTGTCCACAGGTAGCTGCCAATTTCACGCAGACAGTCGCAGCTGGCTTGATGGGGTTGAGGTCGAAATTTCGTTGCTCCAGCCAAAACTTTGGTGGAGCCGATACGCTGCACGTCCTCTCTCTTCGCGCGCTCACAGCGCCCCCCCCCCCCAAGAAGTGAAGAAGCAGCCCTCAACGAAAACAAGACGTTATATGAGGGCACAACAACAACGTCAAGACGGCGATTTCACAATACCATTTCAAGGGCAATGGCCGCCGCCACCAAGACGCCCGTTCTGGTGCAGCTAGATATGGACTTCAGCGAAGGTGGCTCCAGCCCATGGTTCAACGGCAAGGCCCGCTCGACTGTGGCCAGCCTGACCTCCGCACCGGAGAATGCCGACCTATTCACCGAGCTGGCCCACGACGGCAGCATGGCCACATTGGTAAGCTACTTGGACAAGGAGCAGTCGTCCGTCAGCAGCGTCGCCCTCCTCTGCTACGTCCTTACAGGCCTAGTGCTGCTAGAGCTGTTCGTCGTGCTGC
This sequence comes from Amblyomma maculatum, assembly GCF_055883805.1. NCBI lineage: Eukaryota > Metazoa > Arthropoda > Arachnida > Ixodida > Ixodidae > Amblyomma > Amblyomma maculatum. Next base: position 76,099,246 of record NC_139353.1, read on the forward strand.
CGCTGGCCGCTCTCGGCCTCAGGCGCTACACCGCCACCGTGGGCCTCATACCATGGCTGGTGTTGGAGCTAGTTCTACTGGGCAGCGCCGCCATTCAACTCATCTGCCTCTTGACCATGATCAGCACTTGGTACGGCATTCAAGACGGCCTGGCCACGAAAGCACCTCAGGCCTACGAGTGGACCTTTGAACTACTGCATAACTACACCCAGCTCACCGTGCAGCAGCTCAAAGATGCGAAAGACCCGGACATCCGCGACAATGTCCTCACCGCGACCACGAACAGCATCAAGTGGATGCAGGCAAACCTCTCCGCGTGGGAAGCCGAATACACCGGTTATGCTGCCCTTAAGAACATTCTCACGGGACCATTACCTTTACTGCAGATGGGCGTGCTGGGATTGGCGCTGACTGTAGCAGTTTCCTCCGCTCTCTTGGCTTGCGGAGCCTGGAGTCGGCGCAAAATGAACCTCGAGAATGGTGGCAGAAGCCCAGTGTTTGTGGCGCTCGCCGTCTTGGTCGGCACTGTCCTGCTTCTCACGCACCTGGCCGTGGCGCTTCCGACCATTGCGCGCTGGCTGCCCGTATGCGTACTAGTCGACACTTACGTGTGCGGCCCGTACCGCGACAGCTCATTCACCGTCATTGATGACGGCGTCAGCAAAATGTGGACTCTGACAAGCAGACCAGAGCCTTTCTGCCGACTTGTTCCAAGCGCTCTCTTTAGTAAGTGCTCCAGTAAGGGAATGGTGGGCATCAAACATCTGCCGGAATGCTCGAGCAAGAGCCAAGGAAAAACATTGACGGCACCCGAGGATTACGTACCGCAACTACAGGTGTTGCAGCAGCCACTCCCCAGCAGAACCACCGCTCCCAACGAAAAGAAAATCATCGGGGACTGTTTTTATCCATATAAGATTATAAACACAGACATGACTGCGGTGTGTCCGCTGTTCACTGATGAATTGCTCGCCCATTGGATGGCGCTCGTACTGTCGGTCTTGTTTGGAATGCTGTCCGCTCTGGCCGCCGGGGCCGTCGCTATTATTTTCCTGGCAATTGCAGAAAGGAAAAAGAGGAAAACGAAAAAGGTAGTCCGCAAGAAAATCTTCAAGAAAAAGAAAAAACCTCCGCCACCACCACCTCCGCAACCGCCTCCACCGCCACCGCCACCACCACCCCCTTCTCTACCGGAGCCCATGAATATAGAAGTGCAAGTCCCGGTTCCCATACCAGTTCCAATAAGACGACGACGACGACGACGCCCGCCGCGACAGCCGCCGCCAGTCATCATGATGCCGCCTCCTCGTTGTTGTCATCCGCCTCCTCCGCCTCCACCCCCAGCGTTAATGCCGCCGCTGTTGTTCTTACCACCTCCCATGATGGCTCCGATGATTCAGCCCCTCGCTATGCCAGCGCCAGCTTTACTGCACGAGCAGCCTCCACCCGCAACTGTCCCGGAGGCTCCAGACATCATGACTGGCTGCTCTGGGCAGAACCAGCAGGCTGCACTGGCCTACACTAACGTCAACGTGTACGGCGGAAACCCAGGCGGTAGTGCAGCCATCCCGTGGTCCTGCGTACCCAATGTGAGAATGACACTACCGGCGGCTCTATCTGGCTACCAGGCGATGCTGTCACCACAGTTAGGCGCCCCGGCCATTGTATCAGTACAGCCGGCCCGGTCGACGCTACTCTCTCCCCAACCCAGATTCTTGGTGACGCAACCAGCACCAATGAGAACGGAATCTGGGCAAATGGTATCCATGTCATCACCGGTGGTGCAGCCTTCGAAGACAGTGTCACCGACCTCTGCGGTGGTAACTTCTCGAGATGTCGTCCAGGAGATCGTTGGTACGGCGCAACCGGCGACCACCAGAGAGAAGACGTGACGCATAGGCGGCCCTGAATATCTGCGGCAAATAAAATCCGCTTACATTGGGAATATTTCGTTTTCCTGAAAATATGAACAATTTTTGTGCTTACCCTAGCTGTGCACCTTCCTCTCGAATCTACTGGTAATTTCATTTGATTAACTTAAGCAGCTGACAATGCAAGTGTGTCAGGGGTGGAAGACACATGGGGCAGGTGAGTGAGGCTTTGAGGTTGGTGGGAATTACGTAGAAGGAACGAGTAGTACAACACCGGCTTAGTGACCTAATGTTAATAATAATATTACTTTGTTCACTTCAGTACCATAATACAGGATGCGGACACGCCAAAGCAGCAGTGGACTGTTAGGGCTCCGTTGATTATATGGGGCATGAATGTCCTTATGCATTCTCCTATGTGCGTTCGCACTCTAAGAAAAATATACCTAAAAATGTTTCCGAGTGCAACTCTTATAATTTTAGGCAGCTTAGCATCTCCTTATCGGAAATATCATGGTACAACAATTTGGTGTGGTGAGGGTATCGAAAGAAGGCAATCCCGAGGATAGGCTTACACTTTGTGATCTGTTCGGTGTATATCTGGAATAGTTTGGTTTGCGATGTTTAACGTCCCAAAGTGACTCAAACTATGAGAGATCACTTAGGAGAGTACTCCGAAAATTTCGACCACTTGGGTTCTTTAACATGCACTGACATCGCACAGCACACAAGCGCCTTGTTTTTCGCCTCTACCGAGAAGAAGCCGCCGCGGCCAGGATTCGAACACGCATCAATAGGTAGAGCAATCGGCCATGCTAATCACGGAGTCACCACCCCTATATTTTTAGTGGAACATTAGAAAACATTTCGCCATTTTATCAAGAAGGAGGTTTATCCTGTTTATTCATGTAGCAGAAGATATAAAGAACAGAACGCGCTATATCAATAAACAGTGCATATGCCAAACACTGGGCTCTTTAATATCTAATCGCAAAAAGCAGGTAAACATTTAAAGCATACGGAATACATGCCACCCCTTTAAGCTTCTTGCTCAGGCAGGCCATGGGTGTACTTTAGAATAAATCGCTCTCTATATGTACACCAAAATATTTTCTAGCGGAACATGAGTAATGCGGTAGCAGGAACACGAGACTAACGATGGCTCATTTGACAGTGAAATAGAAATACGCGCGTATTAAGTCAGGACCCACATTGGGTTAAAATCCATCGCATGAATTATGGGTCAATGCCATGCAGAGCCAGCCATGGTAAGCGTTGAACAGTGGCATGCCACAGACGCCTCATAGGAACATGTTCGAACAGTATCACTATAGTGCCAGAAATATCACGAGTTCTCTTGACAATTCGAGTACGAGGCAGTAATTCACGTGAGCACTGCACTGCATGTTGTTCGCCTGCCTAATGCTGGCAGGCACGCTGATGACTTTCGCTGCTGCAATCTTGGCACTGAAAGGCTTTTCTCCTACTAAAGAAGGTCAATTTCATTAATTGCGATTTCAAGCCATGTGAAGTTGGGGGATTGACTACTACTGTCCGTCTGATCGGAGATGTCCATGAAGGAGAAGCAAAAACCTAGCAACAAACAATAATGCACAGCTAACGACTCTGTTGCATATTCTTCCTCAGAACAATGAGAAGAAACAAGAAAAACAGAACAGGAGCGTTGTTCACCTTCTGTGTCTTCTTTGGCTGAAATTAAAGCATAATGAAGGACACAGTTTATTTATTTATTTATTTATTTATTTATTTATTTATTTATTTATTTATTTATTTATTTATTTATTTATTTATTTATTTATTTATTTATTTATTTATTTATTTATTTATTTATTTATTTATTTATTTATTTATTTATTCAAGTACCTCACGGGCTCGGACTGGAGTATTATGTGAGGGGGTTATGTGACGAAAGTTAAAAAAACTGAAAGAACAGAGTTGACCCTAAGAGTTGGCCCATCTGCAATCTTCAATAAAACTAGTTATAATTGACAACAGTGAGCTAAAGAGAACCTGTTTCGAAGCCTGAGGTAAAGATCGCAACGCCATAACTAGTGTAGCCAGAGAAGCAAGCAGTTTATGGCGCACCTGTAGGGCTTTTCCATATAAAGTACCTATGCTGAAAGGAATTACCTTTGGTGCTATATAGAAGCCAAAGACACTAGACATGATCCTACCGTCCAACCATTCCGCACATTAATAATTGCACTCTGTGAAAACAGCATGTAGTAAAATACAGTCACTATTTTAATGTCTCATTGCTTCGTTCTTCTTTTCGACGCAACAGACATCTCATCTACAATAGCTGTCATCAGCCATCGAGTAATAATATCTAGAGGGAACGGTTGTACGATTCGCAGGAGCTATGCTTGGAACATGTTGCCGCAAAATATTGAACATTTACATGATACTCGTAGTAGATTACGAACTCATGTTCTGGAACTTATATGAGCAACGTTACAGTATCACGGAAAGATGTCGGGCCAGTTAGTACACGACTTAACGAAAACAGCACGCCACGCATGGCGAAAGGTCAGAAGACACGCACACACAAACACTGCGCTAACAATTGGTAGTTCTGTTATCACTGCTTTCTCTTTGTTTATGTATTTGGTTGGACTCCTTTTCGGGTTTTCTCCACTCTTTTTTTTTTTCTTTCGTTTCTTTATTCTTTTTTTTCCTTTTTGTGTTTTGTTTTCCTTTTTTCGTTATGTTTTGTTCTATTCCCTTCCATTTTCACTTCTTTTTTTTTTTCACTTTTCTGGTTTCTCCGCGGTTTATTCTTATTCTTATGACTGAGGAGGCAGACGCTTTAGAGACATCAGTTGTAGTCCACTAAGTGTTTATTTCATCCTAAATTTCAGCGACGGAACAAATTGAGCCTTCGCGGCAAAGTTTATGATGCGGCAAAATATCGAAAGACTGATCAAAATTATATGTACGCCGCCACATACTTCCTCTCCCGGCAACGAGTTGGCACACGAGCTAGCCCGAGGTCTCTACTTCCCGACTGGCTCGGGGCTCCTCACTAAAGGGAGCGGAGAACGCAGGTTTAAATTTAACAATCTGACTCAGCATTACAAACTCGAGCGTATGAGGATGCTTGTACCATATGTATCACTTAACACACAAGCAGTCGCCTAGGAGACGACTCTAGACGTATACTTTCCCTAAACTAGTTCTGGTTAAAGCTTGTTACCCAGAGGATCAGTGTTATCACTGTGGGGCAAGAGGGTCACCCGCCTACATAATATGGGAATGCCTCTTCTCCCTAGGGAGAGCTGTAAATATAAATAACGAAAGAACCTGGGGGCCCTGCAGCGCTGCTCGGATCCTGAGCCCCAGCAGGCATCACAGGCCCAAGAACAACGCGTCCTGGCCAGCATCCAAGGTGGAACGTCACTAGAGCCGATTGGTGGAGGAGATGCGCACCATTTGTGTTGAAAAATAAGTATATTCCTCCTCCTCCTCGTTGTGTGTGCGCGTCTTCTCCTCTTTGTCTCTTTGGTGATGCGCTGTTTTCGGGAAATTAAAATGTGACTGAGGTTTTAATATAATGTGAAATAGACAGTGAAATAGAAATGGAAATGTAATGAAATGTTACGAACTGTGTCCCCATTAAATATTTGGTGTTTAGTACTAATGTGGCTATCAGATTTTATCGAACGCATTCTTGATTGGGATGGAGCGCATTTGGCAAGCACTCGCAGATTATGACTAGCAGCTTACCGGTATCGCTAAAGAGGAAAGTATATAACAGTTGCATCTTGCCTGTACTCACCTATGGGGCTGAAACGTGGAGGCTAACCAAGAGAGTTCTACTTAAGTTGAGGACAACCCAGAGGGCTATGGAACGAAAAATGGTAGGGGTAACATTAAGAGATAGAAAGCGTGCAGAGTGGGTCAGAGAAATAACTCAAGTTACCGACATTCTAGTAGAAATTAAAAAGAAGAAATGGGCATGGGCAGGACATGTAGTGCGAAGAGAGGATAACCGATGGTCGCTGAGGGTAACAAACTGGATTCCAAGGGAAGGAAAGCGTAGCAGGGGGCGGCAGAAAGTTAGGTGGGCGGTTGAGATTAAGAAGTTCGCAGGGGTCAAGGGGATGCAGCTAGCACAGAACCGGGTTAAGTGGAGAAATATGGGAGAGGCCTTCGCCCTGCAGTGGGTATAATCAGGCTGATGATGATGATGATGATGATTCTTGAAGTGTTAAACAGCTGCGGATGCGCAACGTAGTTCCGAAGTTTACCGTTTGATATTATTCCATCGGAAGCAGTTTTCGACCTATTTTCGCCTCAATAATGTGCATACAGCGTAATTTTGAAGACGCAATTTCTTAGCGCTTTTTTAAAGCTATTCTACCGCTCCTCCAAGCCACATTGCCTCCCTCGTCGACAACAAAAATTACAGGAGCACTGTGAATCTACTATGTAGCAATGCGAAAGCCTGAGCTTTGCTGTTGCACAGAATGCATTACGTTTGTTCTCATTATCATTATCAACTGCTTGCACCGTCATTATCATCGTTACTGTCATCACTGTCATTATCACTAATTGTAGCGTCATTGTCATCGCTAATATTATCCTCATGGTAGACATGCAGATGTATGATATGTTTCTTACGATCCCGGGCGTAGAGTTGTTTAAAGCGCTCGAATTGGGATCCAAATGATGGAGGTTCGATTGCCATTGCTGGTGTTGACCGAATTTTAATTTTTTTATGACGTTACTTTCGGTTTCGGGTAATGACGTCATTTGATTGACAGCTATGATGTAACCTGAGGGACGCTGACAGTATGAGCCATTAAAGGTTTTCGCCTTAATAGCCGCTTTCTGCATTGTTGGGCGAGCACCGCTGTTGCGCCGGTTTTGGTACAATCAATGTCACCGAACAAGTACAGAGAAGTTAAAGACAAAGAGGCGGAAGTTGCCAGAACGCGTGCAGTTGGTCCGTGATTCCAGAGCAAAGACAACGCTTAAGGATTCATCTTTGCTGCAATAATGGGTGAGCTGTCTGGATGCGCTTTGCTGTCCCTAATGCACTTTTGGGGAAACAGGGTCTTTAAGGATCGACCGTATTCGTGGCAATGCGGAGAAATAACGAGATATTTTAAGCAAGGAACATCTGTGCGCTTAGGGCCAGATACTGCATGCTGAAGAATTACGCCTGGTTCTATTTCCTCTGTTCACACTTTTTCACAGTGCTTCGGTTTGGAATAAGCACTCACGCAATAATCTTTCAGAGCTTTTACACAGTGATACGCATGACCATCAGACACATGGACATGGTTAGGCACCAGTAACCAGAGCTCGAGCATCAAAACAGGTGCCTTTTCTTTCGTTTCATGCCTTATATGAGTTCATTTTTTTAATTATAAACAGATTTCACATCCCCTCCGCATAGCCCTATCCCAAAAGTTGGTGTACATTTGCAGGCACTCTCTAGTGGACAGAATACAATCATATTTTCTATTATTACTTTGCATATAATTGCAACAAGGCCATGAGGGGGAGGGGGAGGTGTCCGAGCTGCCAAACTGCACGAAGCGGTTTGCGTTAAAGTGTACACTGAAACAGATTCTTCATAATGAGCGAGGCCGCAATTACCATTGGCCTAATTAAAGTAGAACGCAAGCCAGCTGCGATGATACAGAATACATACAATATTTCTCTATTTCGTCCTAGCCAGCCATCCAGAGCTCAGTGCGGAGCAGGTCTTAGCATCGAACATGTATTCCATTTGATTAAGAAGCAAGAAAATTGAAATACTAAAACATATGCAAAAGGTATTCACATTAGAAATATAGAATGCACATTGTGCTCCAATTTGGAACTTGCTAGGTTCGAAACATTTGCTACAGCCAGGTTTCACTCCCGCCTGGTACTGGCTAGCACGCAGATATTTCAGACACACTTGATACAGTAAATAGCTAATTTAGGCCAAACTTCCTGAGCTTAAGCAGGCGTTGGAACCAAAAATTGATCAAGGTGTTAAGTTCGTGCCCTTCAAGTTATTTCAAAGTAAACAAGCATCACACTCACCTTCAATTTGGTAGCAACCACTTCGGTCAGCCCATAAAGAGTGCCACTACCTCATACCCTGGAAATTCTTTTGTGCATCCTAAGATCACAAACACTGAAACATAACAGCTGCCGTTCGAAGACGAGCATGCTCCAACTGAGATTCTTCAAGGCGCGAGAATTTTAAAGAGAAATTTGTTTCTCATGTGACAAAAATTTAATGGCATTGTGCTCACTGAATGCTTAATCCATCTTCATTTGAGAGTTCCACATCATCTTTTTTTTACTTCCCACCATTGGAGCAGTGAGGCTCCTCCGCTTCTGTGTGACCACGGGGTGAGATGTCATCGAATAGCATGGCATACCGTGTTATTGCTTTTTTGTACACGACCCTGTTTTAAATGAAGCGCACCGTATTAGCCCCTCTTAGCAAACAGCCAGTAATTCGTACGGCTAATCCGTATGTCTGGCACATAGCTAACATTTAGAGTATCGCGTATGATGGGATCGAAAGTTAATGAATGCTACGGTGTCACAACTGCATCGCTCGAGTAGATGATTCCGTCCTAAATCGATATACAGTACGGTCAACTGTTATGGAAACGTGCAATCACATGACCTACACACTTCGCAAAGCGCTGCCACCGACAGCTAGCGAGAATCGACAGCACCGTGTGCAGGCTGGAGAAGGGCAATCAGCGCTGGTTACTGCGCATGCACCAATTGTAACCGGCTCTCGCGGGAGAGCTTCGCAAAGCGCTGCAGCCACGTGGTGTCATGTTCCCTTTAACTGTGGACCGCACTGCACATTCAAAGCCATCTATTGTTTACGGCAGGAGAGTATTAGGCGAGAAGAAAACAAAAACATAAGAGTCGTGTCGGCGAGCAAATTTCCCTGCTGAATGCCTGGAAGTATTATCGAATTTTTGTGCGCCAACCGCAGCTGCCGGTGAGAAGCGAATTGCCCGCGAAGCACCGCAGCATGAATTTATATGTCTGCATGGTGAATACGCATCCGTTAAATCTTCGTTGCTGTTTGTACTATCCAAATAGAATGCATAGCAATCTTCCATATTAACGCAACGTCATTGACTTTTAGCTGTAAACGAAAACCTAGCCGCCCGCAAGGTTTAACTTGCTTGGGTCGCTGCACATAAAACATGAGACTGGTCCGAATAGAGGTTTATAACAAAGGCAAATAGATTCAGAGGACAAAAGTTTAGAAACACTTAACCTACCCCGACCAGATTTCGTAAGCTCTATATGTTAAGTCGTTCAACGAAACTCTTTGGTGGGCTAAATATCGACGAATTTTTGTACCTGAAGGTAAGGGAAAAAGGGCGACCACACAACAAAACACGACACGTCGCAAAGGACGCTCTTTGTGTCTTTTTTCCTCTCTGGTAGTCCTCTTTGCTCAGCCTTCTGTTACAAGAATGCAAGCCCCTCACATTTTTGAAGCATTGCTAAGATTAGTCATTGAACTGCTCGCATAGAATCCTGGCTGGAATCCTGGAAAAACACCGAAGTTACCCGAAGGCCAGAAAAAGAGCGCGCATTTATAATTCTGAAGGGCCGTGATGTTGTCTGAGTTACCAAACAGACATCCGTGTGTGAGTAACGCAAAGCCGACAATGTGTAGGTTGCTTCAGTTGATAGTTAAATACATGGTTATATACCGGTCATGAAATGGTAAACCTCAAAATACATGCACGTTTTTGAGAGTTGTTGGAGTGGCACTCCAACCAAGTGTCCTACCTTTCCATTTTTTCTAGAGAGCGCAGTCGTCTCCGTCTCATTGCAGCAATAGCGCCCGGGTAAATTCAATGCGATTGAAGAGAAATTTTGAGAGCACTTTGTTGTTCTCTGTTTCTCTGTTTACCTGTTTACCTGTAGCGAGCCTGTCGCTTACCGTAGCCGTAAAAACACACAAAGATCAAGGGCATCCGACAGGCAGTGCTGGGCAGTTTCGGCGATATCATTGAAATTGTGCATCATATCTGCATCAACGCATTCGAAAACCTGGTTCACATGGGAGTCCACAGTGCTAATAAAGCATCTGGGAACCATGACTAGTCTGGCCTGCAGTCATTAACGAAAGCAGGTATGTATTACTCGCAACGGATGGTAGATACTGCTATGACAGCCCAACTGAGGTTGTAAAAGAGATGAACACCACTTATTGCTGCAATAGCTCTTCCGTCTAGTTTTTGTCTCACTTTTACATTGCTACAATAATCTCAAACGAGGCGTATCTCCACCCGTATTCGTATATTCGGACATCTATGTTCCTATACTACCACATACAGCAATGTTACGCCACACCCAGTACCTCTTCAGAAGACAATTTTACAAAGGAAATACAGCAGCCCTCAGGATAGCACAATCTCAGATTTTCACGCGTTATGAAATTCTACACCATCATTTTTATTGTGACTTGTCAGTTTACGTTATCGTACGCTGCTTTCAGTAAGATTATATTAGTGAAAACCAAAGAGGCGACTTTGTTTTCCTCTTCCCTTCCTAGCGGAATCAGGGACTTCCCAGGTTTCTGGTAAGTATTGCAATTCCTTTCAATAACCTTCCCCTCAGCAGAAGGTGACCATAGCTACTCACGGAGGCAGCTGACAAGCACAATATACTTAGGCAGATCGCAATTTGAGTATGCATTACCGGCAATTTAATATTAAGGCGAAAGTCTTTATTGCCTCATCATTTTCGTCAGCAGAAGTGTCACGCTTTTGCGGCTGCTCTGATTGGTCGAGACGCAATGACGTCATGGAGGTCTCGACCAATCACAAAGCGCCACCACAGTATGCGCGAATGCGTGCCTTATAGGGCCATATGCCAAGCAATAATTAATTACTATGAATGACTGCTTAAAACTTGTTATTAAGTAATGACAGTTAAATAACTACCAGTTACTTATTAACAAGCAATTGTATAATGATAATTACTAATTACTTACTCATCGGTCAATAATTATTTATTACTTATAAAACACTACCTAATTATTGCTAATGAGTGTCAGTTGCGTAAATAATTGATTAATAATTAATACCGCGCACCCCGTAAAATAAGCCACACAACAGTAAACGTACAACAACTGCGAAGATACAAGCAGCATAAATGCATCGCAGAATGTGAAAGAGTAGTCGCTCGCTTTACTCGTAGCAGCATTCATCACTACATGCGCAACAGTCGCGTAGCAGAATGCAGCACTCAGGCTTTCGCTTTTCATCACTTTAGTCGCTAAAGTGTCCTCGAATTTTTTAACCACAATCTACGGTACAGAGTGATATCGAGTTGGATAGAAAGTAGAATTTTTTAAAACATGAAACAGGGTGTGAAGGGCTGTATAACCCCCTCAGTACGCAAGCTATTATTTCGAGAATAACATTTGTCAAATGTCTTGCTGCCTTCACCCTAAGAAAGGCCTTATCGCAACACTAGCCTGTACGTTACAGGCTTCCAATCAAAACCTGCTTACATTTTCTAATATCTAATCGAATAAGGTCACGTCAAAAATCTCTTATACCCATCGCGTAAAATGCATTGGGAAAGGGCCAGGTTTGTTCACATATCGCTCATGCAAAGTAATCTAAAGCCCCCGATTTATGCTGACTCCACTGTCCCTAGGTTGCTGCGGAAATCAAAGTCAGTGGACTACTTGAAAATTTTAATGGTTTTGGGATCGCAGTCTGAACAAAGCGCAAGAACTATGAACTTTATAGGTTCTGCATTTCTATGAATTCGTTTTGTTCAGTTGCAAACGGACAACATAAGTAACACCCTTCCTAAAACGAAGTTCCAGCGACGTGCTTCACGAAGTATGCCTCGGTGACTTGCAGGCAATGTTCTCTGGAAGTTGGTTCGCGGGCTGGAAGTGACATCAAGAGTGGCATAGCTGCGTGCATGCATTATTGAATGTACAGCACGTTCTGACAACCCCACTTCACCAACTACAAATAACAAAACAAATAATGAAATAATAACATAAGACAAAGAAAAAGCTCCAGAATTTTGTGTCAATATCTCATCCTGCTAAGTAACTCGGGGGATGAACTGCAAATAATGATTGATGACCTAGACAGGAAAAGTAGAAAGGTAGGCTTAAAAATCAATATGCAGAAGACTAAGGTAATGTTCAACAGCCTCGGATGGAACAGCAGTTTACGTTAGGTAGCGAAGCACTGGAAGTAGTAGGCGAATATGTCTACTTAGGACAGGTAGTAACCGCAGATCCGGACCATGAAAAAGAAATAACAAGAAGAATAAGATTGGGATGGAACGCATTTGGCAAGCGCTCGCAGATTATGACTAGCAGCTTACCAGTATTGCTCAAGAGAAAAGTATACAACAGTTGCATCTTACCTGTACTCATCTATGGGGCTGAAACATGGAGACTAACCAAGAGAGTTCTACTTAAGTTGAGGACAACCCAGAGGGCTATGGAACGAAAAATGGTAGGGGTAACATTAAGAGATAGGAAGCGTGCAGAGTAGGTCAGAGAAATAACTCACGTTACTGACATTCTAGTGGAAATTAAGAAGAAGAAATGGGCATAGGCAGGACATGTAGTTCGAAGAGAGGATAACTGATGGTCGGTTAGGGTAACAAACTGGATTCCAGGAGAAGGAAAGCTAGCAGGGGGCGGCAGAAAGTTAGGTGGGCGGATGAGGTTAAAACGTTCGCAGGGGTCGAGTGGATGCAGCTAGCACAGAACTGGGTTAATTGGACAAATATGGGAGAGGCCTTCGCCCTGCAGTGGGTATAGTCAGGCTGATGATGATGATCCCATCCTGCGGCAAATTTTTGGCAATCGCAAGACAGCTAGAAATTTTAATCTGTCTAGTAGGCACTTTGATAGAAACCAACTGACTAGCTTTCAACATTACCGGACTTAATGTATACCTTTTCTAAAATTGAGTACCTTTGTGTAATCATCCAGCCGCTCTACCATTAAACCATTTCCTGTTGCAAGCCTCCTCAGTTATACTACAGGTTTGCATGATGCCGTTGATGATATTTCTCAGGCATTTCGTTTTATCCTGCGTACGTTTATGCTCCAACTGCCTCTCTTGAACTCCTATTCTCGATGGAGAAAAAAGATGTTTATATCCAACTTGGAGTCAGTTTAAATCTGTTTATGTACTTTATTTCAGAGCCTTCAGACATCTGCTTTGTAATACTCAGGAGTCTAGCTGCTATCAGTTTCTGTCATGATAATATTTTAAATGAAGTTTTCATGGCCGACGAGAATTATGTGTAGAGGTTCAGAATTACGTAGCTGTAGGTTAGCGGAAGAAGATCTGCACTTTTTTTTTCAATTTGAAGATGCGTGAATACTATATTTGGTACATGGTCCCTGCCAAACTAAATGGAACCTTTTGAAGAACATGCAGGGCAGGAGTTTTGCCCTACGAGGACTTTCATGTAACAGATCGACGCTTAAAGAAAAATGGCACGCAAGCCTTATGCAAAACACGGGAATAAGCATAGGGTACAGAGATAACTATATATACGGTCGGAGAAGTTGCTTCACATATAAAATAAGGAAATAACGTTTTTGTGTACTTGAGCTTCGCACTCCAAGTTGTGAAGGGCCAGGCTCTTGATAACATAACTAGACTGAACTAATTAGACGAGTACGTCTACAAGCTTGCCGTACATAATGCCAAAGAGAGTGAGGCTTGACCATTGAGCTGAATTTATAGGGCTCAACAGGTGGCGCGACCAAGGTTGCCCGACGGCTGTGCAAAAATAATTTAGAGGCAGCCAAAGATTATGAATACAGCGCACAATACTGCAAAGAGGCACTCGATGGCGAGGGATTATAATCAGATAGAACAGAACCTTGGGCACGGGCAAGCCACATATACTCATATGCCGAACAAAGGTGAGGGCACTGGTGATACCGAAGAGCGCTAACGAAAAATGGGGCTTGGGAGCAAGAAAAAGTGCTGAAATCAAATTAAGAATGCTGTCTATTGAATCTGGCGGCTTCACCGTGGGAAGGAAGAAGTTGGCAGGACGTTTTTAGGCTATTCATTTCTTCAACAAAAACGCATATTAATAAAGCAGACTTCAGTAAGACAATTAACTTTGAAATGCTTTATGCAGTTACGTTGCAGAGATTGAAATTGTTGCACAGGAAGCAATAGACTGTTCAAATCTTGTCTAGTTACAGTTTTAAACTGAAAAATGCATGTTTTTATTAATTTCAGATGTATCGACAAAGGAATCCCGTAAGTTCTTTGTTGCGCTGCCTTGTTTCATGCGCTCCATAGTATGCTTATCAAACGCAAATTCAAATAAACGCATTGAGCGCATTATTTTCGCGTGTCGTTGTCAGCGGCTCGTGGGTTTAGTCAGTAACCGTTGTACTGGAGAGACATCGTTAGTTAGCTCTTGTGAACCGTTGAACAACAAACAACTGGCAGCTTCAGTACGGCAGGAGCAAAAATGTTCTTGCGGCAACGTATGAATATTTTATGTGACAATTAGTCGATGTCCTCATGTTAGCGGTAATGGTCGCGTGCCAAATCTCGAGTGAAAAACGCATTTCTCATTCCACGAGAAAATTTTAACTCATATTAACTATTTCGGATTTGTACGACACCGTTCGAAGGCATGAAGAGATGGTTGTGCATTATTTAAAGGCGGCCTCAAATCCTATACGAAACTAACACTATTTGTAGCTATGCAAACAACGGCTATTAGTGGAAGCTAAGAGAATACGGCCCGCCAGAAAAAAAAGCACCAGTCTGAAGATAAAGGTTGAGAAATCGGTGCCAAGAAATGACGCAAATGAGCGAAACTTAAATATGCTGAAGTCGCTTGGCCCACTCATGATCAGATTCCACATATGTGTTAAAAATGTTCCAATTTTAAGCGGAACTTCCACTTATAACTGGGACTTTTCGGCGCACAAGCATTACCTGCATATCACTCGTAGTTTGCGTAGCACGTGAACACACCTGCTCTCGCCTAATACTATTGAAAATCGATGGAGTCGTTTATACAAAAACGACTCCATCGCAAAAAATACATGTGTAAACCTTAGGTCTGCATACTTGTTTTGCTAGTTTATGAACTTTCTTGCACATGTTTCCAGAAACTATAAAAGAATGTTGAAGATGTCGAAAGGATACGCATGTCCACACAGCTCAACACAGGCATGCGCACTTGAGATTGTTGGTTGGCAAGACATGTAGAGTAAGCCAATAACCATGGACACTTAAATACTTCGAAGTGTTCTGGGACTGAGAAAATTCATATTTCAATACACTAACACTTGCCTGCGATGATTATAAAAAACGCATAATTAAGCACATTCGCGTAATAAACTAAGGGCATGACTTTTAACTTCTAGCTGTCTCACCTGTTTTAAAATATGAATTACAGATAATTTGGGCGGGCACACGAGTTTTACACTGTGCGGTAATATGCTGCGTTTTGACCGAGGAAGGAGTCTCTGGGGGTGTGAGGCTGTCGCATCGACAAATACGTCTTGCCCTCTCAAGGAATGCGTAACTTCTCAAGGAGCGTGATGCCTCTTTTTTGGGTGCACTGTAGAATATTAAATACGAAGCGAGGCAGTGCAGGCAACCGTCGGCTATGCCAGGAAGTATAATTTCAGCATATGCGAGGGACAGGCTTAAAATTGGAAAAAAATATCAGATAAAAGCAACCTAGCTCAATTTCTTGTAAAAACATTGCAGCAGTTTTGTGAGCAGTTGCGGTATAGCAGTTGAAATAAATGTGGAAAAAAGCCAGAATTCATTTACGTGAACTTTAGGCGCACAAGCGATGAAGCATTACAGGAGTCTCATGTTTCTTTCTATAGGCTCTGAAACGTAAGTACATGACTTCGTTCACTTAGGTCACGCCCTGATGCGTGCGGTAACACCTCTCACCGAGCACAATACAATCGGTAATATTATTCAGATGTTAAGAAATTATTAGCTTGTTACATTGTAATATATTATTTTTATTATATTACAAGCGACTTCTAGATCCCGCCAGCATGTTACAATGTCTTGGTTAAACGAGCTTCAAATCTACGTTGGGTGGGATTTCATTTAATATAGCAGCTTAACCTAACTTGTGATAAGCTATCAAATACTGGTTGGGCCGCATGACACTGAAGGAAATGCCACTGATATCTTCTTATGTGATATGGGAGGTTGAGATGAAAATAGAACCTTACAGGACTGTTGGGCGGGGAGTAAGGTGGGGTACTTCTCCATCCTAGGCGGGCACGTCCACACAGCTTCGTCATAGCGTGCCTTTAACGTGATCTATGCGCGGCTGACTTCTGTATAATTTTTTGAGCAGCTTACAACTGCATGCTAATGAATATGCACGCACGATGAGCTCCTAGGGAAAGGTAAGCGTTAAAGTGGGCATTCAAGTACATGTAGAGTCTTTTTTCAATAATACACAGCCCAAGTGTTCAACTTTTAAGCCCCGCTACAGGGCTTGTAGCGCATCTGCAGCTATAATGAACTCGCATATAATGAACCTCATATTCAGTCTTGTCCAGATTACCTGCAGATACCGGTATTGCTTCCAGGAGGTGCTTTGAAGCAAACCTCTTGGGCCGTATATTTTTGACAAAGTATGTAGATGCGAACGACTATCCGCAAAATGACCTCAGATGAGAGCCGTTAACCCTATCTTGTCCAATTCTTAAAGGCAGAGTTTTAAAATTTGGGTACGAATATAGAGGTCAATTGTAGAAATCTTTGCCAATAAATAGGGGCTGTCGAAATCAGTCGTCGGAACCATTCTCGACTCGAAACAGTATAGGCGGCTCTCATATTAACAGGCAACTACTACCAATAACGTCCACTTAGATGTCATATAATTGCACCGGAGGCACCAACGATTGTTTCAAACTCTCGCCAAACTAAGCATTACGTCAGCTTACATGTGCTATTGACCGTAACCTTAAAAACTCTATGCTTTCGGCAGTGTTCCAGGAAGACTAGCATAGCACACTGAGTGTGTTACACGTTGCCCCAATTCGAGAATTAACTGCAGCCGATTGAGTGCTCCCCTGCCTTATATGCTTGTTGTTTTGTGAAAATGAGCAGCTAACTCCTAGTGCCAAATTAGCGGGCAAAAGGGATCGCTTTTTGATGAAAATAAAACTTGAATTACTCACTGCAAGACGTTTTTTCAGATTTTCTGAGGCATGGAGGTTAAAAAACAATGACCAAATATCAGATATTGAGAAATGTTGGAAACAGGTTTCACAGGCATGATTTTCAGAGCTGCCATCGTAACTGCTCATACGTATGCAAAAAATAACGCTGCCAGTTTCATTTCAACATTTCTATTGGTGTCACCTCTTCTTTTCTCAGGGCCGCTGGTAAGGCCGAAAAATCGAATGTGCCCCTTATAGTGGTCGGCCTGGTGCTTCTGGTGGCAGTTTTGGGAACGAGCATGTTTTTCGCCTTAGCAAAGCCATCAGGTGAGTGCTCATGGTATCGGCGATTCGTTTGAAATTTTATTCCCAATTAACCCTCAAGTGGCGAGAAGATACGAAACTGTCGTTGCACACAAAGCCACGTCATCCCATCTTTCAACGTGACGAAGCGGCTGAAAAAAACCCGCGGGCTTTATGCTAGACCTGCTATGTCGTTTTACCCTGTTGTGCTACTGTCATCTATCGCTTTTAAATATGGTTCCGGTCATACGTGGTCACTTGTCACTCCAAGAAATACCGTTCACCAAAAGCAGCCTAATTGCGAACAAACATTTATCGTTTAAACTTGCCTGGTTCGCAGTCAGAGTCTTCATTACGACAACCGTTAATATACAAAGGTGTGCACTTGAGCAGGATCATACATTTCTCGGTATTGGAACCAATCATTGGAACCAATCATTTCAGGAACGTTACGGCAAGGGATCATTCTTTATCCGCATTTTTTTCAAATCGGAGTACGAGACAACGTATTTCATTCTTGCCGCTCGTACCTGACAAATAAGGAATAAACCAATCATATGACCTCGTTTACCTTACTGTGTCGTCGGACGCCCTCAGAACCTCGTAGAACGTTGGTTAACGTGATTAAGCTAACCGTGAACAAATTATCGCGCCGCAATCAAGATGAAATTCCGACTGCGATATCGCCGTCTATTCGCTACCAAAAGCGGCAATGACCATTGCACAGGTTCAAAGCCTCCCAAAAAAAACTGTCGCCATGCTTATTGGTACAGGTGAGGAAAAAATTGCTGGCGATTACGTTACTTCCTAATGTGAAATTTGAGCGCAGCTCATCAGCTGTTTCACCTTTTCAATAGATTGAGGCAAAGGTTTCGAGCAAGACTCGTATGTACAATTACGGACAACTTTTTTTCTTAATTTCCTTCAAGAAACACTTCACTAACAGTTGTTAGCTGTCATGAAAGAAGTTTTGTGGTCGGAGAAATGAAGAGAGCAATAAGTTATCGGGAGGTTGCGGGAGGCAGCGCGTGGGTCCATAGGAACGTTGCGCAACGAACAGATAGCAGCGACTGACTGATGCCGCTGACGCCGCTAGCGAGTGAAGAGAACGTGACTCTTCGTTTTGGCTTGGGATGCACGCACCGTGATCCGCTGATAGCGAGCCGGCGTTTCGGCAGCTGGAGAGCACCCTCGCCGCCACGCAAAAAGAGGGAAGGAGGGGGGGGAGGGGGGGGGGGCTATAAGCAGCGGTGAACGGTGGAGCTTGCGCAGCAATTAGATAACACGCGCGGTCGACGCCACGCAGGAAGAGGGGCTGAGCTGGTGAGCTGAAAGGGGGGAGGTGTCGGTTACGAGGCCAACGCCGACGCCGACGCGAAACCCAGGAACGGGAGCCAAAGAGCTGCGCTCTAAAAAGAATGACAGTGGTTTAACCATAGATGAGCGCATGTTTTACGTTCGAGAGCTAGACGGAGTGTTTTCGCGTCTAATGGGTTTTTAAAGCCAATAAGCTTAGCTAAGCTTATTCAAGCCCAAATACGCCTAGTTAGTTGTAATTGCGGACTGAATTGTGTTCATATATCCAGGTTCTACTTTTATGTGACAGTAGAAACACTTGAGATAAGCTAGGCCTTTAGTACCCCAACATTTTCGATCAAGATTAAGGAGGCTTGGTTGTCATAGCGACGCTCGATTAGGCGGACCTAAACCGGATTCCGGAAATCAAAAAAAAAAACTCATCGTGCTTGGCTAGAAGTGCTTTCCTACTAAAAAATATCTCTAAGCGTTAGCCCATCTGGTTCAAATGCAGCTCATTTAAGAGGTGCCGTCTTCGTTTCACAGGGAGATTATACTGGCTCTCAGATTCACTAAAATTCGTGGCGTATATACGGTGTTTGTTTCGCCGCACTGGAATTTAAAAAAAAGCTTTTAGCACAACTCTAGTATTTCTCATGTCTGGAAACTTTGACTATGTGGTTGTTCCTGGCTATATATATGTACAGCCTCGTCCATTTCTAGCTATAACACGCTCACCGCTTTCAAAACGCTGTTGCGTTCGAACCGGCCACACAATAAAGCTAAGTGCAGGCCATGTGAAGCAGCAAATCCGGGTCCCTGTGTGCGTGCATCGATTTGCATCGATATTTGGCTGTTTCGTACGTAATGTTGATTTGAAAGCAGTGTCTGTGTTATAGCTAGAAGTGGACGACCCTGTACATACGTGGTTGCAAAACGAGCTTATTTTAAGGAGGCAACTCCTATGAAGGCTTTTTTCGCATACTCAAGTGATAGCTCAACAGCAAATGAACTTCACGATCATCATTTTGGAGGCAATCGTAGAGTGAACTGTCTCTCGAGTTGCGCAACAGAATTATCGAAGCGCAGCTGTTTACTTTTCAAAATCGTCTTATGGTGGCCCACCTGTTGCCCCTTAAATACTCTTAAGAGCAAAGTTTACAACAACCATTAGGTTTGCTTTAAGATATTGTAATCAGTCGCTAATGACGAACTTCAATTCCACTTCATTATGTCTGCACATGAATGTGCGCACTGACGATAAAACAAGCAGAAACCGAAACTGGAGCGGTCCTTTGCTTATTCACAATCCAAAGATATATCTTAAGAGATCTAGGGTTGTTACGCATTTATTCAGACTGGCCCCGTTTCTAACTCTGCGCGTCGGTGCACTCCCTTTTGGTTTCAGTGGAATCCAGCAGCCCGGAGTCGGGCAACAAAGAAACCTCGGTAGAACCAGCGCCGGCCAGTTACCCATCGCACCCGCCAACCGAGCAATGTGAGAGTACCACAGGGCAAGGTCGCTCTAAATTGCCTATAATTGAAGAGAAAAGATGCCGTCTTTTGAGTCTTGTCATTTGTTTAAGCTGACATTTTCCTAAACATCGGCCAGTTCAAAACACGTTTCATCTCGTGAATAGAACAGCTTGGTTGTTCAAAGGGCAAAGTCAGCTGGCACGTGCGCTTTCTTTCCCTCACTGCCTTTTAGTGTGTGAAATACAGTCGAGAGAAGTTTCTTTCTCTCCTTCGCTGTTTTGTTTTCTTTAGAATCACACTGTTCATCAAATAAACTTGACTAGTTTTTACTATCCAATGCTGACAGGTTTTCTTAATTAATTGTAATACCTTGTTTTCAGCCGGCAACACCTTCACCTCTTTTTGGCTAGTTGAAAATTTCCTTTTCCTTTTGTATCGTAGTGCCAAAAACTTGTTTAAAGGCGTTTGGTCTCAGTCCGTTCACAAATTGGTAAGAAGGGCCACAATGTTTCGTTTAAAACATCGTTGTAAATATTACGGCACACGTTTTTCTTACAGCGGCAATGACCAAAGAAGGCACCGGTGCCATGTCTGAGGCCTCTCCAACGGAGGAGGTCAGCGAGTCGGAAGGTAGGTCATTTATGTCCACCATTTAAAGGTACGACACGACTACAATAATAGCTCCCGTGGGCTGCTCCTCCTTCGGATCCTTTTTTTGCGCGTACACTTTCTTACACATTAAATCACTGGTCCCTAATCTGTGCTCCTCGCATCTCACACATATTCATTATTGTGCAGTCGTAAGCTACCCCACCATATACGTGGCAACCCGAGAAAAATATGAAGCCCGCTTCGACCAAGAACAGGCCTGCGTGGCGAAGGGGTACCGTGTCTAATTCTAGTTTCAAGTTTCCGGAGGGTTCGTTTCTGACCTCACCCTCGCTTCTCACGGGTTTTGGGCGCCATTGCTACTGGGTCATGCCAAGCTGTTAGGATGTCGAGCAAACAGCAATTAAATCTGTACCTGGACATCTCATTTCTAAGTACCACCCTAAAGTTTAACCACTATAGAATCCTAAACGCTTCCGCGTTAAAACTTTAATGACCACTTGTTAACAACATTACTGGCTTACATTGCCAACAATAAGAAAATGCATTGGAGCTTTCTGCGGAAACAACCAAACATATCGCTGTCGTGAGGCTAGTGGTCGATTCCAACAGAACACCATGCTCCATCAACTTTGCCCTGAAGGTCCCCAAATTAGCAACTTTGCAAAAAAATACAAATAGGCAAAAAATGAACGCAAGAAGCCGCCTAAATACACTTCTGATGCACCTTTAAACCACGTACTGGCCTGAACAATATTTAGTGCGTGACAAGCGCCTTGTTCGTAAGCAACTGGAATAGTTAGTCCAGCTATTCAGCTTTGGGTGCTATTCTGCTGGTGCCTGATTCCAGTGTGTTCAAATATAAATCGAAGCCGTATCACATTATCATCTGTGCGGTATATTTCACTTGGAAGGATTACGGCAGTTCATGGAAAGATTGCCACACAGATATGCGCAGCCTTTAGAAATAGGCTAGAATTCAAACACAAGCACCTACAGCTTGAACACCGCCGCCATTTTCTCTAGATTTATGGCTTATCAAAGTTCATTCTGTGGAATATAAACAGGCGTCCACATTCTATCTAAGCACTCCTTCGACCGAGGCTTGTCGGACAATTTCAGGCACTCTCCAGTCAATAGAATACAATAATATTTTTATTTCCCTTCTCTATAACTGCGACAAGACAATATGAGGGGGAGGGGGATTGCGTTCGTGCTACCTAAAATGTGTGAAACTTCTTTAAAATAACAGAAAAGGTTCTGTATATTATCCCTTCAACCTTCATATGCTTCATACTTTCGCTGCAGTAAGCCAGCAACAGCTGATACCTCCAGCAAGCTAAGCGATCGGCCATATTCTTCGTATTTGCCTGAAAATCACTGAAGGTACCAAAATGTATCCAAAAAGTATTGACACCAAAAAAATATTAAAGAAGATGCGCCTTCTGGGCACAATTACGGCGCACGATTTGCTGGGAGTATTCGCTATAGGCGAGTCGGGCTTTGTCGCCATCTGGTAACGTTTAGCACCCAAAAGTATTATTGATATTTGCTAGAGAATAAAGTGAATTTGTCTCACTCTTTGAGCTTCACCGCACCTTCAGCCCCAAATGGACAAACATGGCACAGTTAAGTCTGTTCGGTGTGAATATTCCTTTAAGGTTAACTAGACCTAGTGAAGGTGCTTTACTGAATTAAACTCTACTTCCATTTGATAGCAAGCACCGCGGACAGTCCTCGTACCCTACAAATTGTTTCTAGCATCGTAAATTCGCAAGCATTAAAATGTCACAACATGTGCATTTTGAAGCCGAATATCATCTCATAGCTTTTCTTCAACATATTAAACTCACACTGAGTACATAGTGTTCCACGTGAAGACAAATCTACTGAAATTGGTCTGAAAGGTTACTTAAACCATCTCTGCTTGATAGGTTCACATTACCGTTTTATACATACCTCCCATCTTTGAAACAGTGAGGCCCCTAATTCCGCCTCACTACGTAATTACAGCACGCGACCACTTGAATGGCATCCGCCACATGGTGTTGCACCCTCTTAGTAGAGGCAAAATTCGTCTGCTACTGGTTGAAGGCAGACGGAATTGGAAGACACGCTAAGTGCCGAACATATGACAGTTGTCGCCATCTGTCGCACATACCTGTAGCCAATTAACTGCACATGCGCTGCTGGCTCTGGCGCTTCGTTTTAAAACAAGGGAGAGCGGGGCATGCCCACTGAGGCCACGTGAAAAAAAAGGCAGATTCGAGGCTTTCGTGATCAGACCTTATCGAACACTCTGGATTACTGCATTGTTACTTTGCGCGAGAATCTGTTATAAATAGGTGCACCGTATTCACCTCTCTTGGTAGACAGTCAATAATTCGGCCTCACTACGATGTGCGTTTGATATGTAGTAAACAGCTAGGATATAGCGCATTGCTGCGATGGATCAATGTGTGGGTGCCACAACTGCATCGGTCCTGGTGGTGACTCCACCCTAAACATTTATGCACAGAAAACATCGTTTATTGCTTACGAAATGAAAATGTTCAGAAAAAAAAAAGCATAAGATGTGTATCGAGGTGTTCATTTTCCGGGAAATTCGGGAAGTAGTATTGCTACATGGGTGCATCCCCGGCAGATTGCCGTGAAAGCGAGTGGACCAGAAAAAAAGCGCGTGCAACCTCAATAGGTTACTGCATGGTGCAGACTCAGGTGTTCAACCTTAATTCCTGCTTGTACTATTGAAATAAAGCGCGCAGAAATCTTTATTGGAAGTGCAAAATCGTTCACTGTTAGTTCTTGACGCAGCAACCTGTGCGGTTGAACTTCCTTGGAGCGCCTCACAAAACGCGTGAAACTTATGCGAATGTTGTTTTTGAACAAAGGCAAATTCAAAGAGCGAAGCTGAGAGAGAGAACCACGGGGAAGACGCCAACCAAATACCGCAAGAGCGCTATATTCTAAGCGCTGACATGTTTTCTTACTGCTATATTCGCGAATCGCTAAGAGAGGCCAATATATTGCCAGCTAAAACATCGTCCTGTTTTCGTTCTTCTTACGGCGGAAATGAACACAGGTGGCTCGACGATGACCGGTGTCATGTCTAATGCCTCTCAACCAGAGAATTTCAGCCAGCTGAACGATTCTGTTGTGCAAGGTAGGATATTTAATTGTATTGAGCATTAAGTTAGTGCTAAAATTTGGCGAAAACGTAGAAGAGACACATACTACGCAAGCAAGCTGGGTGCAAGGGTGGCGAACTGGTAGCGTACCTGACGCGGCTTCCAAAAGTCTCCCCCCACCATCACTTCTCACTGATTCTAAGCACTCTTCTCTGCTCGGCTATGTCGAGCTCACTGAGGTTATCACACAAAACGGCAAAAAATTTCTTCGTGGACTTTTCATTTGGCATATAAGGCCTGTGACATGCATGCTGGGGATTTATCTTTTTTCGCATGCAAATACGACAAGGCCCAATTTTGGGCATAATGGGACCTTAAAGATGTTCACATTAAAGCGTTGAGGACAATGCAGGCTTAATGAAATAAGGAAAGGCCTTCAAGGGTTCCGCCAAAACAACGAGGCACCACGCTCATTGACTTTGCCCGTAAGCTCCACAATTACTAACCTGTGTTTGGTAAATCATGGCTAGCTTTCGACTGCTAGTTATTATAGATAAAATGTTTCGAAAAGGTTCCCAGACATTTAGAAGTGTTCAAATTTCTTACTATGACCTCTGGCCTCGAATATCAATGAATTTACGAGTGGTACCTGGTCTCAAGGCTGTGAGCGTCCGCCTGTCAGTCGTTAGAGTGAGTGAGTGAGTGAGTGAGTGGAGTGAGTGAGTGAGTGAGTGAGTGAGTGAGTGAGTGAGTGAGTGAGTGAGTGAGTGAGTGAGTGAGTGAGTGAGTGAGTGAGTGAGTGAGTGAGCGTGCGTGCGTGCGTGCGTGCGTGCGTGCGTGCGTGCGTGCGTGCGTGTGTGTGTGTGTGTGTGTGTGTGTGTGTGTGTGTGTGTGTGTGTGTGTGTGTGTGTGTGTGTGTGTGTGTGTGTGTGTGTGTGTGTGTGTGTGTGTGTGTGTGTGTGTGTGTGTGTGTGTGTGTGTGTGTGTGTGTGTGTGTGTGTGTGTGTGTGTGTGTGTGTGTGTGTGTATATCGCAACTGTATTTTAACTTGAATCGTGCGGCAGATATATGTTTGAGGCCTGCCCTTTCGTTACATTTGAAATATACCTCATACAAAATATTTTCTAGCTGACATTCTTCTTTCATCGCCAACATGCTATAATCGCATACACATTTTTTAGCATCTTCTAAACATACTCGAAGCTCGTACTAAGGTCTAGAATTCTGCGACAAATTTTATCAATACATTCCGAATTTCCTGCAAGATGTAAAGCGTACTTCGGACGAATTAGTTTCATAATTATAGAAGTATGTATTCAGTACTTTGTCAATGTGCTGAGCATACATTTTCTTCGCGTATTCTAACAATGCTCCAAGCGTACTTTAGGTTATAGCATCTTCGACAAATCTTGAATATATACTTCGATTATCGATTATGTCATGAAGGGTACTTCACACGAAACTATTTCATTTTTGCACAAGTGCACTTTAAGTTAACTACCTACACGCAAAAAGGCGTATATATTTTTTCATGTATTGAAAATATGCACGAGGCGCACTTTCAGATTTGAGTTTTTGACAGAATCGTAGAGTTGTACTTCGAATAACGACCAAGAATTTTCACGAACTTTCTTCCACCATATTTGGAAGGTATTTGTTGATGCAAATTGTGTTGAGTACATTAGGAATGTACATTACCATGCATTACAATGTCCCGCGCTGAATATTACTGCACTCGATCCTTCTCCTTTCAGGGAACTTTACCACAGGAGATGACTCGATGATGACCAATGCCATGTTCAACGGCACTCTTTCGGAGGGGATGAGTAAGCCGGGCGATTCTGTTTCGAAAAGTAAAGCATTTAAGAGAGTGATGTGACAGTAATAATCGTCGCCGTATGCTGCTCACATTTCGGATCATCGTTCACGTACATAATTTATTATCCGTTTAATCATTATTCCCTTGTTTGTATTCCTGTTTTCTCCAGAAGCTCATTATCAAGTTGTCATCAGCTACCACATTATATACAAACTCATCTACATCACTCTTAGTCCAAGCCGTATCGAATGTGTATGCGTGGCAAAGAGGTGGCGTGCGCGACCCGGGTTGCAAAGGTTACGATGTGCTTTATTCTTACCTGACTATTGCGGCTGTTGGGCGCCCTTGCCTACTCGGACATGTCAAGCTGTCTGAGGACGTCCCACAAACCGCCAACAAATATCTGCCTGGGGATCTCATTTGTCAAATACCACCTGCGAGTTTCATGCCAATTTTACCCGCAGTAGTACATTAAACGCAGTCTCAATGAAGCATTAACCACTCTGGTTAAGAACGGAGATTGCTGGCTTATATAAAAACCAAAAACAAAGGCCTTGAAGATTCCCCTAAACACACCAACATCTTGCTGTCATGAGGCCAGTGGCCGAACCCAAGGAGACACCACGCTCCATCGTGGCTTGCCCTGAAGCTCCGGCGATTAGCTACGTTTGTATATCATTGCTAGTGGTCCATTAAAAATGCTGGCTATTCAAGAACTGAAACAAATGAAGTCATATAAAAACACTTGAGATCCGATTTGAAGCCACATACGGGGCAGGACAATATTTAGGTTAGTCGAAAAGTCTTATCATCAGACAAGCTTCCATGGTTAGGAAGGATGATCAGAGTCTATAGGCGGGTGTCGCACGTAAATGAATTTATATACAAATATAAACTACTTCATATTATGTCATGTGTTCTCTATTTGAGTTGCACCCCGCCGTAGTGGTGCAGTGTTTACGAAGCGTAACTATTGCGCCCAAGGATCCGGGATTGAATGCCGGCTGCGGTGGCCGCTTGTCGATGGAGGCGATGAGCAAGGCGCCCGCGTGCTGTGTGATGTCAGTACAAGTTAAAGAACCCCAGGCAGTCGAAAATTCCGGCGTTCCTCACTACGGCGTATCTCATAGCCGTAGTCGATTTGGGACGTTAAACCCCATAACACAAACCAGTCTATTTAAGTTGAAAAGATGACTGCATTTTTAAAACGAAGATTTATTGTCGTAGCAGAAGCTGCACTTAGCCTCTAGAGCACTGCCCTTCCTAAGGGCTCCTGATTCTCTGTCTCCAGTCAGTACAATGGCGGATTTAGTGTCTCACTTCATGTGCTGCATGTACGGTTTCGAAAAACGGATAAAAATGATAGAGCGCTTGTCACTGTGTAACATTTAACGTGTGTAATGTAACACGATGTTCACTGTCATCTGTCGAGGCGCCTGAGTTTCAGTATATTTTAGATGTGAAATTTGAAACAATGTTGAAATCGCTACAGTTGTAGAGCTCCCTTTTTAGTTTTTCCATAATTGTTTTAACTACAAGTCCATCTCCCCGGTCCGACGCTTCGGGAGCGGAGAGCCACCCTCATGATACTGTCTTCGGGTTATGAATTTCCCCAGAGTTACCGAAGATTAACAATATTACACTTCTCCACTCTTATCATACTCATTCCCTTTATTCCTCTTTAACTCTTCGGATCATTCTTGCGATAGTCGCCACCTAATTGCTAGAAACGAGTACCACTATCCTGCCCCTTTCAGCCTGCGCAAAAAGATGGGTTCGGCCCCGTGATGCTGTCAATTTGTGTTAGGGAATTAATGCTCAAAACTGGCCGACGCGGCAGGGCGCAACAAAGTTATCGAGCTTAGTCTTGGGGCCCAGTATAGTCCGCCTTCCCTTGTGCGTACACCTGTCAATCGTGTAGCGTCCCGAGGTCAGTGTCTAGCTTATTCTCTCTTATATTTATATCTTTAGAGCCGTACCTTCAACGTATTTACCTTGTGTCGCCCCCGGTTTATTTATATTATATTATTGTGCCGTTTAACAGCTGTTACTATTACTGGAAGGGGTATATCACCGTACGCCATGCACCACTGGTACTGTAATGTTTGGCACGGTTTCTTGCTTTTTAGCTGTAGGCGACGAAGCAGCGAACGTTAACATTGATATTGGATTCATTTAAATTGGCTTCTGTTACACTGTAATTCATGTTTTGTTAGTTTTGTAAATGTAGTGTTTGTGTTAAGATCGGTGGAGATATTCATATCTGATGCGGTGCACAAAATTTGCTATTCTGCCAAATTTGTTCATTAGCAATGGCCCTCTTTTGTTTATCTATTCTTGCTTTATAGATGTAATCACCGTTGTGATCATAGGACAGTATTTTTATTCTCCGGATAAATCAGCTCATGTAATTCTGATTAGAAGTCGCCATTAGCACTTTCAGTACTAGGCATATGCGTTATTCTGTCAGTCAATAGTATAAATTGCTGGTCTCTAATACGACTGTTGAGATTAATTTCTGTTCTGAAGCTTTAGTTCCACCTGTCTTCAATTTTCACTGCTTTGAACGCTGTTTTTGTTAAGCTTACATAAAGCCTGAAATTTGGCTTAGACTTTAGGCATTCTTTTTGGTTGCAAGGGGAGGGCGGGGGGGGGGGGGGGAGGGGTGTTCTCTGATGGTGAATATTGGCCTGCCTTTTTAGAGAAGTTTTACGAGGCGGGAGGGTGTGCAGTAAGAGCTTCTTGAATATATTTTCACTCCCACCTTCCTCTACGGCACGGTTCAGATGTCCAATTATTATTATTATTATTATTATTATTATTATTATTATTATTATTATTATTATTATTATTATTATTATTATTATTATTATTATTATTATTATTATTATTATTGTTGTTGTTGTTGTTGTTGTTGTTGTTGTTGTTGTTGTTGTTGTTGTTGTTGTTGTTGTTGTTGTTGTTGTTGTTGTTGTTGTTGTTGTTGTTGTTGTTGTTGTTGTTGTTGTCGTCGTCGTCGTCGTCGTTAGAAATATTAACATTTAGGACTCTGATATTTAGCGGAACTGAAAGTATACCTGCTTGGCTCGCATGACCCATATGCGGCGAAGCATTTGTGCTCGCATTATACGCAGCTCTTCAGATTTCTTGACATAATGAGCACTCAACCTCCGGTGAAAACCTGCGTCATTTAAAGCAAATGTAGAAACTACCTGGAAGTGATTTTATATTGCGCACATTGCGTAGAGTTTAGATTTAGGGTTATAGCTAGAAGTAGGCCACGGTGAGAGAAAGTCGGGATTTTAAAACCTTTTTTAAAAAGTGCATTAATGAAAGTTTCGAAATTGTGACAGCCGGTGTAGCTTCCTCGGCCGAAACTGGCTCCGAGAAAAAATAGTGCAGCGTAGTGACCGAAAATTCTGTTCCATTTCCCCACCCAAACGACCTTGGCGTTTCATTACCACTGGTGATTGACCTTGTAGGAGCCCAGCAAAAACAGCATGGTGGAAGCATCCTAGGATTAACCGATCTGCTTTGTGAGAAAAAATAAGTACAATAACATGTTGGTATTTGTTTGGTGCTCTGCCATTGTGAAGGGTTTATCATAACTGTACATTTTTTGCGTTCATATGATCTACAGATGCGACGGAATCTGGCATTTCAAATAATGCAACTGACTCTTTGAAATCGGAGTCTGACAGCAAAAACGCATCAGCAGATACCGCTACCGAAGCTCTCGCAAGCAGCCCCGAGAATTCTAATTCGGGTAAGTGTCCCCCTGCTCTGCCGGGGCGTAATAACGAAACTATATTGCTTCGAAGTGCTTTTTCTCATTCCATGTTGCTATTATATTGTTCATTTCTCGCCATTGGAACATGGCCTTTACTTATTCGAAATATTGTTTCGTACTTATACACGGACAGGCGGAGGAGTGCGCAGGAAAGGTAAACAAAATACCCCCGATGTACCGAAGCTCATAACCAAAGTGTCGTTATTGTCGATACTGGTTGATCAAAGAGCCCAAGGAAACATACAGAAGACGAACAAACATATATCCTAGAAGCAAAGAAGCAATAATTTTCTTGTCGCGTGAAAAGATTGCTAAGGAGCGTTAGTAACTCAACCTGTATGCTTTCTGCCTATGAGATTTTGGGACGTTACTAGTTGTCCCGATTTGACGCCCTTTATCTTGCAAGAATTTGTCACTGCTAGCCATAGCATTGTTGAGAGTGGTGGTTATTCTGATGCTAGATGCCACCGTTACCGACGCGTTCAACTGTTTGAAGGGTCGAATATTTCCAGTGGTAGTTCGAATTGAGCCCCACTCTTCTGATCTGTTTTCCGCGTTACCTTGCAGGGGCATGGTTACACTCGCGGCTTTAATATGAGGCAGACCGGAAAGAGCTTGGTCACTAAGGTGTCCCTCTTGTCAGTCAGTGTTTATGCTGAACTTAGAGCTTACGATGACAACGGTAGAGGGGCTTGTAATCCTAAGCCACTACTTTCGCGCCGTGTGAGCGTACAATACCATTTCTGAGAAGGACCTTACCGGCTAACGTGTGCGGCTTCGACCAGCTTTTTCATGTCCAACATAAAAGTAGTCACTGCCGTTTACTTTAGTATTCTTATGTATACAGGTCTTTATTTTGATCAAAGGTGCTGGTATGCAGTAACCATTTTTGGCTTTTCAGCAATAGTGAAAAACTGGCGCAAAGATTCCTTCAAAAAAAAGTCACCGTAGAGGCAAAACGGACTCTTAACCATTTTGAATTGTAAAGCACCTTTCTCCCCTGTCTGCGTTTATACACCAAGCATTTATCTGCTCCCGTATTGTTTCTGTGCTTTAAAAGATCACCTATTTCAATGCGCCCAAATTTTGCGCAGTAATTAATAAATAAAAGGGCACGATTAGCCTTGCGTGAACTCTTGGTGCTCTTAGTCGCTTATGCGTCAATGAACGTATCATGCAGAACTTCTGACCACTTTTCTTTTCATTGCAACCATAGAAGACCATTCTCACCTCAGATATATTACTGCGAAAGCAATACTACTCGCACTTTCAAGCCGCCAGCGTGGTCCCGGCGCTAACCACATTTGACCTTTGACCTTTAGACGACCCCCGTAGACGATCCCAAGCTGGCAGGAGCTGCCAACTTGTGTCTCTCGTTTCCGTAGTCCGTAGTGACATCACACCGAGCGGGGGAAAACTGGAAACCAGCTCGGCTCGTCGGCGTGGTCCCGGCGGTAACCACGGCGCGCCACGTGACGCTGTGACGTCACACCCCACGTGACACACGGGCTGGCAGGAGCTGCCAACTTGGGTCTCTCGTTTCGCATGGAACGGTTATGTCAGACTCAGTCTGCTAGGACCCTGGCATTCACGTTACCCCTATAGGCCACTAAGGCACGTTCATATGGGTTGGTTAAAGCGGGGCTTTATATGTGGGCTCAGGAAGAAGAAAAAGAGAAGAAGAAGAAGAACGCTCGGTCACCCGCTGCTAATGCTTTTGCTCAATATTGGTGCGTTGAACTCTTGTAATTTTTAGTAATTAGCGTTGAGCGGCCGTAGTGGAACACGCGTCACAAAGTCACATGCTTAACCGAAATGGGTTGTATGCCTTCGGAACATAGTGTGAATGCTTTCCAGTCGCACTCGCAGGCTGTCATGGTTCTTTGAACCAATTAAAGGTGGTTTCTGGACGAGGTGTTCCTGAAGTATAGTTCTCATAGTGTGCACTCTCTGCAGCAGTCAATTGTCCTTAAGTAGAAAAATTTTTCATGCATCGTTTTCTACTTAGTGTACAGAGATGACGTATGTCGTACATGAATTTGTTCTTTCGCCGAATTGTCAATGTGCCTTCTTGAGATCTCTTGGGCAAGAGTATTTTAACAGCACATAAGTGTACAGAAAAGAGGATCTCATAACGCGCATATGAAGATGGTTTGAACACGTAAGCCAACGAAAAAAAAACGATAACAATCATGGTGAATATTTGTGTATTTATTGTTAAAATATTTTTCTCTGGCTCATAATGATAAAAACTACTCACTAAAGATTAATTAGATATATATTTTTTTTTTAAATTGAAGCAATAAACATTAAACAATGACAGCCTGTCCTTGCCATCCGTTTTCAATGTCCTGTGGCGCTCGATAAAGCCAGGATCTCTTCCTACAAAGCGGTATGATAAATATCCACAGCCGGTATACATCGAGTACCGGTATCACTTGAGTGTTCGCTTTAAATTACAAACACGCATAATGGGAAAATTTATACTTAGCCTTGCATAACTACATGAACGACAAGAAAGCTACTCAATAAGGCTCGCAGAGACAGGGTACCGACCCCGCAAATAAACTGTTTGATTCATCAAAGGTCCCTGGTATGGGGCATTACATGAAAAATTGGCAGGGCAGTTGAACAACAATAGATTGATAGCGTTCTAAAAATAGATGGCGTTGATATTGTCACGACTCGAGCCACAGGGAGCCGTAAGGTACACGTAGACGAGCACCCGAGAATAAGGTCGGCTTCTATATTGTCACGTAGTGGTGACGAGGTCGACGACACAATTGAAGGGTCGATGATTGCACTAAAGAAACTGTTTATTTGGGCTGACTTGCGCCCGCAAAAGAACTAAGCAACTCGGCGGCGGCGACAGAAACAAACGTGCTCGTCGATCGTCGAACAAAGAATACCCGTCACACTCGGCAACGCTCAACTTAAAGGCTGCACAGAACAATCTAGATAACGTCGCAAGCAGCTACCAGCACGGGCTGGAACATTGTGGAAAGACACCCGAGTGGCCGGAACCTTCGAGACAGATCTCGGTGCATCTTGTGCTACAACAAAACTGATAAAGGTGTGACTCGCGGCATCGAGCATTAACAAACAAAGATTACGGAACTGATACGCGGTCCAGAATCAGAGTGATAAGCCTGTATGCCGGCGGCTGTTAAAAGAAACAACAAATACTGTTTTGAAGGTTTCGCGGCATTACTCCCCCCTTAAAAAAAAAACATCGCCTCGATGTTCCAAAACAAAGCAACTAAACATAAGCACTGCAAATTTTAAACACCACACATTCTTTAACGCGCGTAATATGGCTTCAGTCGTACAACATGTACAATTTCTGGGCGTGCGCGTCGCCGTTGTGATGCTGACATTCCGTCGGGAATGACTTCATAGTCCAGTGGGCCGACGCGGCGAATGATTTTGTACGGCCCAAAGTATCGACGCAACAACTTTTCACTTAATCCGCGACGGCGAACAGGTGTCCAAACCCACACTTGGTCTCCGGGATTGTACTCTGCGTGGTGTCGTCATAAGTTGTATCGTCGGCTGTCGGAGCGCTGTTGGTCTTTAATACGCAGCCGTGCGAGTCGTCGGGCTTCCTCTGCACGCTGCAGGTAGGCGGCGACGTCAAGGTTGTTCTCGTTGGTTACGTGCGGTAGCATTGCGTCGAGTGTCGTCGTGGGCTCCCTACCGTACACAAGCTTGAACGGAGTCGCTCTGGTCGTCTCCTGGACTGCCGTGTTATACGCGAAGATCACGTACGGCAAGATGGCGTCCCAGGTCTTGTGTTCAGCGTCGACGTACATAGCGATCATGTCAGCGATCGTTTTGTTCAGGCGCTCCGTAAGGCCATTGGTCTGGGGATGGTACGCAGTTGTTCGTCGATGGCTTGTGTGACTGTATTCCAGGATGGCTTGCGTCAACTCTGCCGTAAACGCCGTTCCCCTGTCCGTGATGAGCACTTCTGGGGCGCCGTGTCGCAAGAGAATTTGTTCGACAAAAAATTTGGCGACTTCTGCCGCGGTACCATTTGGTAGTGCTCTTGCTTCGGCGTAACGGGTAAGGTAGTCAGTGGCCACGATGATCCACTTGTTAGCCATAGACGAATATGGAAAGGGGCCGAGGAGATCCATCCCAATTTGTTGAAAGGGCAGGATTGGGGGCGGAATCGGGTTTAGTAGTCCTCCTGGTTTGATCGGTGGCGTCTTGCGTCGTTGGCACTCACGACACGTCTTCACGTAGTGGGCAACTTCGGCAGGCAGTCGCGGCCAGTAATACTTCTCCTGGATTCGACGCAGCGTGCGCGCAAATCCGAGGTGGCCTGCTGTGGGCTCATCGTGCAACGCCTGCAGAATTTCTTGCCGAAGGGTTTTAGGCACTACGAGAAGCTGCGCGGTCTTGTTGGGTGCGAAGTTCTTCTTCACGAGGAGGCCATTGTTTAACGTGAAGGATGATAAATGTCGCCTGAACACACCAGGAGGGGAAGCGGTCCTTCCTTCCAAGTAATCGGCAAGCGCTTTCAGCTCAGGATCTGAACGCTGTTGCTCTGCGAAACTGCTGGCGCTTACCGGTCCCAAAAAGGCGCCATCGTCATCGTCCTTCGGGGAGAATCGACGGGAGCGCGGGATAAGCAGTCTGCGTCGGAATGCTTCCGGCCCGACTTATAGACAACAGTCATGTCAAATTCTTGAAGTCGTAGGCTCCATCTGGCAAGGCGGCAGGAAGGATCTTTCAAATTAGCCAGCCAGCAGAGCGCGTGATGGTCGCTTACCACCTTGAATGGTCGGCCGTATAGGTATGAACGAAACTTAGAAGTAGCCCAGATGATCGCAAGGCACTCCTTCTCTGTCGTCGAGTAATTGACTTCAGCTTTTGTGAGAGACCTGCTAGCGTAGGCGATTACTTTTTCCTGTCTGGCAGTCTTCTGGACGAGAATGGCTCCTAGGCCTACACTGCTCGCGTCGGTGTGAATTTCGGTCTCGGCGTTTTCATCAAAGTGGCCAAGTACAGGAGGGCATTGCAGGCAGCGCTTAAGTTCGTCAAAGGCTTCTCCTTGCGGCTCTTCCCATTTAAAAGGTACGTCAGCCTTTGTAAGCTGCGTCAACGGTTCGGCGATCCGCGAAAAGTTTTTGACAAATCGTCGATAATAAGCGCACAGCCCAAGGAATGGGCGCACAGCTTTCTTGTCGGCAGGCGGTGGGAATTGTGCGATTGCAGCTGTTTTCTCCGGGTCTGGGCGAATACCGTCCTTGCTAACGATGTGACCTAGGAATCGGAGTTCTTCGTAGGCGAAGTGACACTTCTCTGCTTTTAGCGTTAGCCCCGATGACTTGATGGCTTCCAGCACTGTCTGTAGTCGTTTTAGGTGGTCTTCAAAGTTTGACGAGAAGACAACAACGTCGTCCAAATATACCAAACAAATTTGCCACTTCAAGCCTGCCAGTACTGTGTCCATTACTCGTTAAAACGTGGCTGGTGCGGAGCAGAGGCCAAATGGCATCACCTTAAATTCATAAAGGCCGTCCGGTGTGATGAATGCGGTCTTCTCGCGATCTCTTTCGTCGACCTCAATTTGCCAATATCCGCTCTTCAGGTCCATCGATGAGAAGTACCTTGCATTGCAGAGCCGGTCGAGAGTGTCGTCGATGCGGGGAAGCGGGTAGACATCCTTCTTCGTTATGCTATTCAAGCGGCGGTAATCAACGCAGAAGCGAAGTGTGCTGTCGTTCTTCTTGACCAAAACGACTGGTGCTGCCCAGGGGCTGTTCGATGGCTGGATTACGTCATCACGCAGCATTTCCTCAACTCGATCGCGAATGGCCTGGCGTTCTCGCGGCGATACACGATAAGGGCTTTGGCGCAGAGGTCGGGCGTGTTCGTCCGTTATTATGCGATGCTTGGCCAGTGGTGTTTGTCGTACCTTCGATGACGATGAGAAGCATTCCCCGTAGCTTCGAAGCAGACTGAGAATCTGGTCTTTCCTGTTGTGGGACAATGCCGGGTTGATGTCAAATGTGGGCTGACGGAATAGGTCCGGTGCGTCTTCCAGCGTTTGGTCGTGGAGGGTGAATACATCTTTGAGGTCCGCTAATCGAGAAAGGCGATCGTCGTGCCCTTGTTGAGGTGCTGGTATTCTTCGGTGAAGTTTGTTACCAGAACCTGAGCTTGACCTCTCCGGAATTTCGTGATGCCTCTTGCGATGCCGACACCTCGTTCTAAGAGCAATTGCATATTTCCTTCGACGATGCCTTCAGCGGTTTCGATGTTGGCGCTACCTACGCAGACTGCGATACTTGATCGGGGCGGGACGTTCAATTCTTCGTCGAGGACGTTTAGAGGGATGTGTTGCATCGACGTCGTCGTAGCAGGAATGGCTTTGTCTGCCGAGAGCTTGATGAGCTTGGTTCGCAGGTCGATGATAGCCCTATGTTCATTTAGGAAGTCCATGCCTAAAATCACGTCGCGGGAGCACTGCTGCAAGACCACAAAGCTGGTGGGGTAAGTACGCCCATTTACGGTTATTCTTGCAGTGCATCATCACGATGGAGTAATCAGGTTGCCACCTGCTGTGCGAATCAGCGGGCCATCCCAAGAGGTGGTAACTTTTCTTAGCTGAGAGGCTAACGGTCCACTAATGACTGAATAGTCAGCTCCGGTGTCTACTAGGGCAGTGACTCTGCGACCGTCGACATCAACTTCAAGGTCACTTGTTCGCGTCCTCGCATTGCACGTGGGCCTTAGTGTCCGATCTCGGCTCCGTCGTTTCTTCAGGTCATGGCCGGGGCATGCCGTTGTTACTTCGCTGGGCGGCGGTGTCTGCTTGCACTTTGGTCGTGTTGTCGTCGATGACGTCGTGTGGAGCGGCGGTGAAACGGCTGCGTCGTTGTTAGTGGTCGTCGGCGGCGGAGGATCTTCGTCTTTTCGCCTTTGAGCAACCTCACATCCAAAGGTTGCTGCCTTTAGTTCCCCTATGGGGGCTTGGGGACCTTCCGCGCACACTATCATCATAGTTACGTCCTGGCGACGCAAAGCGGGCCCTGTACGGCGATGGAGACCTGAATCGACGGCTTGGTGGCGCAATCTAACCGCTACGCAGATAGTTGTCGATTTCTTGCGGTCGTTCACCTGGGCGTGGTCGTGGAGCGTCGACTGCAAATCCGCGGAGACCGATTCGTCGGTACGGGCAGTGCCGCAGAATGTGGCCGGCCTCACCGCAGTGGAAGCATAATGGCCGGTTGTTCGCTGTCCTCCATGCGTCGCACTTCCTGGGGCTTGTTGGTCGTTGGTAGGCTTGGCGGGCGGGAGCCAAGGGGCGGTTTTCAGGAACAGGCCGGTAGCGGCGAGGGCTCGGAAAGTCATCACGTCGGGGCGGAGGGCGACGTAATGCACCAGCGTAGTTCATCGCTGTTGCCTCTTGTGCTGGAACAGTCGCAGCCGTCGCTTCAGGAACGCCCAGCGCCTGCTGCACTTCTTCACGGACGACGTCCGCGAGCGTCGCCACCTGGGGTTGTTGCGATGATGGCTGCATTCGGTGGAGCTCCTCTCGCACGATCTCCCAGATGAGGTCACGAAGGTTCTCTCCACTTGTAGATGCGCTGGGGTAGTGGCTTGAGTAGTCTGGCTGAAGTGGCCGCTCGTAGTGGCGCATCCGGGTGTACAACGCCTTCTCGATGGCAGACACTTCCGTTTCAAATTCCGCCACTGTTTTTGGCGGATTTCGGACAAGATTTCCAAAAAGCGATTCTTTGACGCCTCGCATTAAAAGTTTGACTCTCTCACCTTCAGTCATGTTAGGGTCGGCGCGGCGAAAGAGGCGCTTCATCTCCTCAACGTACGCCAGGACAGACTCGTTAGGAAGTTGCAGTCTTGACTGAAGGAGGGCCTGGGCTTTTTCCTTTTGGACGATACTTGAAAAGGCAGTCAAAAACGCTTCCTTGAAAGTCTCCCAATCCTTCATAGTTGCCTCATGATTTTCGAACCAAACTCGGGCATGTCCTTGAAAAACAAAGTAGACTTGCCTAAGTTTTGCGGCGTCATTCCAGCCGTTGAAATCTGCCACACGGTCGAAAACGTCCATCCAATCTCCCGCATCTTCATCCGGTAGTCCATGGAAGCAGGGGGTCTCACGGGGTTGGACGAAAACAACCGGTGCTGTAGGCTGGGCCATTGTCAGCGTCGATGCCTTCCGAGATCGAATGGGGTCAGGCAGCAGACCGTGTTCGGGTTGTAGGCCTTGAAGTCGGCGGCTGGCTCGGTGACCTGTAGGCTGGTCTTCCAGGGCGACAGGAACACGGCTTGGGTCTTCGCTTGAAGGATCAAAGGCAGCACCTCCACCAGATGTCACGTAGTGGTGACGAGGTCGACGACACAATTGAAGGGTCGATGATTGCACTAAAGAAACTGTTTATTTGGGCTGACTTGCGCCCGCAAAAGAACTAAGCAACTCGGCGGCGGCGATAGAAACAAACGTGCTCGTCGATCGTCGAACAAAGAATACCCGTCACACTCGGCAACGCTCAACTTAAAGGCTGCACAGAACAATCTAGATAACGTCGCAAGCAGCTACCAGCACGGGCTGGAACATTGTGGAAAGACACCCGAGTGGCCGGAACCTTCGAGACAGATCTCGGTGCATCTTGTGCTACAACAAAACTGATAAAGGTGTGACTCGTGGCATCGAGCATTAACAAAGATTACGGAACTGATACGCGGTCCAGAATCAGAGTGATAAGCCTGTATGCCGGCGGCTGTTAAAAAAACAACAAATACTGTTTTGAAGGTTTCGCGGCAATATAGTTCCGATCACAGAGTCCAGCACCAGCGCGCCTCTCGAGCCAACAACCACTTCGTCGTCGTCGGTACCAAACACGGCAGTCGCGCAGCGCTAGGCAAGTGGCAATATGATGCACGGCGTCCTGTGGTAGATCATTCTAGTCCCGAGATGACGTGACGAAAAAAGATCGAGAATAAGCAGCAGTTCTTGAAGTGGGGGCCTAGACAGCTTTATGATGATTAATACAGTTTGAGAGGCGATAAGCCAGTGACTGATTATCCTAAACATGAATGATAGAAGACATGAAAGAGGCACAATCGAGAAATGTTTCTTCGTTTTTCAAAGCTGGGAAGTTGGCTCAAGATTTTAAAGCAGACACACTAGTCTAGCATGAATAATCAGAATAAATAAGCGGATAGCACGATTTTGTATTTTTTCTAAGATTAACAAAGGGGTTAGAAATTTAGCTAGAAAACGCCTCAACATCACTCCTCTTTCCAGGTTGAATGAGTATGAATATAATTTTTAACAGTACACTTCGTAAAACCAGCATATAAGGTCTATGTAGATATTAATTGGTAGCATTGTTTCCTCTGTCCTCTTTACTTTTTTGTACCGATACCTCTAATCACTCATTGACATATTGTTTCAATATATTATTACGTTGAATCAGTTTTTTTTTTTGTCTCTCAGAGCCTGAGTCGCTTCGGGACGCCAAATCCTACAAACCAATCATTTTCTTTTGCTCTACCAGACAGCTTTAGGGCGCCAGCGCTTTCTTACCTTTACAAGGCGAAAATTTGTGAATTTGAATTTCGATATGGCGTGATCATCTGGTTAGTTTTAGATGAGAAGAACCGATAGTCTTGCCTGCACTCGGACTTGTCTGGGATAGTGACAAGATACCTCAGAGTCTGCTACTATGGGGGAAAGGGGGGGGGGGGGGGGTGGCGGGCCTTCTCTCTGTATCTGATACCCAGGCCCGCCGCTGTGGTCTGCCTCCTCTGGGTGATTCGCACAAATTGATGCCTGTATGACAGGTTGAAGCTTTAAGTACATGTCACTTCGAATCTCTTTGGCTTGAGGCAGGCACCTGTGTCCATGAATAGGATGTGTGAGTCTCGCTCCTGTTAATGGCAGGTGTGATGCGTATGAGATGGTATGAACGCCAGTGATTAGGTTGTCGCGTATATGCTACTTTAGGAATGACTTACTTTGGATGGCTCGGAAGTCTTGCTACTTGCCAAGCTTGTCATGCAAATCCTACCCGCCGTTGTCACACGGAGGCGCTGTGTCCGATTTGTGAATGGGGCTTCCCTGAGGTCCTCAAATGCGTTAGGAACTCACAGACTAAAGATCTTCTTATTTTATGTTTAGTTGGAAAGGCTGAGAGTTGTTTTGAAGGCAGCTCCGCTGAGAAGGATGTTTATAGACTTGAATTCCGCTAGAGTTTGAGGCGGTGGTCTGGTAGGCTCATGGTGAGTTGACTGACAGCTAGTGCATTCACTAATCTTACAGTGTCTTATTCTCTCACACCTGTTTCACAGCGTTTTACTTTGACTCTTATACTGGTGATTACTTGAACGGAAGCTCGGTTAGTTTGTATGGCATGCTTCGCACGATCAGTTGATTGGATTCGCATTCCCAGGGTTCGGGTCTCGACCTCTTCCGGCATTCCGTTGCCTGCCAAGTTTGTTGGGGTCAACCTCTCACTTTGGGACGCGTATTTCGCCCTTCATTTGCATAACCCCCGACTTCTCCGGGAAAAACTCGATTCTAGCTTCGCTTGCAATCTCAGCTACTCCATAGACCGCCAATTGTATGGTTTCCACTTTCAGGCCTAGAGCCCTTCGACTGTCTAAATTGTGATGTCATCTGCGTATACTGTATAACGTAACCTATTTGTGGAAGTTTGCCCAGCTCTCGAACCAGCCGGTTCTTTTTAATATTTAATCTTAAAGGCCAAATACCTCTGCACGGCTTGGCATCGTTCGCTGTTTGTACGCGAGGGATGCACGTGTCCGTTATACCATTTGTCGTTCTGTTCGTTAGAAAGGCCTTCACACAGTTGGCGCGTTCTATCTAAGCTGCGCAGGTTACTTAGCTCCTGTAGGATGTCTTCATGTGACACTTGGCTAACCAAGGCTAGCAAGAGATCTTCCGGAGCGGTTGGCAATGTTTTGCCCGATTTCATTCTAAATGACGAGAAAGACATTGTGCACCGACGACCCACTACGAATTCTCAAAATTATGTAAGGCAGGAGATCATTGTCCTCTGCGTACTTTTGCAATCGAATGTGAACGACTGTCTTGCAGAGCTTGCCCAAAAAAAATGTTACCGAAGGAACGCAGGGCCCCATAAGGGGCCCTGCGTTCCTTCTAGGCGACGCATCAGGCGACGCACCATAAGGTGCGTCGCCTAGTTTCGAGAAATTACCTTCGAATGCCGTCATAATTGTAGACCTGACCTTCCTTTCAGACCTTCTCAATGATTTT
This sequence comes from Amblyomma maculatum, assembly GCF_055883805.1. Lineage (NCBI taxonomy): Eukaryota > Metazoa > Arthropoda > Arachnida > Ixodida > Ixodidae > Amblyomma > Amblyomma maculatum. Next base: position 76,140,009 of record NC_139353.1, read on the forward strand.
AGGGAAGGGTGCTTCAGGATACTCTTTACTCAAATTTCCATTGATTGCAATGGTAATGCGACGCTCTCCTGTCCTGTGTTTCATGTGGATTAGCTCTCTGCAGCAGAGAATTCTGCCCTGAATTTCGGTGCCTCCAATTCCGCGATTACGCGTCCCTTATATGTAAGTTCTGGGGCACACATATGTCTCAATATACCGCTTTTTGAGGGGTTCCATCAGATCATTGTTTATGCCATCAAATCTTCGCGCTCCTCGGCACTTCTGTTGGAGTCTTGTTCCCTGCAGATGCCACACACTGCTCGGTGTTCTTAAAATTTGGGCAACCTAAGAGTGCTCTTCATAGAGTTCCAAAAGTTCTAGTGCCTCCGAGCTAACATTCTTGTGCCTTTTTTGTCAAGGCTGGGATACGGAGAATTAATTGCCGAATTCGCTTCTACTTCTTCTATCTGTTTGTAAGGCATCTTGAGCCTCCCATGGGTGGAAGAAATATTCATCCACCGCCGACACTTCACCGTTTGTTGAATGTTTTACTGGTTCACGCTGAATTTTCGAAATAGCACAGAAAGCGAGCCAGACGAAAACAGGGTGTCTTGTATTCAAGTGTGCTCTTTTTTGTCGTTATTTTTTCGCTCTTTAGAATAGCGAACGTAAGCTATCAGACGTGCAACACTGCGTCAACACGACCAGGCAGGCAGTAAACGAGCGTCTGTTAAATTGTATTTGCTGACTTCTCTATATGGCGAAAAAAAGTGAAGTTCAGTTGTGACAGGGCGGAAGAATTTCCCACGGTGAAAGATATCGCTTGTCGATATTGCACTTTAACCCGCGATTTCTTTCCACATAATTCTGTACAGTGTGCCCTAAATGGTTACCTTACTTCAATAGTAAGTGTGAATGACCTTAATGTATTTTGTTTCAGATAACCCCGACTGAAACCGAGAGAGCGACATCTTTGTTGAAGAGCACCAAATTGGGGATGCGCAGCAGAGCAGGAAGAGTATTAAAGGAAGTATAATATATCTCTTAGGATAATTCATTTTCCTTGAAAGCATAATGCCTAAAAAGTGTATACTTCCCCTTCATCGCTCCATAGCCTATCTATTAGCCTTGCGTGTTGAACGAATAAACCAGCGGTTAAGTTCCTCCCTGAAAGAGTACTCTTTATATTTTTAACACCAGCAATAAAGAGCCCAGAATTCATACCATCTATTCATCGAGCGTGATACCGTTTAGGCCGATTTCTGAACGCATTTGAGGCAAAACAAATTTAACGAGACCAGTTCGGAGGCGAAATTGTAAGTTAACGTATCTGAAAAAGGTCGACGTGGGATCTAGCACCATGAAAAGTCACCGATCATCTCTGCTGACACAGAAGAGCGAGCATGTGATAATGCGGCGCGTTTCACTGAAAAAGGTGGAAGCTTATGCCACCCGCTCACACGTACTCGTCTAGAAAAAGATTTCAATTAACTTACTTGAACATTGCCAAGACTAAGGGCAATTCGGCCACTCTTCTGAGCTTTTTTGCAGCGAAGCTCACGGTAGTCGGCCGCCCCACTGCTGCGACTCAGACGTGCCTTTTTTAGGCCACCCTCTCCATTGTTTTCCCCACCTAACCCAGGCAGGACTGCAAATACTTAGAGATCCAGCTGACTACTGTGGGCGCCATAACCCTCGTCACATTCAACGCCGCCGTGTATTCGCTGTATCACATTTGCATCTTGAGCCGCGACGTGTTCCAGAGGCTCCTTCCCCTCAGTACACATTTGACCGTGTCCTATGCGTTGGCGAACATTAGACTACCGGCGAGCCCGGGCCTACCCGTAACAATTTGTGCCATTTCGCAGCCTTGCAGACCGTCACGAGACGTGGGGCAAAACTATCACGTGATGCTGGAAGGTAGTACGGTGACTGCATTTAACCGGGGTGCGTAATCTGGCAGCCACCGAGACCGCGCGCTATGGGGGCGTTAAAGCTTGAGTGCCAGAAGAGTCTGCAAAGATGTGCAAAGATGCGCACTTATATTTCAGAAGTTTTAGTTTGTGACACTTGTTTCAGCATAGATTAGTGCCGTTTTTTGCAAACTATACCATGCCACGATTTGGGATCAATGGCGTTTGCTATAACTACTTTTAAACTCCAAACTTTTTAGTACTTATAGTAGAGAAAAAGCTACATGCGCTGCAGGAATGGAGCTGTGAGTTCCTTAAGACTGATTTCATTTTGTTTTTCTTTTCGCTGAATAAAGAATCACTAACAGTTTCACTTGAGCACCTCGGCAGTCAAATAGTATATAACACCACCCGCAGCACTGTACAAATAATGGCTGCATCATACTATTTGATTCAAAAGAACCCAAATATGGCGTCATATTGAGGCCCATACGTTAGTGATCTTTTAACACCAAATGATTCACCAGAAGCGATCAGGCGGGCAGAGCTCTGGCGCAGGAGTACCTGTGGTGCATGCCTTTATCGCTGCTTTGGTTGTACCGAAAACGACTGGCGTCACAAGTGTCATGTCATCCCGGCAGTTGCCACGCCATCACAGCTTGTCTAAACTCTGTTCGACAGCTTCGCCAGTCTTGAATTTACTACCCTAATTGAGAGGTCGAGTTCATTATCGAATTCTCCAGGTTCCAACGTTGCTCAACTGAATCTCGAACCACCTTTGCAGGTGTCACCCGTTAATAATTATGGGGGTATTATTAACGATGCGCCCTTAACGGTGCGCACACTCCCAGACACCCTTTGAGTGAGTGGGGTTAGCTGTTCCGGTCGCAAAGGAGATGCCCTCGACCTGCGTGGCAAGCTCAGCCGGAATTCAACTACCTTGTGGTGACAGAAGGGGGTGGTCGTTTGGTGCCCAGCGGTCCCCGGTTCAAACCAGAGAAAGGATCGGAGTCAGAAGTAACAAACAAAACACAATTTATGCACAGCAAGAGACGATACAAAGGAATACACAAGATCACTTGAAATACATAGACGAGAGGTTCACAGAATACCAACGCTAAGCATGCAACTACAGAATGATTCAATAACACAGGCTTTACAACAGATCAAACACGAGAGAGTTACATAAACAAACACCAAATTGTTCACCGGGCACTGTTGCAGTCCGACGCCTCAAGAGTCACGATGTGGCCGCCATACGAGACGAGCGCCGCTCCCTTGAAAGTCCGTGGGCTTGCCAGCAGCGGGTGATCCCCGGGAGTCCAGCCGAAGCACAGGCGAACACGTCGCAAAGCACTGACAAACTGACTGACTGGCTGACTGACTCATCAAACGGCGCGGTCTCTTTAAATAGGGCGCGCCGCGTCTGTTTGTTAGCACGCGTCAAAGCTAGCGCGCACACACACTTAGCTTCGCTGGTTATAGCGCTCTCTCTACCTCCCGTCGAGCCGCGCGTCGCCATTGGCCAGGTCCCATAGAAAGTTCTCGAAAGGCCTGGCACATTCCAGGCCGATGAACCACCGTCCTCCCCGGGCAATGGGAAAGAGGGTCACGGCAACGCGTACAAAGCTACGCGCTCTCCCGCGCGGGGAAGGGGCTTTTCTCTCCATGCTCTCCACGCGACGCCGCGCGCGCCTAGCGCTGTACCGGCTTGATGAAAATGGGCGCCGATTTCGTGACAGCAGGCTGAAGTGCCCGATACTATTTTCACCCCTGATGACGCAGTGGCGCTTGCGGAGCTTCTTTCAAGTCCACTTACTCATTTTTACCAGTGGGCAGAGGCGGGCAACCTCATGATGTTTCGACCTCATGAGGTCAACCTCAACCTCACGGAATGGGGTGAGGTGAGGTTCGGGTGAGGTCGACCACAGATGAAATTTATTTGAGTGAGGTCGGCAAATCAAACCTCAACCTCATGCGTGAGTTTGAAGTTGAGTGCGGTCGTAATTTAGTGAGGTCGGCTTGTGAGGTCGAAATTGTTATTGTTTCCCATAGCTATAAAACAGCCGGCAAAACACCTTTCGATATGCTTATCACGTGTACTCTTTTGGTTACCAACGCGCACGTACACGGTTTGTGTGTGTGTGTATTGCGTTCGATACGAAAAGAGGGGGGAGAGGGTGGTGGAGGTCGGAAAAGGTAGTGCGGCAGACCAGTAGGACTGGACGAGGGCTGCAAAAGCCTTCTAAAAAGGTGAAACAAGATACCGCCGATATTCCGAGCGGGTTTAGGAAGTAAAGTAAGTCTGCGCAAACTCTAATGGTTTCCAGACCTACGTGGGTGTGCCACCTTCTCGGAAATATAGAGAAAAAACTAGAATAGTAGAAAAGAGGGAAGCGCAAGATCCAGCAACCAAGGCATTGCTCGGGGATGACAGCGCGAGAGAGGAGGTTTCAGAGGGGCATGCAAGTTAGGAAGCAGACGAGCGATGAATATCTTGATGCGAAGTCGCCCGACGAAGACCCTGAATTTTATTAAACAAAATCTGCTTCCGCTATTAGTATATCCTACGAGTTAACCCGAAAGAAAGCAATAAGACGGTAGATCGTAGTTGTATCAGTGCAATCCATTGTTTATCATTATTACTATTTTTATTATTAGTTTACTCTGTCGGTAGATGTTAAACTAACCCTTACGTAAAAATATGAGTTTAATGGGCACTTTTTGAAGGATCATTGAAAGAAAGACAGATGACTGGCAACTGCCTACGGAAAGACAACATCTATCCACGCATAGAAAGGTGGGAACCATCTCAGGCGAGAACTGCAAGAAAGTTCTGAAACCCCTCTTTTTTTAATGCACTCATCCCTTTCTCATACCCTATGAGCGACTGCCGTTTTCATTTACATGTTTGTTTCTCTGAGGGCCTCGCCTACGTTTTCAGCTTGCAGTCAAAGTGGCGGGCACGATCTCTGTTCTTAAGCTGGTTGTATGCCATGCTGTATGCTCGTTCGGCTGCGCAGCCGCTGTCCGATCTCAACTAACGGACGAAGCGCGGAACCGGGAGCCCCTCTGTTTTTTTATAAAGTAAGCCACTGCACATACAGGCGCCTCTGTCTTGTGTTTTGCGGTTCCTACTGTGAGTTTGTGCGCTTTAGGTGAGCTATATTACGCTCTGATCGCCTCTTCGCCGTCGCATCTGTTTTGCCATGACCACACCGTGACCTTGAGCCGTTGCCTAGCAACCACAGCAACTGCTGGCCGTAGGTCGGCCTAAAACCCCTCAATAAACTAAAAGTAGCGCCAACTTGTGAACATTGGTGCCCGCCTCCTCTCCGGCGCTCTCCTTCGGCGTTCGACCCTCCCATTGGCCGAGCGCCGTCAAGTGTTTGCGTGCACCGCGTAGATGGAGCCACGGTCGAAATGCGCGAGGAGGAGCGACGGCGCCGGAGGAGGAGAGAGGAGATGGCGCTACTTTTAGTTTATTTAGAGGTTTTAGGTCGGTCGCCACTCACCGTTGGTTGGTTGTACAACTTTTATTTCCATCGGAAACGGGGAGTAGTGCGCCCGCGGATTAGAGGCTGGCAGGTAGCCCTTGGCTTCTTGCGGCCTCTTCCGCCAGATGGACGGTGCGGTGCTGGATCGCAGGGTCCGCGCTTTGCAGCAGGGTATCCCAGGCTTCTCTACTTGTAATATTTTGCCCTATCCCTGGAGATTGTGGGCACTCCCAAATTATGTGGTCGAGGGTCCCTCTCGCCCCACAGTGTTTGCAGAGATCATTGTCCCTAAAGTCTGGTAGCGCGTGAAACGCCCAGACCGGGTTCATGAACGTATTAGTTTGTAGCCGCCTCCACGCGACAGCTTCTCTATTATTTAGCCTAACATCTGGCGGGGGTACCAGTCTACGTCCCAATTTATAATGGTCGATGATTTCCCCATAATTTTGCAGACGCTCGTCGTATGCCCAGTGTTCGGGGGGCTCGACGGCTACCCGGAAGTAGAGAGCTCGGGCTAGCTCGTGAGCCGCCTCGTTACCAGGGACGGCAGCGTGAGCGGGTGTCCAAATTAACTGAATTTTCCTATTTATTGTTCTTTGGGTGAGGATTTTGGCCGCCTCCGGCGACATCCTCCCCTTCCCAAAATTTTGAATGGCAGTTTTGCTGTCGCTAATTATGAACTTGGCTTCTGTTCCTACGCAAGCTAGCGCTATCGCAACTTCCTCCGCAGTCTCTATGTTGCGGCCTCTGATGGCTGCCGCGGATACCGGTGCCCCTCGGCCATCGACTACCGAAGCTACCGCCGCACCTCTTCTGCCACTTGCCGCATCAACATAGACTACTTCCTTTGTTCCCATGTTCTTGAACCGTCGCTCTAGAGCTTCAGCTCGTTTGGCCCTTCTTTCGACATTAAATTCTGGATGCATATTCCTAGGGAAGGGCGGGACTACCAAGGCATTCCTGATTTCACTATTAATTGTGACTTTTTTTTGAACTCCCCTGTCTGGGTTGAGGCTTACTTTTGCAAGGATTACCCTGCCCGTCTCGGTCGTGCTTAGTCTCTCTAATTGGGAGACTCGCACTGCCTCCGCCAATTCTGCCCACGTGTTATGCACCCCGAGTTCGAGCAGTCGTTCGCTCGAGGTACCCATGGGCAGTCCTAGCGCCTTCTTAACGCATCTTCGAATCAGGCAGTCTAACTTCTCTTTTTCGCCGGCCTTGATGTCCAGGTAGGGCGTGGCGTAACTGATTCTGCTTATTACGTATGCCTGGATTAGTTTTAGTAAATTTCTCTCCTTGAGGCCTCTTCCTTTAGTGGCGACCCTCCTCAAGAGCCCGAGGGTTTGCATCGCGTAACTTTCTAATTTTTTCAGGACCTCTCCGTTGTGACCGTAGGATTGAATGACCATCCCCAAAATCCTGATCTGATCTACTTTTGGCACCGGTTTGCCCTCCACCTGAATATGAAACTCCCCGCTATTCTTGCAGCGGAGGTACTTTGGTTTATAAACGAACAACTCAGATTTATGCGGGGAGCACGAAAGTCCCCTTTTAGCCGCGTAATCGACAATGATGTCGGTCGCTGCTTGCAGGCGTTCCTCCGTACTCGCATCGCTCCCCTGGTTAATCCAGAGGTTAATATCGTCCGCATACATGCTAAAATTTAGCCCCTTGATTTGGTTAAGTTTACCCGGGAGGCCTCTCATTGCCACGTTGAATAGAAAAGGCGATAGCACTGAGCCCTGCGGTGTGCCTTTGCTTCCTAACTCTATCGTAGGAGATTCTAAATTTTGAAATATCATGCAGGCTTTTCTGCCCGATAAGAAGTCTTTTATGTAGTTGTACGTTCTCTCCCCTACTCCGAGCACTTCGAGCCCTTCGAGAATAGCCTCGTGCGTGACATTGTCGAAGGCCTTGGTGAGGTCTAGGCCCAGGATCACTTTGGCGTCTCTCGATCGCGAGTCTATGATATCATGCTTTAGTCGGAGCATTACGTCCTGCGTGCACAAGTGTGGTCGGAAACCGACCATTTCATGCGGCCACAGGTTGTTTTGCTCCATGAAGCACGTTAATCTCGTCTGTATTACGTGCTCCAGCAACTTCCCTACGCATGAGGTTAGGGAAATTGGTCTCAAATTTTCCAATTGCGGGGGTTTTCCCGGTTTGGGTATTAGTATTATGTTTGCCGTTTTCCACTGATCTGACAACTGGCTCGTTTCCCAAACTTTTCCAATGAATTCCGTTAGTAGACTAATAGAGTCATCGTCTAGATTCCTTAGCATTTTATTGGTGATCCCATCGGGGCCCGGGGCTGATTTAGTTTTTAGTCTTACAATTTCCGCCCTTACCTCTGCCTCCGTGATGGGGGCGTCAACAGCCTCATTGGGCGTGCCACCGTAGCTCGGGAGTGGGGAACGCTGGTTGTCTGCAACGTACGTTTTTACTAACTTATTCATAAACGCCGCATCGTCACCTTCAAAGGTGTGCCTGACTTTTGCCAATCTTATTCCCGATTGAGTTTTTGAATTTGTTGGGTCCAGCAGATGCCGGAGCATGCCCCACGTTTTGGAGAGATTCATGCCTCCCTCCATTTCGTCGCATCTGCTGAGCCAGTTTTGTTCGCACAATTTGATCGCGTAGCTTTCAATTTCCTTGTTATGCCTCGCGATTCGTCTTCTAAGATTCTTGTTCCACTTTTGTTTCTTCAGCCTGCGTTCCATGCTTTGTTTAGCGTCCCACATGTGGAGCAGTCGGCTATCTGCTATACCAGGAGCGTCGTCTCCTACCAGCGTCTTTGTCGCCTCACCAACGTGGCGTTTGAGTGCCTCCGTCCATTCCTCAATGTTCTCAATTCGTTCTAATTGCGCGGTTGCCCTGATTTCTCTAAATTGATCCCATTCTGTAACGGCCGGTTGGCACGCCCTGTGCGTCTTGACACCCTCTTTGAGGACCGAAACGATAATGAAATGGTCACTGCCAAAATTTTGCTCAGAATTTTGCCAGTCTAAACCCTGTAAGTTTTTGAAAATGTCAGGTCTGGGGATGTGTCCGCACATACGCTGTTACCCGTCCTCGTTGGATGATCGGGATCCGTATGGAGGGTGAGACCTAGCTCGTGCGTGTCCTCCCATAGCGGCCTACCTTTGGTGTCCTGTAAAGCATAGCCCCATTCTTGATGTCTGGCGTTAAAGTCACCAACAATCAGCAAGGGATTATTCCCGGCCGCCTTGATGGCTTTGCGCATAAGGGCCCTAAATCTAATTTTCTTTTGCTTGGGTGAGCTATAAAGGTTAAGAAGGAATAGACTGGGATCCTTCTTTCGTCCCGTTAATATCTCGAGAAATACGTTCTCGATATCTCTCGAATTCAAATCGTGTTCTATCACCGCTACATTGCGCTTGACAAAGGTCGCCACCGTCGATTTCACGCCTCTATCGCTGTTGAACACCTGGTATCCCATTAGTTTGGCTCCCTTCCCTGTTTCCTGAAGGGCGATTGCGAGGGGGGTCTCAGTTATGAGTGGAAGGTATTGCTGCAGAAGCCGCGACAGTTCCACTGCCAAATTTGGTTTTCATTTACGCGCCTGGCCATTTTGCAGCTGGGTTAGCGTTTGCTCGACATTCTGCTGCCACGTGTTGACGGCTACGAGTTCAGTTCGAACTCTTTGCACTTCCCCTGCAAGTGCCTGTACCTGGCTCTGAATTTGGTTCATGAATTGGGTCATTTGGCTCATGAATGAATTCAATTTTTCGTCAAGCCTATTTTCGAGAGCTTGGAACGGGTCGGTTTCATTAATTTTGCGCTTCACCGGGGGCGGGCGAGACGCCTCAGTCGCCATTTGCTCATCCCCTTTCGCCGGTGGCGCCGCTTGTGGCGGGGCGACTGGCTGAGCAGGTGGCAGCTGCTTCGCGGGAGTGGGAGGCCCTTGCTTTTCCGCATGCTGTTTCGAATTTTGATTTTGCGTTAGCTTTTTAATCACCCCCTTAAGCTCCTCAATTTCTTTTTTAAGAATTTCGACTTCCTCGCCTTTCTTATCTTTCCTAGGTTTAGCCTGGGAGGCCCCGCTGTTGAAGCTTACATTTTTCTGGTCTCCGCTGGCGTTCCGCTTGGTCCATGGGTTGGCCGCGTCCCTCGAACTCGACCGTCTCCTGGACCCAGACCTGGAGCGTCCCATGGAGCGAGAACTGGAACGCCCTCGCTGCTGCGGTGGCGTCTCGTTAGCGGTGGATTCCAACCTTGGGAAAGAGTCTTCTCTAACGCGGAAGTCTCCTCCTCCTTCTTGCTTGGCTTTCGGTCGCCCTCTGTTGTCGTCGTGCGCTGGCTTATCCTTGACTTTTCGCTCCCATTGCTTCTTCTTCACCTCGTACGGAGTCCTGAACATTTCCTTACATTTTCGGTCACCAAGCAGGTGGCCCTTGCCGCATAGCTGGCATTTTGTCTCGCATTGGTGACCTTGCGGTGGCCTCTCCATTCCGCAGCTTCTGCACTTGAGGTTGCTCGGGTCCGGACAGACGTCCTCCCTGTGACCGAGTCTTCCGCAGGCATTGCAAACCTCATATTTTTTGCGGTAAAGTTGACACCGCTGCGCCATCGGAGTCAGGCGAACCCATCGTGGTACTTCTCTCTCTTCAAAGAGAATTAGTACAGTTCTGGAATTTTTGCCGAGTCTCCGCACACCCAAAACTGGCGGGTTGCCGTGGATTCTCAGCCTCTCCATGATGATCTCGTCAGTATAAGTAAGTGGCACGTCATGTACCACGCCCTTGCCGCAATCTTCCGGCGTCGCCACGTAGGCAGTCAATTCAATCTTCTCCCCCTCGAACACGAGGTGGGTTAGGCTCGCGTAGCGTCTCTTCCTTTCGGCGCTTGTAGTTGCCACGAGGATCGAGTGCTGCTTAATATTCGTCGAGATGACGTCCTCCCCGGCCTCGCCTGGGTGGATACCAGCTGCCACGATTATTGCGTCAGCCAAGATTGCGTTACCAAACTTGAGCAGACGCACGAGGCCGCCACGTGGCCTCAAAATGATTTTCTCGGCGCCATCGGGTAGGCGAGCATGCTGCTTTTCCACCGATTTCGCAGCCATTTTTCTTCCAGCATTCTTCTCAGCAGCTCGCTGCTTCTCAACTTGTTGCACGGTCTTCTCGAGCGGCACATATTTCTTCTTCTTGGTGGTATACCATTGGCCAGGCACTTGAAATTCCTCCGGATCTACCGGCGTTCCTTCGACAATTTCCATTTTTTCAAGCTTTAGTCAGCTTCACGAGGCTAGGGGTGGGTCCCCGACGGGGCCGCCGCGATCCCAGGGCGCCGCGAGACGCTAGGCCACGTTAGGCCTAGCTTCAGCACGTAGTCCACCGAACAAAGTCCTAAAAAATCGGAAACAAAGTCCCACCTCGGAAAAACTGGTATTCCTGTGGTCCTCTTGATGCGTTCCGTCGATTCGACACAAAATTCAAAAACGCCGAGCCGATGAATTGCCCAAAATAACCGAAATTGGCGGAGCCCATGAAAGGCACGTCCGCTCCTCGACCACCCGCCACTCACCGTGCCATATGACGTGACGTCACAGAAGAAGCCGGTGTTGCGGTGTTCCGCAAAACCGAGTTGCAACAGATGTGAGCATGCGCTGTAGGAGAAGGAGGGTTGCAGCAGCTATATATATATGGAAGGCGGCTCGGTGGAGCCGTCGACAGATATGGATGGTGAGTCGGAGACTAAAAGAAACCAGGCTTCGTTGTCGGAATGAAACCAAGAGGAGGCAGCGAGCCGAGGACACGGAGGAAGAACGAGCCATAGACCTCGAGAAGCGTCGTAAGGACGACGCGGCCAGGCGAGTGGCATGTACGAACTCAGAGGGTGCTTCGTCGTCTAGCTCGGCGTCTCGGGTCAAAGCCATGGCTCTACGACGGAACGAACGCAAGAGACAGCGGCGAGCCGACGTGACAGAGGAAGAGCGTGCTTAGCGTCTCGAAAAGACAGAAGAGCGACTTTGCTAGGAAAGTGCGCTTAGCTATCTGAAGTCAACGATGGTGAAGTGCACGATGAAGTCAAGGCTCACCGCGCGGCGGACCATGTGATTCGCTTTGCGGGAACTTCATGTGTGACGCGCGTGTTCCAGACTTTAAGGACAACCAGTTCGGCTTTGCGTGTAACGGCGACTTTGGCATAGGAAAGACCTGGCACCGGTCACACTTAGCTGCATAACCAATGCCCCGTATTTAATGCTTAATGTAGCCGCAATTAGACGCAACGGGGGGGGGGGGGGGGGGGGGAGGGGATAACAACGAAAGCTAAACATTGGACGCAGACGGAGAGAAACCAAGCTAAATGACAAGATGTACTCAAGTTTAACCGTAACCTCGCTACGTATATCCTGGCTTAGCTGAGCAAAGGCACTGCCGTTTTGGGTCATCTCAAAATTAAGGTCTTCAATTCTTTTATAAATCGAAAGAAATGTTTATTTTAAGCAATTTACAAATCACTTAAAAGGCAGATCATTCTTCTACTTTTTCATATAATCGCGGTTGTGGTCTATGCATTTTTGCACACACTGGGGCAGTCTATGTGTACCCATGTCATACCAGCTCGCCGCCATGCATTCCAAAACACAGTTTCAATGACTTTGCCGGCAGACTGTGTTCGCTTGAATTTTCACGGCTTGGGTGAAGACGAATTCGGCCATTCACGTTATTCTTGGTCTCAGGTGTGAAATGGAATGCCCCAGGTTTCGTCACCCATAACACTAGAACCCAAGAAATTGTCCTTTTCATCTCCAAAACACCGAAGAAATTCGCGGGAGGAGTCAACGCGTTGCCGTTGATGGTCGTCTGTGACCATTCGCGGATCCGATCTTGCGCACATCTTCCGATATTCCAACTTTGCTCTCAAAATCCTATGAGTAGTGCTTCTAGAAACGCCAGAAATCAATATGCAGAGCTCGTCGAGTGTGATCCTCCGATCTCGCTGCACCATTTCTTCCACCTTAGCGACTGTTTCGTCAGAAATTGACGGTCTCCAGCTTCTTTCTTCGTCGTGAATTTCAGTGCGACCAGCTGCGAACTCCCTACATACTCGCGGACGTTTTTAACATCCATGCACGACTCTCCATACACGCCCGTCAACTGACAATGAATTTCGATTAACTGAACGCCTTTTGCGTTCAAAAATCGAATACCTGCGCGAACTTCGCACCTGGTGGTAGCGACAAACGGGAGCTCCATGTTAAATGACTGCCGTACCCAAGACTGGCAGTTCGTTTCACACTGAGTCATGGCTTGTTTGGAAGACAGGGAACAATGGACATAGCAGTATGGTGAGCGGCCACGCAAATAGTTACCATGCGGCTGCAGTCCTTTGGAGACCTTACTTTTGGGATTACCCTTGTAATAGCGAAGAGGCAGCCCTGGGTTGCGCGATGTCATCTTGCGCAGTCTTGAAGTCTGAAGGTCAGACAGATACTGCTCCTTTCCTTTCTTATAAACCAGTGTACAATATACAAGAAAAATATTAAGACATGATCTTAGCCTGGTTAGACGCTGATGTTCACAATCGCTGACATCAATATCGAGTGCACAGCCATGGACTCGGAGTACGTCAAGTTGAAACAAAGATCAACTTCTTTACGGATCACCGGAGCCTCTTCCTAGCCATAACAAAAGAAAAATCTTCGTAATAAAGAACTTTACTTTGCCATGTGTAACAATGCTTCAGCTTTCCCTCCACACTAGGTTTAACTGAAGTTAAATCACAGCCTATTTTTTTGGCAATCTGACGGCAGACATCTTCACCCGTGAGGAGGCAAATTCGGCTGCCCAGTATGTCACTGGGATACCACAGCAGCAGACGTCTGCTCGCAAATGTTAATTTCTTTATTTCTTCACCTCTATCCTGTAACATGCGCATGATTTCCAAACCTAAAATGTCATCTTCGCGTTTCCTTTGCGTTTTTTCTGTCTGCCGGGCCTCGAGTCACACATAACTCATCGTCCATATAACTCCCACCAATAGACACCTTTAGCAGTTTGGTGTTGTCGTCTGCGCTATTAGGTTTTCGGAATCCTTCCCGCCGGCAGTGCTCCCGCACTAATGGGTCCCGACGTGATGGGCATACGCCAAGCTGATTAGAGTGACTCTAAAGCTGACGGGCAACTAGCGCCATCTGGCGTCCTCAAGGCAAGCTGCCATGTGTCGGGACCAAGAAAGTGCGTGCGCATTGTCGATGGGAGGAACACCGCAACTCCTGTAATGCAGACGGCAATACAGAAGGTGCCCAATGATTGGAAACATCCGTTCACAAGGACGGAAGACTGATAACGCTCTACAACGGCGGAAGCCTACAGCTGGGAGCACTAATTGGTCCCGACGCGATGGGCGTGCGCGAAGCTGACGGGCAATTAGGGCCATCTGGCACCCTCAAGGCGAGCTGACATGTCGGGACCAATGAAGCGGGTGCGCATTTCCGGTGGGATGGATCACTGAACACAGTAACGCAGATGGCAGTACGCAACATGGTCTACTAAATATGTGTAACGATTAGTACCGACATCTCTTACACAAAAAAAAGCTTATTCAACTCCAAACAGAAAGATGCATCTATACAGAGACTGCATGGTTACATGTATATACATTTCCACATATTCTCAATTATAAGGCGCAGGCGCAGACGCAGGCTGCACTTGCGGTATCACATTTGGAGCGCCATCTAATCCCCGGCGACACTAAAACACCCGTAAAGGTAGAGAGGGTGAAGGTTGCGAAGGGGGGGGGGGGGGGCGGGGGGAGTGCTTACAAGAAACAACATGGAAGTACGGCACACAATGCCCTCACATTCAAGTCTAATGCGAGTGGAATGGCAGTTCCTGGCCTTACGGGGCTGGGACGCTAGGTCATCGCCACTTGCGGCGGGGGCTAGCCAGCCACCGAACTTTATCTGTTGTAGGCCGTCATTGCACCCGCCACTGCTTTGGTGGTGGACAACGGCTGTTGTAGCCATAGAGTTCCTTACACTAACTAGAGGGAAAGCTGAGGGCGCTGCACTTCAGCCACCATGGGGGCGCTAAGAATCATGGGCCGGTGTGCTACTTGTTGCGGGACAGTCGGTTTTTCTCGAGTACGTGGAGTGGCGTTACTGCGATGTTTTTTTTTTCGTTATCATCATCATCTGAAGGTGCGTACATAGACCGCGAAAGCCATAGTAGCGAAGGCGCAAAAGCAGACGTCGCCAATAAATGGTTTCTGTTTCCCGAAATGCCATTAAAAACTTCCTTAAGTGATCGCACAACGATAAATATTTTCATAACATTTTTTTTATTTCTAAGTTTGCCTATTAAGTGCGAAATGTTGGTACTTGTGTTGCTCAAAACTAAGCCAATAGGAGAAAGGGCCATCGCTTATATTGGATAAATATCACACTGACACGCTGTTTCTCTCTCTCTTTACAATTTATAGTCACAATATTCAATCTTAGGACATTATTTACGGTAAAACAACGTTTATCTTTGCATTAGTTTTGGCCAAAAGTTGTAGTTCTGCACTCGGTAGCTCACCGGCCCATGATGCTTTGAGCGCCCATGGTGGCTGAACTGGCCGTCTGGAAACTCCATGTAAACGCCCATAGACGGCAGCACAGCTTTCCCTCTAGGTAAGAGTAAGAAACTCTATGGTTGTAGCGGCGCGCGTCTTTTTCTCCCTCTTCTTTTTCCTTTCTTCTCTATTTTCTTTACAGTCCGCACGAGGCAGCGGAGGTGGGCCCCGCCGGGGTGGTGCAGTGGTAAGACGCCCGACCACTGTGCCGGAGTACCCGGGTTCGAACCCGACCTCGGCGGCTGCGTTTTGATGGAGGCGAAACGAAGAGGCGTCCGTGTGCTGTGCGATGTCAGCGCACGTTAAAGATCCCCAGGTGGTCCAAATTAGTCCGTAGCCCTCCACTACGGCTCCTCTTTCTCTTTCCACTTTCACTCCCACCTTCCTCCCTTCCCTTACGGCGCGGTTGCGGTGTCCACAGAAAACAAGTGAGACAGTTCTTTCCCTTCCTATAAATAAATTAGTTTAAATCAGCGGAGGTGGCTCAGCTACAGAGCCAGTAGCAGGCCCGTGCATTTTCTTTTCCTTCTTCCTACAGCCACAACTCGTCTAATGCATCAGTGCCGGCATGGCCAAACCATCCGGCCGAACAACAAAGAAACGTGTACGCCAGCGCTCCAGAAACCGCGCCTCCCCGTCTGTTTCTAGAAAATCGAACAGATAAGACCCCTTCTGTGTGTTATGTGACATGACCAACGATTTCAAGTGATCGAAAAGTGTCCGCATAGAGATGCTTCATCTGTACTGCGCGATGGGAGGCATCTATTGGGGACCTGCCCCGCTGCAGCATCCGTGAGACAGTGCTACCTACGGAAAGTAGGCCTGCGGTGGGACCTTGGCTGCGACAACAGGAAATGGACGCTAAACAATCAGTTTATCGGCAACCTATGCGATTATTTAAGGGAGAGCTGTTTACACTCCTACTTCTAGCTTCCTCCCACGTTTTCACTATGCCTGACGGCAAACTTCTCGCATAAAAAAAAATAGCTGTGGCTTAGCTCTGGTTAAGCCTGAGTGATTGCGAAAGCAATAACTCCCTGGCTGCGCTTGGCTCTGCAGGTGGTTTGGCATGGCTTCGCCTTTTGTGCAACCTAAGAATTTACTCTGGACACAACATGGTTTCTACTGTTTGTTTATTCCAATGAACACGCTTTGGTGGTCCGTAAAGTAGTGACTCTTGGTCTGAACACTGGTAATTACATAATCGTCCGAATGTCTATACATCACCAAATCTAGACAGCTACTCCATTGGGTCCGAATGTCTATACATCACCGTCTGCTACCCCATTGGGTAGTACTCTCGCTCTGCACTACTCATAGACGATTCTTCGGCATTCAGAGAGTCCAGAAAACTACTCTCGCTCGCTGAACTTGTAGAATGCCGCCGGGCTCGCTATTCTGCGGCATAGGCGCGTTGCTTAATTAGCCAACCGCTCTTGCCTTTCTTCATCTGTCTCTGCATGGCACCGGCGTTTGTGCGCAGCACGTCGCTCCAGCGACACCTTGTACAACTCCTCAGACATTACTAAGCGGAGCAAGCCTGTGGCGTCCCGTTTATCCTCTGCCCCGTTATCCTCGGGCCGAGGAGGCCGTCACGTGGTAGCCGCCGCGCGGAGCGAAGGAACGACTACGGCCGAAGAGACGAGTTGGGGCCCCATGCTCTCCTCTGGTCGAGACGTCACGCTGTCACGTGGTGCGCCGGAGCGAAGGAACGACCTCCACCGACAGCAGAAAAGGGCTAGCTGTATTGCTTTCGCAATAAAAAAGTCCGGCGCAGGAGGAGGAGATTCTGCAGCACCGGATGCATAGCACGAACCGGTTGCCTGCGAGCGTCGGCCAGTCAGCAAAAAATTAGAGGGTGTCTTAAACGTCTCTTCAGAGGAGAATGACGAACGCCTACCTTTCCCAGCCCCGCCGGGGTGGTGCAGTGGTAAGACGCCCGACTACTGTGCCGGAGTTCCCGGGTTCGAACCCGACCGCGGCGGCTGCGTTTCGATGGAGGCGAAACGAAGAGGCGTCGTGTGCTGTGCGATGTCAGCGCACGTTAAAGATCCCCAGGTGGTCGAAATTACTCCGTAGCCCTCCACTACGGCTCCTCTTTCTCTCTGTCCACTTTCATTCCCACCTCCCTCCCTTCCCTTACGGCGCGGTTCGGGTGTCCACAGAGCAAGTGTGACAGTTACTGCGCCTTTCCCTTCCTGTGAACCAATTTATTATTATATTACCTTTCCCACCTATCATTTGCCTTTTATCGGCGTTCGTTGCAGTGCTATATATTATAATTGGTTTACAGGAAAGGAAAGGCGCAGTATCTGTCACACAGTCTCGACAAGTGTGCGTTAAGACGGTACACCATCGCTCCTGTCGCATGGCGTTCCTTGGCGCGCATTGAGGTGTGGGATTGCAGATGGTAGGAGCGCTATAGAGAAGATGAGACTTCTGGTTGGTCGCTTCGAATTCGGCGGCTGGTGACGTCACTTCTCTGCCAACCAATCAAATGCGCCGCTCGCGCGGACAGCTTTGTCGACGACAGTATGAGCCATTAAAGGCTTTCGCCTTAAAACACAACAAATTACTAGGTACGCGAACAGCCCTCGCGGGCGGCGGACGCCTGGTCCGTACCTTACTGAAAGCATGCGGCTTACAAAAATTAAAGTGCTACATCACTCGTGCCACTGTACACTGCAATTATAGTGGACTAGAATACTGGAATAAAACACGTGAACTAGTTTCTATCGCGCACCGCAGTCGGGGCAGCGATCACTACAATAAAAAGAAAAACCTGATAGCAGTGGAAGACTACTGCCGAGCCGAGCGTTCAAACTAGTACACCAAATATCAATCTAGAAAACACGCGTTAAAAGACAGGCCGCTTTGCGCTTTCGGCTATACCCGAAAAGCTGCATTGTACATGTAACGTCTTTCAGTTGTCACGGTTAGTTCCTTCACGCGAGCGCGTTTTTTCTTTTTCTTGTGCGTTTCTATCAACATGGCTGCTATAGTTACAAAGACAGTGGCAATGTCGGCAAGAGAGCGAGATGCGTGTGCGGTGCTCGAGCTTGTGAATGCGCGAGTGAAGGCATTTGTCTCCTCTTTTTAGTTTTTCAGTCCTGGCTCCCATAGCATCGCTAGGCTGCGCTGTTCTTCATGGGCAGCGCCATCAGTGACTGAAAAGCACACACTTGGATGCCGCTGGCTCAGCTGGCTGCCTTCGAAGTGTGCGCCACGCGCTTCTCTCGCACGAGCACGCGCCCTGACGCGCCCCCGCAGGCGCATCGCGACATGCCGCCTGCATTCCGTCTTGATGATTGGCAACCTACCACGTATTGAGTAAACTTAATTATAGGCGAGAAACTTTTTATTTACGTCTGCGCTGTAGAGCACACGACAGAAAGCGATGAGTGAATATCGATTGCGAATGCGTTTCCCTCGTTAGCGAAAACGTAGGAAATGTATCTCGAGATAAGTCCGCTAAGTAATTATATTGTCGTATATAATATGTTTAAAAACTGCAAAAGTATTATCCCTACTGCAAAATAAAGCGGCTCGCTCGTTTACCATCGTTTTGGCCTGTAGCATGCTGTGTCCGTATTCCGAGTTTGCGTCGTTATCGAAAGTGTCGCTATCTCCCCGACCTCGAGTCATCTGATTGGTAGAAACGCCGGAACATGATGTTGCAACCTCTTCCGGTTCTGCAGTGGCAAAACCCGGTTCCGGCGTTTCGACCAATCAGATGACTCGAGGTCACGTGAGATAGCGACACTTCGATAACGACGCAAACTCGGAATACGGGCCCTATTACGGTTTTGTTTTTATTATTAGGACGTTACTAAAGCAAATCTTGTAGTAGAAGAAAAATTGGCTGTGGCTTAGCTTGGTTAAGCCTGGTAATTGCGAAAGCAATAGCTATGGCTACGCCTATAGCTTCACCTGGTGGTGTAGCTGGTTGTGGTGCTTGTGGTTGTACTTATGGTTATGCAGTGATTCACTCTGGCCACGGCATATGATTCAGCTATTGTTTATTGCGGGGTGCTACCTGGTTATTCTATGTATAACTAGCAGCGAGGCAAGGAGTGCCGTGGATGCAACGATAAACTAGGTTGTGGGGGAGGTTAAGGCAGAATGTACAACTGCCGCTCCGGCACCGGCTACAACGGCATTCTTTAGGCCAGCAAAAATGAAAGTATCCCTGGAGACTGCGTTGGTTCCACCTGCCGCTAGGTCGCCTCCTATAGTATCCAACGTTGCACCCCCAGCGGTAGCTGTGGTAGGAGCGGGAGTGAGGCCGCGGTTGGTAGCTACCGCCTCGCGAGTTGACGGCGCGAGTTGGGGGCCCTGTATTTGCGGCAGGTGGGATGACGTCACTACGGCTGTAGCGCTCCCTCACGGAGGGAGCGGGAGTTAGGCCGCGGTTGGTAGCTACCGCGCTGGCAAGTTGACGGCGCGAGTTGGGGCCCCTGTTTTTACGCAGCTGTGCTTGGCGGCGCGCCAAAGGTCATGCTAAAGGTCAATGGTAGCTACCGCCTCGCTACGCAAAGGGCTGAAAAGTGAAATTAGTATTGCTTTCGCAATAATAAGTATATAGTCCGTAGGAGGTGTTCATTCAAAGGCAAGTACGCTAGCAGTCTCAAAAGCACACGTGTGCTCCGTGCGCTGCACGCTACATAACCGCCTCGTTGGCTCGGAACGCAGGTGAAATCCAAGCTTGTACTAGATTCTTGTTTTATTTCGGTTGTTATTAAATGATTGTGTTTCATTTAATATTATTCCGTTTGCAGTCACGAAACTTGTGACGCGATTGTGGTGCTAGGTGCGGGCAGTGTCAATCGAGCCATACCTAGGATCGCTTTTGTATTGCACTTACGACATATTTCGTTCATAATAATAATAATTGGTTCACTTATTGGTCCATTTGCGGAAATCTTTAAAAGCGTGTCAGCAAGGCATGTTTTCAAACCCCACCCTCCAAAAAAAAGGCCTCGTTCCTAGATATTTTTTGGACGTTTAAAAACAAAAACGCAGGTATGGACACGACAAGTTTACACATGAGTGTCGATCGCGGTCATCGCGCTCTGGATATCTGTAAATTTGGTTGCTTCCGCAGCACTCGCAAAGTACGGAGAGCAGAGAAAATCGACAAAACAAGACACGCGGGTAGCGAAGATCAGGATAATCCTTCATCCTCTTCAATTTTTATGTATGGTGCTAAACCATTGTACTCTTTTGATGCCCCTCTTCCGACCTCGGTGGCTGCGTTTCGATGGAGGCGAAACGAAGAGGCGCCTGTGCTGTGCGATGTCAGCGCATGTTAAAGATCCCCAGGTGGTCGAAATTACTCCGTAGACCTCCACTACGGCTCCTCTTTCTTTCCACCCTCTCTCCCGCCCTCCTCCCTTCCCTTATGGCGCGGTTCAGGTGTCCACAGAGGCAAGTGTGACAGATACTACGCTTTCCCTTCCTCATAACCAATTATTATTATTATTATTATTATTATTATTATTATTATTATTATTATTATTATTATTATTATTATTATTACCACCTCCCTTTCGCATCAGCAGAAGCGTTTTTCTATTGCCAAATACCCGACAGGCGCAGCTCGATCACCGCACGTGCACAGGAAGCTAGCGGAGCGTCTGCTCAGGCGGCGTCCCGTCATTTCACATTTCGCCACCACGCCAGGAATGCGGCGCTGCCGTCGCGCTGCGAAACGTTGTTGTTCAGGTGTCCACATAGCAAGTGTGACAGATACTGCGCCTTTCCCTTCCTGTGAACAAATTATTATTGTGGCTGTAGGAAGAAGGAAAAGAAAATGCATGGGCTTGCTACTGGTTCTGTAACCGAGCCACCTCCGCGGCCTCGTGCGGACAGAAGAGATTGATTGATTGATTTATAGGGAGGGAAAGACGCGGTAACTGTCTCACTTGTTTTCTGTGGACATCTCAACCGCGCTGTAAGGGAAGGCAGGAAGGTGAGAGTGAAAGTGGGTAGAGAGAAAAAGGAGCCGTAGTGAAGGGCTACGTAGTAATTACGACCACCTGGGGATCTTTAACGTGCGCTGACATCGCACAGCCCACGGACGCCTCTTCGTTTCGCCTCCATCGAAACGCAGCCGCCGAGGTCGGGTTCGAGCCCGGGTACTCCGGCACAGTAGTCGGGCGTCTTACCACTGCACCACACCGGCGGGGCGGACAGAAGAGAAAATAGAGAAGAAAGAAAAAGAAGAGGGAGAGACAGACGCGCACCGCAACAACAGCCGTCGTCCACCACCGAAGCAGTGGCGGGTGCAATGACGGCCTACAACAGATAAACATTGGTGGCTGGCTAGCCCCCGCCGCAAGTGGCGTTGGCCCACCGTACTAGCCCCGTAGGGCCAGAAACTTGAGCTTGGGTTCCCATACTGTTGTTCTGGCTGTAGGAAGAAGGAAACGAAAATGCACGGGCTTGCTACTGGCTCTAGCTGAGCCACCTCCGCTGCCTCGTGCGGACAGAAGAGAAAATAGAAAAGAAAGGAAAAAATAAGAGCGAGAGAAAGACGCGCGCTGCAACAACAGCTGTCGTCCACTAGCAAAGCAGGGGCGGGTGCAATGGCGACCTACAACAGATAAAACTCGGTAGCTGGCTGGCCCCCCCACCGCAAGCGGCGTTGACCTACCGTCCCAGCACCGTAGGGCCAGGAACTACCACCCTTCACCACCTCCCACAACCAGAGAAAATAGAGAAGAAAGAAAAAGAAGAGGAAGAAAAAGACGCCCGCCGCAACAACAGCCGTCGTCCACCACTGACGCAGTGGCAAGTGCAATGACGGCCTACAACAGATAAAATTCGGTGGCAGGCTAGCCCTTACCTACCGTCCCAGCCCCGTTAGGGCCGCGCACGTGTCTTCAGAATGTGGCCACAAAATCGTGTCCGCGTTGGTCCGCGGCAGTTGACAGTAATTAAAAAGCGGCAGAGATTAATGAGTGGTGTCAATTGATAGAGGATGACGTAATGCTGTGTTCTAAAAACTAAATAGGCCAATAAGTTAATAGGTAAATAATTAGAATAACTGGTTCACAGGAAAGGAGAGGCGCAGTATCTGCCACACTTGTTCTGTGGATACCTGATTGATTGATTTATAGGAAGGGAAAGGCGCGCTAACATTCTCACTTGTTTTCTGCGGACACCTCAACTGCACTGTAAGGGAAGAAAGGAAGGTGGGAGGGAAAGTGGAAAGAGAGAAAGAGGCGCCGTAGTGGATAGCTACGGATTAATTTCGAGCACCTGGTGATCTGGCCCTGATGGGGCTGCGACAGGTAGGCCACCGCCGCTTGCGGCGGGGGCTTGCCTGCCACCGAATTTTCATCTGTTGTAGGCCGTCATTGCACCCGCCACCGCTTCGGTGGTGGACGATGGCTGTTGTTGCGGCGCGCGTCTTTCCCTCCCTCGCCCCGCCGGGGTGGTGGGGTGGTAAGACGCCCGACTACTGTGCCGGAGTACACGGGTTCGAACCCGACATCGGCGGCTGCGTTTCGATGGAGGCGAAACGAAGAGGCATCCGTGTGCTGTGCGGTCAGCGCACGTTACACACACACACACACACACACACACACACACACACACACACACACACACACACACACACACACACACACACACACACACACACACACACACACACACACACACACACACACACACACACACACACACACACACACACACACACACACACACACAAAAATGGAAACGATATCTGCTGTTCTCTGTGCTATTTCTTGATGCGGTCGGGTACGCTTGCTCGAGAGAGCCTCCGCCCTCGAGAGCGCTATGCTTGTGGTTTTTCTTTCCATCCAAAGATCCCCAGGTGGTCGAAATTGCTCGTAGCCCTCCACTACGGCTTCTCTTTCTCTCTTTGCACTTTCACTCCCACCTTCCTAACTTCCCTTACGGCGCGGTTAAGGTGTCCACAGAAAACAAGCGAGACAGTTACCGCGCCTTTCCCTTCCTATAGAGCAATCAGGTTCCTCTCCCTCTTCCTTTTCTTTTCTATTTTCTCTTCTGCACGAGGCAGCGCATGTGGCTCAGCTACAGAGCCAGTAGCAGGCCCGTGCATTTTCATTTCCTTCTTTTTACAGCCACAACAACAGCGCTGACATCGCACACCACACGTACGCCTCTTCGTTTCGGCTCCATCGAAACGCAGCCGCCGAGGTCGGGTTTGAACCCGGGTACTCCGGCACAGTAGTCGGGCGTCTTACCACTGCACCACCCCGGCGGGGCGTGGATACCTGAACCGCGCCAAGGGAGGAAGGTGGGAGTGAAAACGGAAAAAGAGAAAGGGGTGTCGTAGTGGATATGACATCAAGAATGTGACGTCATGCAACCAAAAGTAGAGATTAAAAAGTTTTCATTCATTCATAGAGATGAAAAAGGGCAAAGCAAGGGATTGGTGCACAATTTGAAAGTATACCCAAAAAATTGGTCTGGCTTAGCTTATGGTTAAGGCTACGATGCGAAGCATACTAGCCTAAAAAATTAAACATTACCTGGCTATACCTTGTTAGCCATTTCATAGACAAGAACAACTCGTGTTCCGTGGCTGTTTGTAACTTGCGCTTTGCCGTCTGGCGAGCCGCCCTTTCCTTGGCCGACATCTCGCTGCTCAACTGACTCGAGTGCGTCGTCTTTTATACGATTGCGTGACTTCAGTATCTCCTAGCGGTAGGAGCGGGAGTTAGGCCGCTGCCGGAGGCTGCGCGTCCGCAAGCGAGCGCACGAGTTGAGCCCCAGCTTTCACAGCTGTTGTGACGTCATATCACGTGGTGCGCCGATGTAGGTCAAGTGGTAGCTACGCGGCCGCGCGCGGCGCAGCAAGGAAGAGCTCGGTTGTGCGGCTAGTATGCTTCGCATAAAACTAAAATGGGTAAACAAGAAGTGAATTAAGCAACTAGCAGCAACCAGAAGCCACCAACAGCAGCATCCGTGCTTTCGAATTACTCCAATGCAGATTCTGCAGTGCTCTTTAATTTTTTATGTAGACACCTGAATCGCATCGCGCTGTAAGGGAAGGAAGGAAGGTGGACGCGAAACAAGAAACGGGCGCCGAAGAGCTGCGCTAATCTTAGAGCTCACTGCAGTAACTTCCCCGAGTGTTTGCGAAAGCAATATTGTTGCCGTGAGAATTTTCTTATTCACTGTTGCCGTTGTTAGTCGAATGAATTATGGCTCGACGCGTCTCGTCTTTTGAAAAGGCGTGGCTCCACGGTTACGACACAACTCTCAAAGTCGCGACCGCGCAAAAAGTAATGCTTTCGTGTCGCTACCGAATTTCGTTGCAGGTGAAAGGCATTGTAAAAATTTCCTCCTTCTTGAAAAAAATTTTGAGATTTCTACTGGCAACCTTAGGTGCGTATTCTCAGGATGTGCGGCCGTCTGTAAATTCGCTCTGCATGTGTTTGCAGCAAGACAAAGTTTTTTGTCTGATCTTACTCATTACCGAAGGATGGTGACCCGAGCAGTCACTTACAGGCGCCAGTTTATCTAATCAACGTCAAAGTGCATGTTTCATTGCCGTTTCCGTGACATATCGTATAGTCACGTGGCTGTGACAAGGCAATGACACAAATGAAGAGTCTGGGAGTGCACTGAAGAATTTCTTTATTGGGTTGACTTGCTCCCGCAAAAGAACTAAAAGAATCGGTGGCGGCGGCGAAAAAACCAAGCGTGCCCGTCAGCCGTCGGCAGGAATCTTCGAGACACATCTCGGCGCATCTTACGCGACGAAGAGACTGATCGATAAACTGCACCTCGCGACAACAAGCATGAAAAGACAAGGAGTACAGAATTGATACGTGTGCTACAATAACACTCATAAGGCGACATTCCAGCGGCTGTAACAGATAAAGATTTGAATGGTATGCGGCAGCATATTGGTATGTCGTACTTGACGTCATAAGCTGGCCGAAACCTACCTTTGGTTTTTTTTTTTTCTGATATAAAATACTCTACCTTGTATTATGGAAAACGGTTTTTGTATTGGAGAAAGGTGGCTCTAGTGATTATGATGCGATTATGAAATCAAGATAATAAAAAAGTTGCGAAGTTTTCTTTAAAACGTCACTGATCATGGTCCTCAGACCGAAAATGTATTCTACCTCAGTGAGAAACTGTGACTGTGCTCCTCGCCGCCTTACCTTTCCTATCATTCTCTTCTATCTTACTCCTTTAAACTCCTCATTCCCCTTCCCCAGTGCAGTGTAGCAAACCGGAAGCTTTCCTGGTTAACCTCTCTGCCTTCTCTCTCTTTCTCTCTCTCTATTCTACCTCAGTAGCTAGGAGCATAGTTTCCGGAACGCGCGGCCACGATCTTTAAAAATTTTTTAAAGCACAGTAGACGACTCAGAGTCATCGCTATCAATCTACCTCGCAGTCATGATTTTTTCTACTGTCCCCTTTCCAAGGTTTACCCCTCTCCGCAAGAGAAATTCGCCCTCCTTCGATTTTAGCGCTGTGCGTTCTGGCGATTATCAGATGCCGACGTCATTGTTCTACTTTAAGATGTGTCTTTTGTTTTTGTTTCCCGAACATTTCGGTAATACTTGGAGCAAACAGGTTAGCATCCAAACATTTGTACGAGAGTGGTGCTGGCCTCGTGGACGATCGCGCTTTTCTTTTGCTCCTTTCGTTTTCGCACACGCATACAACCATACAAAAAAAAGCTTGAATTCCTTGATGTCCATGGTAGGCTTCAGCGTGTTCTGTGTGCAGTGTCGGTTGTGCAACCCACACTTAATAACACAGGAAAGAGGCCACATAAGAAACAAAGAAATGCACGCAGCGACATGCACAAATGTACAGGGTGATCCACTTCTAGCTATAAAACGGTCACTGCTTTCAAAGCAGCATTGCTTCGGACGCAGGCACTTATCGAAGCAAAGCGATAGATGCATAGTGGGACGCGAAGGTGAGGCTTCGCATGGCCTGCCGCCTAGCTTTACGGAATGGCCGGGTTGGACGCAATGATGCTTTGAAAGCAGTGGCCGTGTTATAGCTAGAAGTGGATCACCCTGTACATACTTGCTTGGCTTACTAAGAAGCACCGGAGGAATACCCGCCTCCGTGCTTTTGCTGCCATTGAGGTCGGGGCCGCGTGGAAGATGCGAGAAAGATTGTCGCCAAGACAGAAGCAACTTTATTGAAACACCAGTCATGAACCCCAGGAGTACATCTCCCACCTGAGTTGAAGAGGAGGCATGCTAGGAAACCGAAATTCTGTTTTTGTCGCTATTAAATCAACGCGGACGGTGAAACGAATCGAGGTATATTATATGACGAAGGATAAGGATTACATTTACACAAGCCGTGCAAAATTTCTGGAAAACGTTTCAAGACCCCTTTAAGGTTTTGGCTGCAAAGAACAGCGTGCCAGTATTCTAGATTGCGCAAGCTGTCGCGTACTGAGCGGACATATCCACACCACGTGGAACAAGGTTGCTGCCTCGTCCCGAAAATTCCACGTAGGGTGGCCAAGGCCCCTCATACACTTCCTGTGAAATAGCCCCCCCCCCCCCCCCCCCCCCCCCCCCCCCCCGATCCCCTAGCATCACTGATGCCCAACAGCCTATCAGCGTGGCAGTACGCTCCGCGGCTTGTTCAACGACCTAGCCGAACATCGGTATTGGACAGAGCTCTCTTTCAACCTCCCGCCCACGGACTTCTGGACCGGTAGAAGCCTACCTTTGAGAATACTATTTGGTTTGTCTGAGATTAAAATTTGCGACCACCTCACTGCCTATTCTAGTCGCACCATGACAGAGCTGCATCGCCGTTTTTGGCACCTGACTGCCTCCAAGCCTTATGAGTTAAGAAAACGTTTATTTGCAACAATAGAAGGGGAGGTGGGGCTCAGCTCTTTTCTGACTCTCCTGGTATGAGCAGCCGTGGTACTAGGGACAGCAGACAGGGACGGGGTTCTGATCAAGGTTTTGCGGTTGGATTTGCTTTGCAGGAGGGCAGTGACTTAAGTGATTACACATTTATTTGCTACCAAATAATTCTGAGGAGGGGTGCTGGCTTCTAGCTCTTATGTTTCATACACTCCACGGGCATAGAGAAAGAAAACATGCATTCTTTTTCTATGCCACGGGAGTGGCGAGATGGTTGTTTTCAAATCACGCGCGGCCAATTGTTTACCAGTAGAGTACGCTTGTCGACAGACGCCGCTACAAACGCGTTCTTGTTTAAAAAAAGAACACAAAAACACAAAAATAAAAAAAAATATTTGATTTTAAATACCAAAATAAAACACCACCATTCACCATATAGGTTTTATATACGTCTATATTTACACAGAAATACTTGTAATACTTTTTATTTCAACAGTGATGGGTACTTTTTACTTTTATAATTAGTCCTTTGCCAAACATTGTATCTGTCAAGAAAATTGCTATTTTCGCATTTTATTGATAATACGAGACGAATTGAGCAGTACTGAGCGCACTTTACGGAAGAAAAACAAGCAGTGGTTGTGAGAGCCCTCTGTCAGTACAGGAGCACATGGCGGCGCCCATGCGCACCACTTGGAAGGAGCATGGAAGTGCCCGCGGCGTGTGTGAAGTCCATATCTCGGCGCCTGTGCCTTTCCAGAGTTGGGTATGTCTTTGGTTACGGCTGCAGAAGACATCCCTTCGTACTCTACAGGCACGATGGCTGCGTCAGGCACGCTCACAGCGCGTCCGCACTCGGCGAACATTGGACTGAGGTCCAGCTCTCCAACGAGTGAGTTGCGCGGTTATGAGCCGTGCTCGCCCAAACCGCATTTCTGCTTGCTCCAAGCAATGTGACTCTGTTTGTCTTCAATTTATTTTTGTCTTTTGTGAAGGCTCGCGAATGCTCGTGATTGACAGTAAGTTGCAGACTTCTCTTACTGGTTTACTGTTGCGTAGAAGGTTATGCATTCAGTGCGCTGCGTAGTAACACCTCAGATAAATTAGAATACAGTTGGACATACTGTCTTCTGTTTGGTCCTAATCTATGTGAGGTACGACTGCGCAGCATATGGAGGTGGACGTTTAGCGTTAGGTAACGAGATTGCACAACGATCCCATTAACACGCTCAACACTTTTCGCCGACAGTAATTGATTGGCGATAGCCACAATATGCAAGCTTTACTGGTACTGTCATGCACTTAAGGCGGGCTTCAGCACTTGTGGAATGCTTGTGCCTCAGAGCATTGTAGGTTTTCCGCTTGTTATGTATGACGCAACTTAGTGGAGTCGTCATTCCTTGGTTCTTTGCCTAGTTTGGTTTTATGTTTATACTTTCGATTTGTACATTCGTTTTCCTATTGAACTTGTTCAATCTATGCTTCAACTGATCGGCATTGCAGGTTTTCTTAAGTAGAACTTTATGAAGGTCTAATTGGGAGCTCAGGCTTTGGAAGTAAGGGTAGCACTGAAACAAAAAGACCCCAGGGTGTAGGACAGCGCAACAAAAAATGTTAGCTGAAATCTATAAAAACATTTGTCACGCTTTACACATGTCAACCTAATTCCCTTGGTATGCAAAGCAGTATAAACACTGTCTTGTCACTAACAAAATGTTTCTTTTGAAATCACAGACTGTAAAGATTACTGTTTAACTTAATCGGTTTCTTATCTTAAGTTTTCATGCAGATGTAGGCATAGTTTGTGTTTTCTTCTTCTTTCATATAGTGTGCGTAACTGTATGTGAAATTGGTTTTCACACTGTTCATCAATCTTGCAGTCAAACGCTCAGATTGTCAGCAGGGCGCTTGGCCAAGTTTGCTGATGGCTCCGCAGTTGCGCAGATTGGTGACACGTCGGTCATGGTCACTGTGGTTAGCAAGCACAAGCCTTCCCCATCAGCATCTTTCTTACCGCTTGTGGTATGTAAACACTTGAGCGTTCCTTCTTGCAGAAAAAAAACATGTTGACTTTGGGGGCTATAGATGCAACATTTTTGTGCCAAAGTTGCTGGAAAATGAAATAGCAATGAAATGCTTTTAGATAACACAATGTTTTCTCTTAAAGGCCCTAGCAGTGACCTTTGCCTTGTTAGTATTTGGATTTGTATAATTTTAAAATGTTTATATTACTAGGTGCCTCAATTATTTCTATTTTCGTTTTAATTATGTGTAATCCTGTTGAGCGTTCTGTGCCATAGTTATTGCATATTGGCTTGATAACCTAAACACAGGTGTTAGAATTAAAATGAAAGCGGCCACCAGCCTGACAACTTTTTGGTGCCTGTGTATGTATTATTTCTTTATTTGTTTTCATTTTTTTTTTGCACATCTGTCATTGGGTCTAACAGTGCTACAATCTGGCTCTTTGAAAAGGAATTTGAACATTCTGCACACTAGCACAAATTCATTTGCAAAGTTAAGCTTGTCTTGCATTAAAATGTTTCTGGTGCTGTAGTTCTTTAACATGAGAGCTAAAAATGGCCGTTAACATCGGCAAAGGTAGACAACTACTTGTAGACAGCAGTGTGTGTTGAGTGCAGATGGAGTTGTCGCTTCGTGAAAATGCGCTGGGGTCACAATGCACGCCACGTATTAGACATTGTGTCGGCTCCAAGGATCCATGAAAGGAAATATCTTCAAATATCTTTATTCTTTGAAGCAATTTTTCTCACTGTGCCTTGGCTGTGGTACGGTGCCTACCCATCAACTTAGTTAAGAGTCAACTAAGGCACAACGAAACGAATGTTTCAGTTGTGTGTAGAAAAAAAGTAGTTAGTTTTTTTGGAAGCTGTTCAAACTTTAGAGTTAATTGGAGAAATGCAGCCACACACTGTGTGAACCACGTTGCTGGTAACAATGGATAACGCCCTTCTTTGGCTTTTGAACATCCCACTGAAGACGCGGCTACATTTTTTTTTAATGTTTGCTCTTAGCAAGCCTATTTTCATTGTTGTTTTGAGTACTAAACTGCTTTCTCTCACTGGTGTTGCCTCACTTCAAACCTTTGACTTCCATCCTTTGCTTCTTTTCCAGGTTGATTACAGACAGAAGGCAGCTGCTGCTGGCCGAATACCTACAAACTTCCTGCGCAGGGAGCTTGGTCCCACAGAAAAGGAGATCCTTACAAGTCGTGTGATTGGTGTGTATGGCATGAAAGCATTCATGAAACACATTCATGAAAACACTGATGTGTGCTTTCATGAATGTTTGTTCATGAGGGATAACAGGGTTGCTTGACAACCGAAGGCTTGCATTGAGGAACATTGAGGAGTATTGGGGTAGTTCTCAGCTTGTCAGCTAGGAAGTATGATCTCCAGTTCATTAGGCTTGGCCAATAACTTGGTGCAAGTGGCGATTCATGAGCAGAAATATGATTCCTTTCCTGCTGTGCACCTCATAGAAGCACCTTTAAAAAATAGATGAGTGTTTGACTGTTTTGCCTGTAGTAAATGCAATATTTTTGCACTTTAATATATAGGGGATATATAATATCCTGAGTTGTAGCAAAGTTGTGGTTCTGAAGGCAAATTAGTGTTTTTCGTATAAACTCTTGCGAAGTTAAATACAAAACTCATTCTTTATAATATTTTCAGGGTAGATGAACTGGTCTTTAAGAAACTTGCAGCAGCTGTTGCTACATTTTTTCTTTCTGGCTGGTTTGAGAAAATTTTTGGGTGTAACCGTTGCATCATCAATGGTTCCTACAGGGGCCTATAAGGTATTCTACATAAACATACTTAATTTAACCTCTTTTGGGAAAGCCAGTTTCACACCAACAAAAAAAAAGGTACAACAAACAAGCAAACAAACAGACATTACATAATGGTGAGCAGTCAGTATAGTGCAGTTATTCTCCCTTTAGCTGTTGCTTTATGCTACTTTTTGCATCCTGTTTAAAGGGGCACAGTGACATTTGTCAGGTCACTAATCCCAGCTAACCTCTAGGCTCTTTGCGCTGTGCCAACATCAGTTCAAAAAGAATTACAAAAATCGGTGCACGGAATCTAGAGGTATTCTGTTTATAAAATTCTAAATACAAGAAAAAAAGAACACCTCTGAGCCGGTGTTAGAAGAGGAGCCCCTTTCCAGTTTTGCTCACCCAGTGCTCGACTTGGGCGGAACCTATGAGAAACGCAGCTTTCTGTGATGTATCGGAAGCTATCCACCACAGTTGCCTGTTCGACTCAACCTGCAGCCGCGCTTTGGCAGTGACTTTACCATGGTAATGACGCTGCGGAGCTTTGCTGTGAGGACCGGCTTCTCCGTCTGCCCAAAGCTAGCCTAGGCCACCAGACACTGCTCCACACCAACTTTGCGGGGGTGTCGACAAGGTGGACTCAACGATCAGCAAATCTGCGTTGCCATTTTGCTGTTCCACTGGCGTTCATCGCTGTGGCTGCTGCGGATCACTCGAGCGCTACTTGTGCGAAAGTTCGAGAACGAGTGTGAAAGGTGGAGACGGAGAAATGGCGTACAGGAGCTAAAGCGAAGCCTACCCTGGACCTGTACAGGGCCACCAAACTCCCTGGGCAGTGGCCTGCTGGCAGAAGCCCGCTGCGCAGGGCTGCGGACTCCGATGTGGCGAACGCGCTTCACGAGCGATCTCGACACAACTTGTACTATCTGTGGAGCGCCGGCAGAAACGATCAGCCACGTGATTTTGGACTGTCCAGTGATTTCGCGGACCGCCGAGATACAAACGTTGTAAGCTGCCTTGGGATTTGAGGAGCCAGCAGGAGTGGAAAGCACAAAGCGGCGTCTCAAATTCTGGTGGCAATGGAGCCCTGCAACGTAGGAGGTGGTTGGCGACAGCTGTGTGACTTTCGTGCTTGTGACCGTAGAACTTTGTTCTTTCTTTTGTTTTTAGCTGCGCCTTGCCAGAAGGAAGCTGTGACCCGCTACAAAGGGCTAAGCCACCTCACCATCATTACAGCAAGCAGATGTTCCACCGCGCTTATTATTAACACCGAATTTACCTTAGTTTACAGTCCCTATCTTTACAAGGACTTGAAGAACGCATGCGGAACTAAAACATTTTTTTTTTAGTGGACAGTAATGGGAAGAACTTTCAATTGTAAAATCTAGTGCGCTTGCTCAACTAATCAGTGAAGCAGTACCCAAGTGAGATGGCAACGTCATATCCGTTAACGAACTTTGCCGTTATGTGTCGCTCACGTAGGTGCCAAAACACGGATTAATAAAGTGAATTAAACTACTAGGCACTGCGATTTCACCATTATGATTAGTCTTTGGAGCATCGAGAAGGTGTAGAGAACCTAGAGGCTGGCTGGAATTAGTGGCCTGGCGAACGTCACGGCGCCCCTTTAACCAGCTAGTCAAAATATGAACCCTACACACATTTTGTACTTAATCCTTGTGATGGAAAGAATTGCATGCAGTAGCCGTGTTGTGAATTTTTGAAAACCTTCAAACAGATATTGATTTTCACAGTACAGTTATTAATAGTTGCTTACTTGTTTTTTTTGCCCCATGCTTTATTAGCAAAGACCGTTTTACTGTTGTAGTGGTGAGGTAAGGAACTCTGTAATGTTTATGTTCATTTTTTTGCCACATTTGTTGTAGACCGCTCATTGAGGCCTCTGTTCCCTGCTGGTTACTTCTATGAAACACAGGTGAGTATATTTGTATGCTTGTTTTCTGCTACTGATATGTGGGAACTAGCATCTCAGAGCTTTGCTTGCTACTTATGAAGGGCACTGCACCAGAAGGCTCTGGATTAATTTAGACCACCTGGTCTCCTTCAGTGTAAACTAACATCACCCTGCACACTCGAGTGTGGTTGTCGTAGGCAGGATTCCTAGCCACTGCTTTGTCATAGTCTTAGTCACATGACTGAGGTGATGTGGCAGGCTTTTTTACCTGCAACTAGTAGAGTGCACGACGCTCCTACGATATTTTCTAATAACTCCTCTCAGTGGCTTTTCAGTGGTATGCAAACATGTTTGGCTGCCCTAATAAAGGTTCTCTGTGCTGAAGTGGGGGTGTTAAATATTTTGTAACTTGTTAAAGGTGTTGTCATTTCATTTCAGCTTGTGTGCAATCTGCTTGCGGTGGATGGCATCAACGACCCTGACATTGTGAGCATTAACGCAGGTAGGTATTCTGCATGAGTATATTTAATTCAGACTATTTGGGAAAACCTTGTAATGAGAATTTTCAAGCACTTTGCACAAATGACTTGCAACAAAGGTTGCTGAATGTCTTTTTTCTTTTTATGTAAACGATGGCACGAGGAATGGGTGGTCTCACGACCCCAAAATACTACACAAAATACTAGCAATGTTCGAAAAGAAGGTGGGGCCATCCAATAATTATTTCAATTATTACCACTTGTTATTACTTATTTTTATTCCTTTCATTATTTTAATTATTATTTTTATTAACTCTTCCTCATTGACCTCCAGCATCGGCCGCCCTGTCCCTCTCCGATGTTCCCTGGAACGGACCCATTGGGGCTGTCCGTGTGGGTCTCATAGACGGCGATGTGGTCATCAACCCAACACGACGGCAAATGACCCAGAGCGTGCTCAACCTTGTGGTGGCTGGCGCTGAGCATAACCAGGTTGGTGAGTAGCTGTTTGTTTACTTGCATTCGTTGCTGCCTCGTAAAGCTGGATGAGTGATTCTTGTGTGCAAAGCTCTCCCTTCCCCTCCATTATTCATGCTTTAAAGGGGGCATGAAACGGCTAGAAAGGTCACTGACAAACGTTTTTAATGTGTAGAATAAATGCTTCCGAGCAATCGTCCAAAGTGAAACTCCTCGGAAAAAATTCAGCGAATTATTATTAATTTTTAAAAACAGCGTTTTTTGAAATTCTCGGGCTGCGCCATTTCCGTGTGGCGGCGAGATTCGGGACTATTCTGCCGTGATTACCTACGTCAGAAGTCACAGAGCGACAGGCCACGACAGGCTGCCATTGGCTGCAGCCGCGACGGCCACTACGTCACGGACACACTTCCGGTAGCTGCGAAAGTCGTCTGCTCGAGTGCTGCAATGACATGTGCAATGCATGCGAGAACCCAAGCTTGGCGCTTCGGTTCGCGATGTTAACCGAAAAGGTGGTGGCGTCCGGCTGAAAGTGCGCGTTGCTGCAGGAGTGCGAAACGAGCACCAGCTGGTCCGATTTAATAACACCGTACCGAATTAATAGGCAGCATCAACCTTCATGTACCAACCGACGGCGCAGCAGCGTACTGTAGTCCCGTGTCCCGTCTCGTCTTTGCCGCATTGACCATTTGTGCGGCGTGCTGATAATTGAATGGAACGTGCGTCAAAAAAAAAAAAAAAAAAAGGTCTACCCTCATCTTCATCGCAAAAGTACACAAATTCGCACTGTGTAAGCAGCGTAAGTGCAGCACCCGATGCCGCCAGACGCGGGCGCTGTGGCCGACGGTAATCCGGTCGTGTGCTGCTCCCTGCTCGTCACTAGGCCTTGTTTGTTTTGCATCGCAGCCACGGTGGAGGGCGTTTTAGAATCGTCCGCTTCGCTGCGTCTCTAGTGTAGTCGCTCGCGTGCTCCTGTGCACGATTCTTGCGTGTAGCATCGGAAAGCGGTGACAACCTGCGCTGCCGAACTGCATGTGGCGAGCTGCTTTGCTCATGTTTTGCGCCGTTGTTTCTGGCTCGGCCTATGCGTACACACGAGATAAAACACACGTGCACGTTACGCATTGGCACTTCCTAAACGATGTGCGTCCGACTGAAAGTGCGCGCCGGTGCAGCAGTGCGAAAAAAGCACGAGCTGGTCTGATTCAACACCGTACCGGTTAAAAAAGCAGCATCAACCTTCGTGTAAATGAAAGCGTGCGTCAAAAAAGTTAGTCTGTCCTCAGCTTCATCGTGAAAGTACAGTTGAATCCCGCCACAACGAATACCGCCACAACGAAATTTCCGCGACAACGAATAATTTTTTATTCCCCGCGAGTATCCTATAAGAATTAATGGCCTAAATTTCTCTGCACAACGAACCATTTTTGCAGAGCGTTTCCGCTTCAACGAAATTTTCGCGTTCAAAATCGAAACCGAAACTAGTTTTATTGGCGAGAAGTCCAAGTCAAATCCAAAGCCACATTAAGCATGAAATCACGTGATTGCAGTTCCGCCATTTTGGCTTTGTGTCGTGGTCGCGTTGTTCACTCGCTGCCTTTCTCTTCGACAACGACGAGTTTTCATCCGCAGGACACGATGGCAACGCAAGTGAAAAAACGCAAAGCTCTTTCCCTTGAGCAAAAAGCTCAAATAATCGCCCAAGCAGAAAGCGGAAGGAAGAAAGCGGCAATTGCTGAAGACTTCGGAATTCCTGCAAGTTCGCTGTCAACGATTCTAGGCAATAAGGACAGCGTGAGAATGGCACTTGCTTCAGGCACATCCTCGAAGCACAAAAAGGTGACGCGGCCCCTCCATGAAGAGTTGGACAAAGCAGTGCATGCGTGGTTTGTGGAAGCACGAGCCGGCAACGTCCCCCTGTCCGGAAGCATCGTCCAGCAGAAAGCCTTGAACTATGCATGCCTACTTGGCATTGATGATTTTAAAGCCAGCATTGGCTGGCTAAACTGTTTCAAGGCCCGCCATAACATCGTTGGAAAAGTTGTGCGGCGAGTCAATGTCAGCAGACGTGGACGGAGCAGCTGCTTGGAAGGCGAGTAACATGGCCGGAATTTTAAGCAACTTCGCGCCTGCAGACATTTACAACGCCGACGAGACCGGGCTATTCTACGAGATGTTGCCGGCTAGGACGCTCGACTTCAAGGGGCAGCGCTGTCACGGCGGCAAACACAGCAAAAAACGCATCACAGTGCTGCTTTGCACAAACATGGATGGCTCGGACAAGCGTCCGCCGTTAGTCATAGGCAAAAGTGCCAAGCCGCGCTGTTTTAAGGGAACTCGTAGCCTACCTGTGCAGTACAAGGCGAACAACAAGTCATGGATGACCCGCGCTATTTTCACCGAGTGGATGATGGCATTCGACCGCGACATGAAGCGGCAGGGCCGTAAAGTTTGCTTGCTTTTGGACAATTGTTCAGCGCATCACTCCGACGAAGTCAAGCTCACTAACACGGAGCTGAGGTTTTCCCCTCCCAATTGCACGTCTGTCTTACAGCCTCTCGATCAGGGCGTGATTCTTAGCCTGAAGCGCGCTTACCGCGGGAGGTTAATTCAGCGGCTGCTTTTTAACACTGAAACCGGCCGAGACACGAAGGTGGACTTGTACGTGGCACTGCAGATTATGTCTGCTGCCTGGAGCACACTGGGGCGCTCAGTAATTGTGAACTGTTTCAGGCACGCCGGATTTGCCGAAGGTCGACCCGTACACTCTGCTGGCCTAACACCAGGCGTTACAGACGACGACGAAGAGGCGTCACCGGCTCCGGGGATCGCGGCCGCCTGGAAAACGCTGGGAGAAATAGGAACCGTGCCGCCTAATCTCGAGCTCGACGAATACATCGGCGCTGACGCTTGTGTTGTTGTTCACGAAGATGTGAGTGATGAGCAGATCATAAAAGCTGCCCGGAATGATAAGGACTCTTCCGATGAAGAAGACGACGACGTACAGGAAGCGCCGGCTGCGGCAACCGCCGTACAGGTGATGGACGCTTTTGATGTCATCAGGAATTTCGTTGCTGTCCGAGACGACGATGTTGCAATGGGTTTGCTGACCGAGTGCGAAAATCGCGTGACGGCGTTGCTCGCCGTGAAGCGTAAGCAAACCAAGCTTACAGATTTTTGGCATTAAACGCCTTTGCTGCTGCTTGGGCAATTCTTTCTGCGTTTCACGTCAAATTTTTGCGATAACGAAGTTCCGCGAGAACGAATTTTTTTTCGTGCACCGTGAATTTCGTTATATCGGGATTCAACTGTACACAAATTCGCACCGCTTATGTGCAGCACCGGATGTCGCCAGGTTACTGCAGAGATGCCGTCCGCGGGCGCTGCGGCCGACGGCACTCCGATCGTGCGCTGCTCCCTGGTCGTCGCTAGGCCTCGTTTATTTGTGTCGAAGCCACTGCGGACGGTGTTTTGGAATCGCCCGCTTCGCTGTGTCTCTAGCGTAGCCGCTCGCATGCTCATGTGCGCGATTCTTGCGTGTCGCTGCGAAAATCAGTGACAACCTGCGCTGCCGAACTGAATGTGCCGAGCTGCTTGGTGTTTTGCGCCGTCGATTCTGGCTCGGACGATGCGTACACATGAGATAAACACGCGTGCACGCTACGCATTGGCACTTCCTAAACGATTTGCGACAAGACGTCAAAAAAAAAAAAAACTACACTACACTATCCTTTTTGTTAATCTCAATTTTAAGATTCGTGGACGAATAATTCGTGCTCCCCTAGTCATCCGATATGCAAACTCTGTAGTGATCATCAGTCCGTGCTCTCGTCGGTGATACGTACGCGTATACATTCCATTCGTTATGCAGAAGAAATGCCTCTTGCCGACCATAATGAAAGCAGCTCCGGACTAAAAACGACGACGGCATATGTTTGCACGTGGGCAACTCGCACGCTCGATCGTCTGCTAGCATCC
The DNA here is from genome assembly GCF_055883805.1 of Amblyomma maculatum. Lineage (NCBI taxonomy): Eukaryota > Metazoa > Arthropoda > Arachnida > Ixodida > Ixodidae > Amblyomma > Amblyomma maculatum. The sequence continues at coordinate 76,177,498 of NC_139353.1, forward strand.
ATGCAGAGTCGATGCTATCGTGTCAACTCCGCGAGGGGTCACCGGCCGCCGTTGGTCAAACCGCAGAAGACGGTACCGAAGAGACTGACCCAGGCAGCGCGAGAGAAGAAAGCGGTCTTGTAGAAAGGCGTGCTCGGCAGGAGTGCACGCTAATTTGCGCTGAATGGGACAGGGATATGAAGGAAAGTGCTCCCTCCGCGGCGGCCGCCGGTATGTGTGGACAGCTTCCCACCTGCAGGTATGCGCTTGCGAACGACCCGAGTCGTTCGGGCTGCTGTAGCACACAATTCAGAGAGGTCAAGAAACTGAAGAAACTGGCGGCCGAGGAAGACAGCAGACAAGGTTGAAAGCCATGCAAACGCAGACGGGACGGGAAAGGCAGAGACCGTGAATGCATGGGCGAAGCTCGGGGAAAACAGGCGCGACGACCGGAAGTCTGAGAACCGAGCGTCACCCGACGACGCTGCGTGGGCGGGGCTAGCGGGGCGGAGTTCCCGAGCTGTTTTCTTCGTTTTTTTTCTGGTTTCTCCGAGTGTTGAGTTGAGGGGAGCGAGGAGGAGTGCCATTTTTAATAGCCGATATCTCTGCTGTTAATGAAGCTAGCTAAAAAATTCTTGCGGTGAATTGACCTGTGAGGGAGCACCTATCTCTCGACCGATTTGCTTTACCCCGTTTTAGGCATTGCATGACCCCTTTAAGGAGGGGGCTGGAGACCCTGTGCGATCGTTCATGTCTAGTATGCATTTAGATTAAAGCTCGTCATTTGCTGGGCTTTCTTATTTCATAAAAGCTTCCAAGAAGTCTTGCTATGTAAACTGTGGGAATCTGGAAGTGTATTAAATGAATGAGGCCAATGGGCTTGTGTTGAGTGCAGAAAAATACTTATTTCCCTTCGAAACATGGCTTAAGTCCTTTGAAGTCCTGTTTTGAAGAAACTTTCTGACGTGGGCATTGCAAATAAAGCCCCACCAACAAAAGCAGCGACTTGAAGAAAATGCTGCCCCCCCCCTCCCCCTCAGTGTTTTACAAGCTTTGCTAGTTTTACAAGAGACAATCGATAAAATAGCCTTGCAAAGAGAGAGAATAGTTGTAAACAGAGCATTTAATTTATTATGCATTGAAGTGGGCTGAAGAGTGAGAGCATGAAGCCAGCTTGTGTTCAGTTCAGTTCAGTCGTTCAGTCGTGTCCGACTTTTCGTGACCCTATGGACCATGTCACGCCACGCTTTCCGGTCTCTCACTATCTTCCTAACATCACATAACTTCATCTGCAGTGCCTCGAGGATGCCATCTAACCATCGCGTTCGCTGCCTACCGCTTCTCCAACGACCCTCAACCTTTCCAACCATCAAATCTTTCTCCAGTGACTCCTCTCTTCTCATCAGATGACCAAAGTAGCCGAGCTCTAACTTTAGAATTTGACCCTCCAATGAGCAGTCAGGGTTTATGGTCAACAATATCGACGGATTTGATCTTCTGGCAGTCCAAGGAACTCTCAAGAGTCTTCGCCAGCACCACAATTCAAACGCGTCAATTCTTCGGCGGTCAGCCTTTTTCACAGTCCAACTCTCGCATCCATAGATCACAACAGGAAAGACCATAGCTCGAGTTATACGGATCTTGGTTGGCAGACTGATGTTTCTGCTCTTTACTAGGCGGTCAAGGCTAACCATTGCTTTCTTTCCCAGAAGCAGGCGTCTCCTAATTTCATGGCTGCTGTCTCCTTCAGAGCTAGTCTTGGAGCCCAAGAAGAGAAAATCTGTCATAGCTTCCACTTCTTGTCCATTGATGCTCCAGGTCTTGATAGGGCAAGACACCATGATCTTTGTCTTTTTTAATGTTCAGTTTAAGCCCAAACTTCTCACTCTCTTCTTGTACGCGCATCAGAAGTCTCTTGAGTTCCACTTCACTTTCTGCCATTAAAGTGGTATCATCCGCATATCTAAGGTTGTTGATACGTTTTCCAGCAATCTTCACTCCAGCTGAAGACTCGTCCAGACTGGCCTTCCTCATGATGCACTCTGCATATAGGTTAAATAGGCAGGGCGACAGTATGCAGCCTTGCCTCACTCCTTTCTTAATCAGAAACCAATCAGTAAGACCATGCCCAGTTCTGACTGTGGCCTCTTGTCCTTCATACAGGTTCCTGAGGAGACAGATGAGGTGAATTGGAACTCCCATCTCTTGGAGAGCTTGCCACAATCTGCTGTGATCTACGCAGTCAAACGCTTTTGCATAATCAATGAAGCAGAAGTAGATGGATTTCTGGAACTCTCGCTTTTTCCATGATCCAGCGAAGGTTGGCAATTTGGTCTCTAGTTCCTCTGCCCTTGCGAAACCCAGCTTGCACGTCCGGAAGCTCCCGATCCATATACTGCTGCAGCCTACCTTGGAGGATTTTCAACATCACCTTGCTAGCATGCGAAATAAGCGCGATCGTGCGGTAGTTGGAACAATCTTTGGCACTGCCTTTCTTTGGAATGGGGATGTAAACTGACCTCCTCCAATCCTGTGGCCACTGCAGGGTTGTCCAAATCTTCTGACATAATGTATGCAGAATGTTAACAGCGTCATGGTTGAGGTTTTGAAGCAACTCAGCTGGAATGCCATCAATTTCGCTAGCTTTGTTCTTAGCAAGGCTGGCTAAGGCCCATTCAACTTCACTCTTCAGGATGCCCGGCTCGAGATCAGTAATCACAACCGTCTTATGTTGGGTTTGCACATTCGGGTCCTTCTTGTACAGTTCTTCTGTGTATTCATGCCACCTCTTCTTTATCTCTGAGGCTTCAGTGAGGTCCTTGCCTCGTTTGTCCTTTATCACGCCCAGCTTAGCACAGAAGCTTCCTTTGATATCTTTGATTGTCTTATACAGAGCTCTTGTGTTCCTTAATTGGCTGTTGTCCTCAACTGCTTGGCACTGTATGTTCAGGAAGGCTATTTTCTGAAAATCCGCATTGAGAACCTTGTATCTTTCTCTTTCCCCCATAACTTTTGCCATCCTCCTTTCCTCAGCTATTTGCAAAGCCTCTTCTGATAACCAGTTTGCTTTCTTGCATTTCTTTTGCTTTGGAACTACCTTAGTAGCAACTTCTTGTAATATATCACGAACATCAGTCCACATCTCTTCTGGCTCTCTGTCTTCTAGATCTAATTCTTGAAATTGATTCCTCACTTCCACAGCATATTCTAATGGAATTTGATCCAGATCATACCTGAAAGGCCTTCTAGTTTTCTGCGTTTTCCTCAATCGAAGCTTAATTTTGGCAACAAGAAGCTGATGATCGGTGCCACAATCGGCCCCAGGCCTTGTTTTTACTGCTTGTATAGCGCTTCTCCATCTCTGCCGGTAAAGAATATAATCGATCTGATTCCTGTACAGACTGTCCGGTGAAGTCCATGTGTACAGGCGCCTCTTGTGTTGTTGAAAATGAGTATTCGCTATGGTCAGGTTGTTTTCTTGACAAAACTCTACTGGGCTCTGCCCAGCTTCATTTGGCTCGCCAAGACCGAACTTGCCTATAATTCCGGATATTTCTTCACTCCCGACCTTATCATTCCAGTCTCCTATGAGAAAAACGACGTCTGATGATGGGGTGCGTTCTAAAAGACATTGTAGGTCCGCATAAAATCTCTCAACATCAGCTTCTTCAGCAGTAGGGGTCGGTGCATAGACTTGGATAACTGTTATGTTGAAAGGGTGACCTTGGATCCGAAGTGAAATCATTCGGTCGTTTTTAGGGTTGTACCCTAGCACTGCTTTGCCCATTCTTCTGTTTACTATGAGAGCGACCCCATTCCTTCTCTTGGGTTCGTGCCCACAATAAAAGACATAATAGTCGCCGGAGTTAAATTCTCCCATTCCGGTCCACTTGAGCTCGCTGATACCCAAGATATCAATGTTCAATCTGTCCATTTCTCGCTTGACGACATCCAGTTTACCTTGCGTCATAGATCTTACATTCCATGTTGCTATGTGATATATCTCCTTGCAATATCGGACTTTCCGGTCGCTTCCCGACACGTCCACAACTGAGTGTCCCTTTGGCTTTAGCCCAGCCGCTTCATTCGTCCTGGAGCTACTAGGAATTGCCCTTTGTTCATCCCCAATAATATGTGGGACGCCTTCCAGCCTGGGGGGCTCATCTTCCGGCACCATATCATTAATGGTATTGTGACTGGCCATAGCGTTTTCTTGGCAGGAAATACTGGAGTGGGTTGCCATTACCTTCTCCAGTGAATCACATTTTGTCAGAACTCTCTGCCGTGACCTGCCTATCTTGGGTGGCCCTACACAGCAGAGCTCACGACTTGTGTTACCTGCTTGAAAATGGCATTGGTCTAGTTATCTTCTTTCACTACCTCATTTTCCTCACTGTATCCCACAGCAGCTACACTTATTTCTTTTTTTGCCCCATTTGTTTGCTTTTCATGCCAGCAAAGTAGCTGTATCTTTTTCTTACCTCACTCTGCCTGCAGCGTAGCTATTGCCCTCTTTACGACAGGCACACCACGTGCCTTTCCGTGCACCACAGGTCAGGCCCCGATACCTGGTCATATCTGTCCCGCGATAATGCGTGTTGTGGCATCATGTCAGCTGAAAATGGGGCCTCAGAGCTCTTAAGCCTCAAGTTGAAAAGTGGCGCAGTTTGCGCAATATACTACCTACAGTCACAATTCTAGAATCATTGAAGTTTGCTGTTTATGCTTTCTGACGCCACTTCAAGCCTAACCTTCGCTGCTCTTGACCCAAGCCTTTAGGCTCAAGCCTTGAAGCAAGACAGTCATGCGTTTTTTTCATACCTCCAAGACAGTGTGCTTAATTAACAACTGGCTGATTGTGTGCCCTGCTTTCGGGTTCCTCTAGTTGAAGCATGCCGGTTCTTTCATATGTAATGTTCTTTAGCTAGGCTTTGACTCTTTAGCAGCATTCGCTCAGTGGCTGCTAAATGATGCTCAAGATAGATTGTCGCAGCAGAACGCACAAGGCACAGAACATAAAAGTGGAATGGACAGTTGCTAACTCTGAGGGTTGATTCGGAAAGAATGTGCATATGTATGAGCGTTCTCAAAACCATTCATCATATGAAACAAACTGGAAATGGCAGATCGTCGCCAGGAAAATTTCATTTGATTGTAGCCGCACTGGCACTCTGATCAGCCCTCTTTCAGATTAAAAAAAAAAATAAATCTTGAAGAAACTTATACGATGCAGTGTCACATTTGCAAAAGATCCTTGGATCGGTCAATTTTTATGGCCTGTACTCGCCACTTGGGAGCTCAGCCCATGTGTGAAACACACTTGCTCTCCATCTCGGTGCAGTTTTGTGTCATAAAAATAAAAGGTAAAATCTATTGTCCAACTGATTTAATTGTTTGTATGCCTTTTAAGCACTCTATCATGGATGTGAAATACACCTTGCTTTAAAATTAGTTACGTGCTGTCCACCTTTGGTTTTCATACTGACATACCTTTTACAGCTTTTCGAAGGCAGATTTATTTGGTATGCAAAAGAAAAAGCTTGTAGAATGTCAACATGTGCGAATTTATCTTGAATATACTATGCATGCACCTAATCTGAAAGCATGTTTTGCTGCTTCAAAATTTGCTTCAAAGTGGCTTGCGCTGATCACATCACCATGATGGTCACATTTCGATAGGGTGTCTGACACATTCACACTGTGGTCTCATTTAGGAGGCAAAATTTGGTGTTTCATTTTATTGAAGAGTTTTATATTCAACAAGCCCTTTGGAGTAAAATTACTATCTAGTATGATGGGCTTCTGAAGAGGCGGGACCGATGCTGCATCAGACTTTGTGTGTTAAGGTGACTTTATTCTAAATCCTCTTGAAATGCAAAAAAGTAGCAAATTTTGTTAGTCTCGTTTATTTCCAAATTCACATGGTAGTAGTTGCAATTAAAGTTAAGCTAGAATTGCACAGAAGTGTGTACCTTTTTGAAAAATGCAGTATAGATTTTAGAGAATTAAATGTACCAATTTTTTGTACAGGAAGGACCTGCGTGAAACTGAGCAGAGCTGTCATATTGCAGCCGAATGCAGTAAGCTCTCATTAATTCAGCGTTCAAGAGACCAGAAAAAACATCAGAATTAACTACAAGGTCGAATTATCGAATGAGCTTATGGAAACTGCCAAAACCATTTGTACCACAGTATTTTTAATCTTGTGTGCACCTGTATGATAGATCTCGCATTTAAGGTGAAATAAAGTAAGAACGACGTTTTTCTCGGGTTTCATCTAGTGCAACTTTGTACAGTCTGTTAGGTAGGCTCTTTTCACAAAAGGAAGGTCCTACTTCAGTCTTCACAAAACGCCCCGTCACGTTTTGAGGAGGCTTCACTGCACAGCCCATGCCTTGAAGCATTACAGTCAAGCGCATAGTGCGGGGAAGCTGCGGTGAATTCGAAAATTTTCAGTGTATTCAGAAACTGCAAATATCAGTTTTTCAAATACGAATACGAGTTGAATAAAAAACTTATTCAATTTTTTTTTTAATCTGAAATTTCAAATATTCATTGACTCCTACTTTTCATTTTACCTTAGCTTTGCATCACTGCTGGTCTGATTGCCTTGACAAGTGCCAGGTGTCGCAGTGGTAAGAAACGCAGGACAGTACATAAGAGATATGAGAGAGTGCTTACCCCATCTTGGTCTCCTACTTTGTGTCCTGTGTTCAATTTCGCTTTTTCAAACTGCAAGGCTTTTATCGGCAGGAATTTAAAAAAAGAAAATGCTGATTTGAGCTTGAGGAATGAAGTCTTTCCCTGAGATGTCCCCGAGACATTTCACAGACATGCTCCTTGGGAAGTGTGTGTCTTTGATCGCAGTCATGCTGGAGGCGTCGGCTGACAACGTGCTCATCCAGGACTTCCAGAAGGCTGTTCGTTGTGGTGTGAAAGAGACGCAGCACATTGTGCGGCAGATCCAGCAGTTCCAGGAGGCCTGCGGGCGCCCCAAGCGTGCCGTAGAACGGTACTTTGTGCCATCACCGGAGCTCATCGATGCAGCTAGGCTGTGAGTTGATTCACATGGGAAAGGGTTTTCATTAGGAGAACTGAAACTTTGGGGGGCATTTCTTTAAACTTTTAAACAGTTATTTCTGATTTGTGTTGCATGAAACTTTTATAAACTTGCTGCAACCAAGCAAGAGTTGGCGACCTTCGTGTACCCCTCTACCTAGGTTTTCTCTTGTGTAACATATGCAGGCATTGGACGTCCTTTTTTTTGACCTCCGTCCATACTTAAAAGCGCAGGAGTGCAGCTGTTATGATCTCACACGAGATGCCCTTAACGTAGTATACCAGCTCAGCCCAAATATAGACACCAAGATGTATAGACATACGAATACAGTTAAACCTCTCTGTGACAAACTTTTTAGTAGCAAATTCCTTGATATTCGAGTACTTTTCGATGCCCCAATGCCACCCTATTGAAGTGCTTGTATTTGAAAACTCTATGCAACATATTGTTGCTACAGATGTAATGGACTAACTATGCCGGCAGTCTCTTAGCTAGTGTTAGCGAGAATTTGGTTGGACCATGCAAACTTTTTGTGACAGTAAAACTCTGAACATGTGAGAAGAATGTCTGTGATTGCAGCAAGCAATTGCACTAGATGGAACATGTCATTATTAAGCACTGATGGTGCATCTACTCGGCAAAGGCTATGGTCTCCACTGCTCTTGCTTTTGTAACACGGCTCTACAATACAGTCGAACCTTGTTACAACGAAGTAGCACAGGGCACGAAAGTTTTTGTTATATTCGATATTCGTTTTAAATTTCTGTAAATAAATTTGCTAATGAAATGATACAAAATGCACACTAATATGGACAGTGAAAAGGTGCGAAAACGCACAATTTTTTAATTAGAAGCTTGGTATAAATGCGAAATCTCGCCCTCTGTTTTGTGTTGGATTGCAACTGGATAGCAACAAACTCTGGCAGTGCAGCGCTCGCATAGGTCAGTCAAAGTGGCAGAGGCTCATGGCATGGCCGGTCTCAAGCAGCGGCTGCAGTGCTCATGCCATGGCCATTTATGACCTCCGAGATCTCCGTGCGTGGGATGTGATCTCGGAGACCATAAGCTGCTGGCGGCAGTTTTTGTTTGCTGCCGCTAGATGACGCGGCACGCGAACGCGCGAGTAATTTGAACATAAGGCAATTCAATAGATTGAAAATGGCATTTCTTGATGCTTTTCCCTGCTCCTTTACGTATTTTTGGCCATGTGAATGCAAAAAAAAACTGCTTCATTTTAACCGGTCTAGTGCCAAATTTCAAATTTTTTGTTTCGTTATACTGAAAGAACTCCAACAGAAATAAGGCATAGACCAACCAAGCTTTAATTTTAATTCGTTGTATCTGATAATTTGCTATATCTGTGTTTGTTATAGTGAGGTTCGACTGTAGTTCATGCTCAAAAGTAGCAAAAATAACAAAACAAAGAAAAAAAAATAAAGGCAAGCAGTGTGTCTATGACTGTCATGTAGTTGCTTGCCAGATTCAGCACAAATAGCCCTTGCAAGTCAGTAGCAAGGACAGCAAAGAGCGCTGGCAATGCGAGGTTAGAGAATCTGTTTGCTTAGGTTAGTGGTGATAAGCAGACCGACAGTGGGGAACATGGGTGAAGACATAGGCGGTTTTGCAGCTGGCAGCATGCAACTGCACGTGCTCTCCTCTGGCTACGTAGTCGCTTTGTGCCTAAGTAAATACTAGTAATTTACTAGTGCCCACAAAATGAAACGGAGCACGAGTTTGGGGAAAAAGCGGTCTCCTTCGCCCGAGCTGCTGACGAGGCAAACACCAAAAGTGCTACGCTAAACATCCGGGGGACCAACACGCATCCAAGCTATACGCGTGCGCATCCGCTTGCAGGGCGCGCCGCGAAACGAAATGTTGTTCGTTCTTGTGCTCTGTTTTGAGGGCACTAGTACGTAGACAAACATCGGCAGTAAAGACGCTCCCTCATCTTCCCGCTGGGTGCAAGGTATTTCTTCTCTGGCTGACTGCCGATGGTTCCTGGTAAAATTCTGGGGGCATTGTTAGCAATGGACTCACTCTCCTCTGATGATTGGAGGATCACTTTCCATAGTTCTCAATAATTTTGCTGCAAGTTCGTTACCACCACTGCAGCTTCTTTAATCAATGAAACCTCTTGATATGTTTCTTTAAAAAATGCGGGGAAAAACATATCATCCGAGCTGCCTGATATTGAAAAACATTAACTGATGATTGAGGTACAAAGACATCAGAATAGAGACTTTCGCTCCGTAAAGGAGCAGATTAGCATTTATAACATCAAGTACGAACAGCTCCTTTCTTAGTTCTTGTAAAACTCAGTCTTTATTTGCGTTGTCCTAAGCGTGGAAGATATTTAATAATAAATCCAGTTTGTAAAAGGCAATGAAGAGCCGTGGTTGCTTCCTTGGTTGCTTCCGGCTACTTGCCCTCTTACACTATTTACATGCGGAGAAGCCATTGCAATGCCTTACTGTCGTTGCATATTTTTTTCATGCTGCATCCGCCAGACCCAGCCCACTCTTATGCAAGCAAGTAGTTGTAGTTCTCAAATGGTTCACCCCAGTGCACCTAAGGTATCGCAAAAGAAATAACTGCGTTTCTCCTCATGAAGTCGTGTTTCTATGGGAATGGGTGCCTTTACAGAAGAACCTCGGTGATACGAATCTCACTGGGTCGCGAAAAAATTCATATTGTCCGAACATTCGTATCATCAAAACAAAAAAAATTGAGTGTGCAGAAGTGCGGGAAAGGCAGTCGCGCAGCTCTGTTTACGTCCAAGAAGGTTTATTATGGCTGCGCGGTCACAGCTTGCCACTTGTGGCGTATGAAGCGCTACAGGCACGATCGCAACGTCTGCGACGTGCGGCCCGCGTGCCTCCGCGAATTTCTCGAGGCGCTTACAGCACGACAGGAGATGGCGACATGCAGACTGCGCAGCTTCACAAACTGCTTGCGGATCAAGATTCTGGAGCCAGCGATGTGCAGTCTGTGCACGCCCGCTGCGTACGGCGCTGCCAGCTGCTGCGGTTGAGATGTCTGCGGTTTGCGGGCAACGCGCCACTAAAAGCTTTTCGCGACATGAGCCCGACAGACAATCGCGGCGTCAGCAAGGTGTGAACTGCAAACTGCTTGTGATGCGTACATACAGCGCGGCTGGCGATCGTGGAGTCAGCGATGTGTGGGCAGTGCGTAGTGCTCAAGGTTTCGGTTGCAGTTCGCGCATTCATATCATCCGTAATGGTGCGGAAGAGCATTCGGAACAACCAAAATTTTGCTCATTGTACACAATGCACTTCGGCCAGGAAATTTTGCGAGTTCCTATCACCGAGATTTTACTGTATCTTGGCTCATTGGCTTTCTTTGAGGCTTTGTCCTTTGCACCTATGCACTGCAGGACAGCAACTATGGCAGGTGAGCGCTGCTGATAAATATTTCATGTCGCGAGCTGCTGTTAGTACTTGTCCGATTGATCGCAAAATGTATTGTACAACCACAATGTGTTACAATTTTGAATATGGTAACCAGAAAATAGTGTTATCCAGAGATATATTAACTGGGATAAAAATAGTGAAACTCTGTGGCAGACTTTCTACTGCCCATGGTTTTGAGCGTATGAAACTGGAAATCGTATGAGCCAGGAACATATTAACGAGGTTCTACTGTATGCGCCAATTTTTTTCTTACATTTTTAGTTACTTCATTTTGCGGCTGACTACTTTCAAGTGTGTACAGCACATTTTTCTTACTGTACAGCCAGCCGTGAAACTGTGGTCTTCTTTTTGTGTGTGTGTGTTCATGCTCTTCTGCGTGTATTTCCGAAAGATCTGAAAGAATGTGGACTTTTTCAGTCCATTTTTGAGGGCCCTTGAAAGCCCCAAATGCTAGGAAGATTGTAAACCCCTGTATCTAAAGAAGGTCTGCTGTCTGGCACCCATACACAAGGAAGGAGAGAGGGGTACATTGTTAAAGGCAGCTAAGAAAAAAAAATATGAAATCGCTTGGGCACAGCACAACCTTTGAGCATGTAAAGTTTGATTTAATCATTTGTGGTTTTTTCCTTTTTCGACTTATTTTTCATCTGCGCAGCTGTCATAGTGGAGAGGTATGTTGTGTTTGTATAGAGGTACGTCAACGTATTGTCTAATCAGGAGATTGGCTTTTTTGGAGATCTGATGTCTCCTTGCTTATGTTTGAATAATAAATGCATTAACATTGAACTTTTGTCATGTGCTGTGTTAAACATTTATGGAAATCCATGAACACAATTGATGGACAGACAAGCAGACCTCCTGAATTTTCTATAGTTGGGTAGCCCCGTCTGTTTCAATTCCTTTACTCACAGAAAAAGAACGAGCTTTGTTGTTTCTGCAGATGTTTCCTAGATTTGTCATCACGCCATGTTTTGACAGGCACCATTTCATAGGGTCATAAGTTTTGTCTTTCCTTGTTGCTAGGCTGGCTGGAATTCGTGTTCGGGACATCCTCTCGGATGCCAACCATGACAAGGTAGGCCTCGCCATGTTTTGGTTTTGTATATTTATGGATATTTTTGCTACTGTCATGTTTATCGCCTTACCTGTAACTCAGTGGCTTGGTCAGATATGGTATCAGTACGCTCATTTAACCCTTTTGCTGTCGGGTGTTTCTGTCAGTGACACACCCCCAGTTTCAGTTTGGTTCAGGGAACGAGCATAGTGATTTACTTTTTATTATGACTGCTATAAATATAACATAGTCAACAGAATATGCATATTTCAGTGTTTTGCAGGTGTTGATCATAAGCCTAATTATCACCATCAGCCTGACCATATAAATGAAGACGACATGGAAAAAAAACATTACTCAATACAGTCGAAACCGGATATATCGAACTCGACGGGGATCGCGAAATAGTTCGATATATCGATAATTCGATATACAAAAATCGGCTTGTGACGGCACTTACGATGCCAAAAAAACGTTACCGCATGTGTCGCATAATCAATTCACTCGCATAATGAACCCACCCTCCACTTTTTCACCCGAGAATTTGAAAAAAAACAAAAAAGGCGTTAAGACCAGCTCGCTCACATGCAAGCGATTGAGCGATCTCAGCGACGAGCGGCAGCGACAGAGCGAAAAATTTCAAACTTGTTGGAACTGCGTCCCCCTTGCCGCTCGAGCCACCGCGACAGCTCAATACAAGGTTTCTGTGTCGCTGCGGCAGAAATCGCGAGCGTTTTCGCTTGCATGTGGATGGCGCGCGTCACTCCCGTTTCGGTCGTCCCATCCACAGCTCATTTCTTGGCAGCGTGCCAAGATGCTGCGCAGCGATAACGGCAGGGCGCGTTTATCTTTTTATAGCTCCTCCGGTGGCGGGAGCGACTTGGCAGAGTGCTCGTGATGGCTTGATTGCACAAGCCTGGTTCGATTTATCACGCCGCGCTTGGGGCGGGCGTCATGATCGTAGCAGCAAACCGCGTGCTTCCGTTGATTCATACATGCAAAGATAAACGGCTCCCGCCAAAAAAAAAAAAAAGAAAAAAAAAAAGCCTGCCGCTTCTTAACGTCCGCAGCCGCCATATCTTACGCTACGTCGCGCGTACAGCACAACGATAAGAAAAGATGACTCTCGCAAAAAAAAAAAAAAAAAAAAAAAAAAACAGAGAGAGCTGCCGCTCCTTAACCTCCGCAGGCGCCATAGCCATGTCAGCCACCGCGCGCAGAGGGTTCGCAACACACGCTGGAGAAAGCGTCGGACGTCTGTCTGAAAACGGGCTGAGCTGGCTTGGCGCATGCGTAGCGCGTGCTGAAGGAGAGAGATAGTTCGGCAAAAGAAAGGGCACACCCACGCACAATAACTGCAGATGCGCGCGCCTTTGGGGAATGGGCGCGGCGCTGTCCAGAACTGTCCCCTCTCATTCCTTCCGCGCGTGGCTTGAAAACGTCACGCGGCAAACGGCCAAGCGTGATGCGATCGTCTTTGGGGAAGGCACACTTTCCAGTGCGTGGTGCGGAGTTCGATATATCGAACGACCGGTGAAATTGAGTTCGATATATGACGCGGATTTCCTACACTTTTACATGGGATTTTCAAGGGGATATTCCGTAAGTTCGATATAACCAAAATTCGATATATCCGGGTTCGATATAACCAGGTGCGACTGTACTTCCTGAGAGTCCGTATCCGAGCTCGGCTCGTATTCAGAATCATAAGAGCCATTGCTGCAGTCCACAGTCAAAGGTTCGTGGTCAGCCATCTGAAAGTAACTGCGTGCACGGAGGGCACACTTTCAGTGGCCCACGCGACGGAGAGAAATGGCACATTGTGAAATCAAGATGACGCAGAGAGATGGAGAGAGGCTGAAACAACCTCTTTTTCTGCTGCTAGCCACAAGCGAGGGCGCGGTAAGAAAGCGAAAGCAGTGATCAAGTCATGTGTCTCGAAGAGTCAACGGCGCATGCCCCTGAACTCGATGCACCGTGGCAGACACGGCAACAGAATAAAAATAAAAGCGTGCAAACTTGTTGCAGATGGCAGAACAACTATTGAACCCGTAACCTCACATGAGGGCTGTACGATCGCTCAGTGTGAGAAAGTAGCACGCGCGGAGTAACTACACCCGCCAGCAAAGAAGGGAATGGGGGCACAGTCACTCCGTACTCTTCGATATACGTACCAGCACAGCGCGGGGCGAAAATACGAACTTGTTTCAGAAAGGTTCTACAGATTGCGCGGTCGGGCCAGCTTTGCATTCAGGCACGAATGTTTGACTGCACTATACAGAACATATCGGTACATCAGTGACACTGTTGGGTGGGGAAGAAGTGCGAAAATGTACTGGCACGTCCATGACAGCGAAAGGGTTAATATTGAAGCTCGATCCATAGGAATCAGGCTTTCTAGGTTTTTGCAGTATATCTGTTTGCTGTGAATTACAGACAAGGACCAAGTGCATTTAGTTCTTTGTAGAAAACAAGGAGAAAAAAAAAAGAGCTGGGCACATCTCTGTTCTTTTTCAGCTTAATGTAAGAGGGATGGTTACAATTTACTTGCAAAAGTATCGCAGTTTTCATCAGGGTTGTGACTTCAGTAGCGCCGCACCCAGGCATCTTGTGGGTCCTTGATCTTGCCTGATGACCTCAGTTTCTGTGGTTACTTGAATTTGCACTTCAAAAAGCCTATGTGGATGACACATAGCAGGAGCTTGTGACTCACTTGATGATGGCTATAGGTTTAATGTCCACGTGTGAGAATGATCTCATTGTAGTTTGTAGTATCATAACAATCATTCCACTTCTTGCTTGCTGGGCAGGTTTCCAGAGATGAAGCCTTGAGTGCGGTGAAGGAGGATGTGGTGGAGAAGCTCCAGGGTGAGTGTGAATATAAGAACTAAAAGCAAAGGACAGCAAACAGTTATTAGCCTTGCCTGTGCTGAGGCTTCATGATGTTGCATAAGTCACAAGATGTGCTCTGCTTGTGTGTTTTTGCGACTTCTACAAAACCATCTTGTCGCTGTTATTGGGCTTGCTTGATACTGCCTCTGGAAAGGTCATTCTCAAGATAGCGTTGATAAATATTGGTGCCGGGTGATGGAGATGATGAGAGAAGAAGGCACGATGAGGCTGGTGCTGCTTTCGGGGAGCAGCCAACACCATGTTAGAACCTTGGCTTAAAGCGGTGCAATGGAGTTTGCCTTTGTCTACAAATATGTCATGTACGCCAGCGTCTTGTGACAGCATAGCGGCTTTTTTTTTTTAAATGCACATGAGGCACACCCTCTGATATGCTTGCCTCCTTCCCCAAGAGCTTCTGTCAGGCGCTCCATTGTGTGCAGAAAAGCTGTAGGTATAGTGGTTTGCATGGTCTATCCACTTTTGCGCATGACTGTACATGCTTCTTATTTCATTTTGTGAGAAATGCTACTCTCTGGTATGTGTTCTTTTTTCTGTTTAAGGCCCAAACTTTCAGAAAGCTTTTGAAAGCCACTTTCTCTTTGAGCAGTGCATATTTGTCTGTTGTATCTGACCCCAAATGTTTGTAAAATTTAGCATGTAATTTTTGGGGCTTTACAGAAAATTGCATTCTCAGACCATGGTCTTGCGTAATTTAGAGCAGGGGTTCTCAAACCTTTTTGCCTCAAGGAACCTCAACAGCGATCAATATGTGGCAAAAAATTATTACCCCCACCCCTCTCTGCTGTCGCAGTAAGGCGATGTCACTTGTTCATGGACTCCTTTTGGTTTTTTTCATGGATAAGCTCACTTCTGTAAACACTTGCTTGTTTTTTTTTTGTTTTTGTTTTTTGTTTTTTGCAATCAGTTGCTTTATTACATGCCCTGCTGCGGTGGCACAGTGGCTAGGGCACTCGACTGCTTTGCCCAAGGGCATGGGATCGAATCCGAGCCGCACCAGCTGCTTTTTGATGTAGGCTTAAAGCAAGGCGCCCATGTGTTTTGCAATAGCAGTACACTCTAAAGAACCCCAGGTGGTCGAAATTTCCGGAGTCCCCCACTACGGCGTCGCTCCTGAGTCGCTTCGGAACATTAAACCCCATAGACCAAACCAAATCACTTTTTTTATTGAATACCCGACTCTCAGTCATGCTCCAAACCGCTGATACCTTCTCACGCTAACAAAAGAGTTCACCAAACCCTCCTAAGCTGCTCATGGAACCCCTAGATACTGCAGAACCCAGATTAAGAACCATAGATTATTCGAGAGTTATAATGAAGCATTAATGAGTCTATGAATAGTATATTTTATTTTTCCAAAATTCGAAGCGAATATTGAATTCTTTCATGTGATTCCAGAGTGAATATTTCAAATAGCTTTTTATGCCAAGAGGGGCCTAAGGACATAGTTTGATCTTTTCAAAACCATTTAGTTTTAATAAGCTGGTTCGAATATTGATTTTTGGTTTGAAGTGAATTCGAAGCAATTAGTAATGTTTTTTTAATAATTTTTAAGCGTTTATTTTGAATACTTTCTGCACACAGGAATATTTATCAGCACAATAGATGTTTTCATAACTCACAAGGTCGTACACACCATATCCTGCATGCTTATTTTATGAGTGCTTTGATTTGTCATATGAGGGCATGACAGTGTGACTACCGCCCAGTGTTGGCAGTCTGAGCCTTTCTTCCTTCATCTCAAGGTAATAGGTCTCTGAGGCTTTTCACCAAAGATTTGTCTGTCACGACCTGATGCGTGTTTTTTTCCTCTTCACATCTATTTCCCACGCCAGAGAGCTTCCCTGGAACTGAAGTCTACATCCTGAACGAAGCGTTCACATCGGTTGTCAAGGAACTCTTCAGGCAGAGGGTTCTCACAGAGGAGCAGAGGTGGGCACACACACCTAAATGCTTGTTTTCTTGGCCCCGTTGCCACGATGGCCTTTTCGAAGGCTGTTGAACTGATTGCATTTTGACCTAACTTTTGCACTGGAGGGTCCAGTGGCTGTCTTGTCAGCTTTCACTCAATTTAATGCAGAAGCACAGAGCCCTGATTTAAACTGTGAGCACCCTTAAGCGCTGCGAGTGTGCTTTTTAGAGTTTGCTTTGCACACATACTGCGGCTAACTGTAAATGTTGCAAACCTCCGTGTAGCGAATTCCTCGATGTCACAAAGTTCCTCACTTTCCCAATCCTTTCCCATTGGAGCGCACTTATTTGAGAACTCTGCATAACGAAGGTGGGTGTTGTGGTAATTGATCTTGATGGGACAAATTCTCCACGCTGATATTTTTATTCTTATTCTGAGTTACCAAAAATTAGATGTAACAATGTGATAGGGCCGTGACTACAGGACATGCACTGTCACGAGAGGAACGTTTTAGTGTCAGCACTATTACACGAAACATTTCCCTGCTGCATTGATGCCTTCGGCTAATGCGCTTTTACAGTAAAAATTTTCAAGGTGATTTCATTTACGTTTATTTCTTTTTTTTGTAACCTTACACATTCACCTTTCCAGTCTTGACACAAGAACTGAATGTAACAAAACCTAGGTTTAAAGAAAAATTCATAGTTTCTTCAACTTCGTTATATCAAGATTTAACTTATGGGAGTGGGCATTCTCTTGAGATCTTATCATATGCAGTGGAACTTTTGGTTGAACTTGCTTGGCCCAAATTTTCAGTTTATTTGTCCTGATGCTTCAGCGCTGCGGGTTAAAGAAACTGTTCCTTAATTTGAATTCTGTGTAATTAGAATAAATTGTCACCACTTTTTCTAGTTGAAATTGTTTAGAGACGATTATGCTGTTGTGTCAGGTTAGTCTTGATTTTGGTTATGAAGGCTAGGTGCCATTATGAGAAAGTGTTTTATTGCCCCGAGAGTGAATGACTAAAGCCAGTTGGGTCCGCTTCTGAGTCTCAGCCACCTCTACCTCATCTTCTTCGTCTTCCCCTTCGCCCCATCATGGGCATCACAATATGATGATGCATCGCCTCCTTGAAAGCAAGTTTGCAAACTCAACTTATTTGATTACTAAGAAATAAAAGGTATTTGCACCTCATTTAGTAAAAGCTGTAGCCTCTGTAGTAGCTGTGAAGGCTGTGCAGCCATTTGTATGCATGTGGCATGCTGTGCTGTACTAGCCAGTTTTGTAATATTCTTTATCTCTTGTAATGTTAATAATTCTGTAATGGTATAGTGAGGCTTGGGAGGATCCGTGAAATTTCCGGAGGAAAGGGTGGTAAAGTTCGTGCCCTCAGGGAACCAGAGCTCAGTTTATGGAACAAAATTTGCTCTCATCAAGGTCCGTTGGGGCCGTTTGTTTGTGCAGGACTTCCTCCTGGCACACCCTTCAGTATTTATCTGCTTTTGCTTGCAAAAATTGCCTCCTCACGTTGGCCCTGTAGTTTCAAACCTCGCAGCATTATGGCGTCTGCTGGGATGCAGGGTTTCTGTGCGCAAGCCTCTCCAGCCTGCCACCCACAAAATCGGAGGATGAATAATAGGGTCAGTGGGTCAATCAAGAGCAGGCTTTGAGTTGCTCACATTCAACCCAGGAGGCCAGCTTAATGCCTGACATGTCGCAGCAGCATCATAGAGACAGTAGGGAACTCGTCACCAGAAATGGTCCACTTCCACACTAGATGGAAATTTGATGCTTCATCCTGAGGAAAGCAGGATTAGAGCATGCGAGACTTGAAGCCCTTTTTTAAGTTTCAGCTGACGTGTTGTACGTCCACATTGCCCTCTATGTCTCATGTTTTCACATTGAAAGATGCTCCCACTTGTTTCCTCGACACACAACGTTTTTTTTTGTAGATGCTATGCTCATGTGCTGTATCACATCATTTTTAATGCGGCGTTTAAACTTGACACCGAAAATGGTCACCAATGTTCAGGATGCATGACCTAGCACGTGGGTGAGCGAAAGGGAGGTGTTCCATTTACTTCCAATGAAGCACATGAGCATAGCATCTACAAAAAAAAACGTTGTGTGTCGAGGAAACAAGTGGGAGCATCTTTCAATGTGAAAACATGAGACATAGAGGGAAATGTGGACGTACAACACGTCAGCTGAAACTTAAAAAGGGCTTCAAGTCTCGCATGCTCTAATCCTGCTTTCCTCAGGATGAAGCATCAAATTTCCATCTAGTGTGGAAGTGGACCATTTCTGGTGACGAGTTCCCTACTGTCTCTATGATGCTGCTGCGACATGTCAGGCATTAAGCTTGCCTCCTGGCACCAAAAAACAATAATAATAATAAATAAAAAAAAATCTTTGAGAATTGTGTGCCCAGCTTCCCTAAAAGAAGCAGCACTTGAAACCTTTGCTTAGTAATGCGATTTATGTCGAGGAAAGTCAATTTTGCAGGTGCTTTATTTTTTTTTTGTTCAGGAAATGCTACCCAATTCTATGATGCTTCGGCATTGTTTTCTGTGTTTTATTTCCGGACTTTATTATTTTTTCCTGTTGCACCCCCATAGCACTGGCCTTTGCATTGCATTAATGGTTCCGCTAAACTTGGGTAAATGCGGGGCCTGCCTATTATTCACGTGCTGGCTGAAGAGAATATCTTACCAGTGTGCTAGGAAGAAGGGCTCGTATCTTGTGAATAACGTGGCCTTGGTCCAAGTCAGCCTCTCGTTGCCCTGCTTCGACAGTGTTTTAATGCAAAAGCATTTCTTGTCTCGGGGTAAGAATTGTGGTCAGAATGCGTCAGCAGATTGTGTCCGCGTGAACTGTGAGCAAAAATAAAAAAATAAAGACATTCCCGTCACTAGGTTTCAAGTGTATGTTGAAGGAATAGTTGCTTCCGTTGCCCGGGCACAACAGCACTATAGTAATATTGCCACAGCTGGTCACATCGCATGTAAAACTTCGACCCACTTTCATGCTGGGCGGTGAGCGTTGTCCTCACGACATTCCATCTATTGCTATCCTTCATTTAACATGTGTAAGTACGCCATACACGTATGCTATTTGGGCAAGTGCAAACTGGGTCCGTGAGCATAGTGTCGGGCGAATCCATCGGGCACCGTGACATAACTTGCAGTGCTTTTGCATTTCCATACGGAAGAAGACCTAAGTGCACCTCTGTAATGTTTATTCCTTAGCTGGTATTGTGGTGTTAGTGAATCCTTATGATGCTGTACTGTGCGCTATTAGTGGCATCAAGCAGCTACTTGCATTTCGCTGACGTGTTCTTACTTCGGTTAGCACTTGGCAGTTCGTCTGAAATTCACAAGCATCGTGAGGGCGAGACCTAAACTCACGAGTGAGTTGCTTGGTTTTGGACTTTGTTCATTTTTCCGCTGTGGACTGCACGCTTGTGACAGATCGGGGTAGCTGTTGATGGCTTGAGACGAGTGGCATCACTGGGGAGGAGGGAGCCGTGCACCTAATGTGGTTTATGCCAAAGCCAAGCTGGCGTGCGTGTTTCAGAAAAACTCTCCTCTGTCCTGCAGGTTTGACGGCCGAGGTCTGAATGCCTTGCGGGACATTTCGTGCCAGATCGACCTGTTCCAGCCGCTTCATGGGTCGGCTCTGTTCCAGCGTGGGCAGACGCAGGTAATTCCTTCCGTTCTACGGGGCTTCCTCCTTGTTTTTGCTTTTGATTCAACACCGGCACGATATAGCAGTCTGGACACTTCTATAGAAATGAAGTTCCTTCCTTTACTTGCCCTACCCATAACTGCACTGCTGCGATGCTTTTAACTCGCCAAACTACTGCCCTTGCGCTCACTTTTCATTGCAGGTGTTGTGCACTGTTGCTTTTGACTCCCTGCACTCCGTCTTGAGGTCAGATCCTGTTTCTGTCATCACTGGGTGAGTTGAGCATTGCCTTTTTTTGCACCCTTTGTTTGTTTGGTAATTTTAAGGATGCAAAAATATTCATATTATGTATTGACACATGCAAGTTAGCATGGCACTTTTGAGGGCATGTTTCCCACTCCTACAGCATCTCTTTGCAGAAGGGAAATTTGCAGAAGGGAAGCAGAGTAAGGCAGTGATTGCGCAGGTGGCCGTTTCTCAGATTCCTGGCATCATTGACATGCAGCAGGGCAGGAAACGCTGCTAAATAAATGGAAAAAAACCCCGCTTTTGTGGCACGATAGTTGAGGGGCAATGCAGAAGAGTTGCTGTGCTCCAGACAAATGGGGCCACTTCTCATTCGTAACGCAGCACACAAGTACCACCCTACCCCCTTCATTTCATTGCGGTGAGAAAAAAGTGCAGATCTTTTTATCGACTAGTTGCTAAGGCGCAGTGTTATTCAACCATTCTTAAGCCTTTGAGCTTTTCCAATCATCTTGGTCAGAAAGAAGGTTTGGTTTGGTTTGGAGAGTTTAACGTCCCAAAGTGACTCAGGACTTACGCCGTAGTGGAGGGCTCCAGAAATTTCGACCACCTGGGGTTCTGGGTTCTTTAATGTGCACTGACATCACACAGCACGTGGATACCACTCCATTTTGGCTCCGACCGGCGGGCGGGTTCGAACCTAAGTACTCCGGTACAGTGGTTAGGCATTATAACCACTGTACCACCGCAACGGGGTCAGCAAGAACGGCGGCTATGTACCTTTCTTTGTTGAATATGACCTCCTGAACAAGATTGATCACGAAGATGTTTATCCTCTTCCTCAATGGATGACGTCCTTGGCTGCCTTCACTGTGTAGAATGTTTTTCATCATTAGATCTGTGCTTTGGGTTCTAGCAGGTTCCTAGTGGCCACCTGTGACCACCTTAAGACAGCCTTTGTGACTCCGGATGGCTTATTCAAAAGACCCTGCAAACAGCTTTCTCAGAATGTTATATTTCATAGACGTGCTAACCTTTACTCAGTTTTATTTGCTTTATTTATTTATTAGCTTGCTCTAATTTTTGGGGCCGCGCACCATATGTATTCATAAACTGCTCACATGAAGGGATCACTGATTCAAGCTTTTGGATAGCTCAAGCTGATCCCCATAGTCCTGCCCCCTGTGTAAAATGAAACTCAACAAAAGGAAAAAAAAAATGTTCGGTTGGTGTGCAAATTTATCTCGCCATAGACATTTCTAAGTGCTGGACGCAAGCAATTGAAACACTTTAAGGAGCGCACATACGGTAGCGGTTTCTTTGCAAGATGAGCGATTGCAACGCAGACCTCATCGTTGTGAACTTGCAGAAAGCATGCGTGTTGGAGTCTGAGGCCACAACCCCTTACCAGAGGTTAGCAGTTGGCCAATTTGCTTTGCTGCTCTCTGGGCAAATCACTCTGAAAGACTAGCTAGTCTGAGGAGTGGCCAAGGTGCACTGTTGTATGGTGCCTAATCGGCGCTGCTTTAATATGACTAATTGTCTAATCTTCGTCAGCCTTTTTCAGTTTGGCTTGTGACCATGTTGGTGCTTTATCCCTTCTTTTTTAAAATTTTTCTCATCCTAGCCTGCGTGTGTGTGCACCGATGTGAAGGTCCCGCTGGAACTGTGACATTGCCAAACTTAATGTTGAGAGTCTGCCTCATTTTCATTTTTTTTGGAAAGTAATGTAGTGAGTTCAGCACTGATCTACTTATATTGAGAGTCAACTCAAAGCAGTGTATGAGCTAACAACAAAATGGTGGCTGCCTTCGTTGCTGCTCCTGCTGTTGCTGTGCATCACTAAACTGTGCATCAAAAAGTAACTATGTTGCAGCCTTCATGCTATGACGCCGGGCAATTCAAGATAGCTGATTGCATGTACAGTATGGCCCACTGTTAAAGGGTATGTGAAGTCGCATGGCCTAAACACTTTACAAAGTGCTGCTGCCAATAACTAGCGACAATAGACTGCACAGTGTGCATGCTTGGGAATAGCAGCCAGCCATGCTTACTGCACATGCTGCTTGCGGGATCATTTGTGGCTCAGCTTCTTGGCAGTGCTTTGTAAAGCCTGACTGCTGAGCAGCCTCATGTTCCCTTTAGCAGTTGACCGTGCTGTGCATATTTTTTTAACTTCTTCAGTTACTTTCGGAGACTTTTTTTTATTTTGGAAGACATTGCTTGCTCATATAGTACGCATATTTTTATGGCTCGCAACAGCTATGCTTGTTTTGTTTTTGTCTTTTGCATTTAGGGAAGTTTTGTAATTCTATTTATACGGCTTTTCTTTAATCTCAAATTCGTGTCCCTTCCAGGGGGATCAAGGAGAAGAACTTCATGCTTCATTATGAGGTATGTAAAGGGCATCAGCTCGCTTATTTTGCCTACAGAGTTTGTATTCACAATATGAACTGGACGCTGTACGCAAAGTGTTTTCTTGCCCCACATTTGAACGCAGTACTCAGGAGAGCAGTGCACATTATTGGGGCCCATATGAAGTCTAAGTTGCATTTGCAAGGACATCTAGGCAGTGCTTTTATATCTTTTTTCAGCAATTTAATTACTGTTTTCTTCTTGTAATACGCAATGTTTCTTAGAGTGACAGCTTTCGTGTCGTTATTCTTAAGCTCATTATTTCACAGAATAAGGCTTCTTCAGGCATGAAAACTCTAAAGAAAGAGGGGGGGAGTGCCTTGTATTGTTTCAGCGTGCAACCTTGATATGCGCCGTTTTTCTTTTTCCCCAACAGTTCCCATCATATGCGACCAACGAGATAGGTCGGACTGGGCCCGTCGGAAGACGGGAGCTCGGTCACGGGGCACTTGCGGAAAACGCCCTCAGACCCCTCGTCCCGAAGGATTTTCCTTTCACCATCAGACTCACTTCTGAGGTGCTGGAATCCAATGGTAGGTTGTTATTCACGCTAACCCTTTTTTTTTCCAGAGGTAGAGAGGGAGATTTTTTATTTTTGAGTGACTAACAGTGTGTGAAGGAACAGGGAACATGACAATTTTTTTTATACAGTACTGTTCCTATGCACACATTAACAAAATGCAGTACACACAAAGCTTTTTTTATGCATTCACATGAGCGATCTTTCAATCACTGCACTAGTACCAGTTTTGATTCATTGGTCACAGTTGTAGGGCCGAAAGTTGTGAGCAGCCATAATTAATTCGTAATGACTCGTCACAGAACGTCCGTTACTTAACACTTTGAATGTGCCCATTGTCAGATGTCGTGAAGGAACTTCCCGATTGCAGACCAACATTGTTCTTACTTTGCAATGCTTCTATCAAGAAGGACAATTAATGATGTGTCTCGTGTTGCGCTATTCTCGAGGCCTTAAGTTACGTTCGCTTGTTTTCTCATTCAGTGCTTTTTGCATTTGTTTCCATTTAGGCTCCTCTTCCATGGCAAGTGTCTGTGGTGGAAGCCTGGCCTTGATGGACGCTGGCGTGCCCATCTCGGCAGCGGCCGCTGGCGTCGCTGTTGGCCTCGTTACTGTGCCAGATCCAGAGTGTTCTTACGAGCTGTCGGACTATCGGCTGCTTACCGACATTTTGGTGAGGGACGACGCACTCACGCTTTCCAGGCCTAACTCCTTAGCCATCTTTGATTAAGCACGTTGTCTGTCTGGGTAAAGGGTACTCTCCTATGATCTTAAAGTGATGGCAGCATGTGGTGCTTTCTCCAGGACGAATAGCATCACCACCAGCGTAGTGCGTTGTAACTAAAAACGCCTGCATCCACCTGCTGAACTTTGGGATTGTACCCAGGAAGGAAGGAGCTCTGTGGGGTTGTAAGGTTATGCTTTTCATAGGCCAGGATTGACACTTGTGATGAAAGGGAGGAAAAAGGAGTGGTGGGGAAGAGGAGCGTTATAGTCTTATAGTACACAGTATGCCTGTAGTTTTTACTTCTACTCTAGGGAAGAGGCAGCAAATTACATGCTTTGCTTTTTGCAGCATGAGCTGTTTATGGGACACCTTATGCTTCCCATCACTTGTATCTATCTTCCTTGCACCGCAGCGGAAGGGAAGCATGAAATCAATTGGGTGGTGGAGCACATGATCACTCGAGATCATGTGACCATCTCCTGCACACTTCCCAAAGCTCGTTTTTATATGCGAGTATTTTAGCATCGAGTAGGATGGGCTGCTGCAGGATGCAACCAAATGGTTCAAAACATCACTTCTTCAATGCTGCACGTGGTCGAAAGTTGACAGTCCGTAAACATTGTTGAACACTGGGACTGTGTGCTTGATGGCCTCCTTGATAGCATGTTGCCGAGTAAAATCGACGAACATGTCTTGCACATTGTAAATTGCCAGTGTTTATGCCATGCTGAGCAATGCATGGAACTCGAGATCAACACTAGGGGCTCAGCATAACAGAGTGCACATCAGCGTCGAGTCATTGTCAGTACTGTCAACACCTTAGTGTAACAAAATCCACGGTATTCCAGTTTTCATAAGCTTTAATCAGTTTAACACCATGCATTTTTAGCTTCAGTATAAAGAAGTAGGCTTTGCCCACTCTTTCTGCCACAATATCCTACACAATAGCCCACAATGTCTTAGACGCCCTGCATTACAGGCTTCTGTCTCTCTGAGTAGCCGTTGACTTATGACAGGCAGGAGCAAAGAGGGAATGGTTCTTTGCATTAAAGCATGCACGTTTGTATTGTGCAGGTTTTTGTGGACAGGACCAGGTCGTGAAAATGGGCATGTCGTTAAAACTCAGCATCTGGGTACAGCAGAGCTCCAGTGTATTTGGTGCCTACTTTATTATGTCTTCGCCTGTCTGTGTTCAGATTGCTGGAGACACGAGCCTTGCTTTGCGTATATTCTCCTCTGTTTTGAGATTTGATTGTTTACTTATTTCTCGCTGCATTACTTGTCGGCTTTTTTTTTTTCTTGTTTTTACTTCCTATCCATGGGGGTTCTCCTGCCGTTTTTCTCAACAGCTGCACTGTTTTGAACTTGTTTCATTTTGTATTCTATGTCGGTGCATATGGTTTAGATGAAGGCATATTTCGGAAGCATTTCGGAACTTTTTGAACAAAGAGATCAGGACAGCTAGGACGACTTACCACAATAACCTCTTTGATAAGGAACTATCTAATAATCCTAAAGAAAAATGGAGGCGCCTTAATCAACTTTTAAATAGAATCACTCATCCCAATAGCATAAAAAGCTTAACAGTAGATGGTATTGACCTAAATGGGCGTCCTTTGGCCAATGCTTTTAACAAATTTTTTACTGCAGTCGGGAGTCGATCTCACTGCCCTGATTTCTCTAAATTTCTGGGCGATAGAGTTTTGCAATCTCTTTTTTGAGCTGACAGATGAAAATGAGGTGTACAGTATTTTAAAAAGCCTCAAAAATACGACAAGCTTGGACTCTTGCGATCTCCAAAGTCGCCCAATAAAAATGTCTTGCCTTTAATAGTTCCATGTTTAATGCACATATATAACACTGCGCTAATTACAGCAAATTTTCCTGCTGATATGAAACTCGCTAGGGTGGCAGTAATCTTCAAAAAGGGAGACAGAAATAGTTTGAGTAATTACAGGCCAATATCTGTCTTACCTTTCTTCTCCAAGGGACTAGAACGCATAATTCATTCTCGAACGCATAATTTCCTTCTAAAACACTCTATTATAAATGACTGCCAATATGGGTTTACCAAACATAGGTCCACGGAGCATGCCTTACTTGATCAAAAAGAATATATATTAGGCAACATAGAATCCCAGAAGCTTACTCTTGGAATTTTTGTAGATTTCAGTAAGGCGTTTGATACACTAAATCATAATACCCTCTTTGCCAAACTCGAACATTGTGGTATACGTGGCCATGCCCTCAACCTTCTCAAGTCATACAGTTGAACCTCGCTACAACGAAACTGACGGGGCGCGCGAAAAATTTCGTTAAAGCGAAATTTCGTTGAGGCGAAAACAGCCCAAAAACACTGTGAGGTTGGACCACATAGTGCCAAAACATCATTTATTTCCAAAGAAGTCGGTCAGCTTCTTCTGCTTCTTTTTTTTTGCCACGAGTGCAATGGCGCGACTTTCGCACTCAGTGAACAGTTGCATCGCGACGTCATCATCGTGAGCACCGAAAAACCTGCGGATCACATCAAAAGCATCCATCACTTTTATTGCAGGTGGTGGCGCTAAATCCTCCGCGTCGCTGTCATCATCCGATGATGCGTCGTTGTGGCGAACGCCCTCAATTATAGCTTCGTCACTCAGCTCCTCGTGAGCTGAGTGAAAGAGCTTGCGCTATCGCGTCTTTCGACTTCAAGATCGTTGACAGCGTGCTCTGTGAGATGCCGAAGTCCGCTGCAACATCTCCCTTTTTCCTGCCGCTGGATGCCGCGCTGATAATCCGTGCCTTCTCTTCAAGCGAGAGGAACTTCCGCTTTCTAGATGAAGTCGCCATGCTCGCATTCATTACAGCGCACTAGCAGCACAAGCACGAGTGAAAAAAACTAGGGCAAACGCGCTGCTGTTGCCAGGCTGCTGCGTCCTTTGGCAACGGATTGGTTGCGGCTCTGGATTGGAAGAAAATGGGAGCTTGCCCCCGCGCCTTGTCGCAAGGCAGCCAGCCCGATTGTCATCAACACCAAGCTATGGCGGTGATCATGTGCGTTTCAGTGAGTGGATTAGTTGGGTCCAGCGAATGTTTAGCGAAACAAAGCAGCGTGGGCCTATGGAAGTACATAGATGGGCGGCGATATGCTTGTTTTATTGTAAGATATATTTTTAAATCGAGCTTCGCATAGCAAAAATTTCGTTCAAGCGGAAACGCGCCCCAAAAATGATTCGTTGTGATGAGAAATTTGTTCCATTACTTTGTATAGCAAGCTGACGGGGAATTGGAAATATTTCGTTGAAGCGAAAATTTCGTTGAAGCGACGTTCGTTGTAGCGGGGTTCGACTGTATATGTGCTCGCGATCCCAATATGTTGTTATCAATAATTGTCGTTCCGATGTGCTACAAATTTCGAATGGCGTGCCACAGGGCAGTCTTCTGGGTCCTATACTCTTTAACGTATATAATAATGATATTGTTAATATAAGCAACGAGATAAAATTTATTATTTACGCTGGCGACACCAGCTTATTCTGCTCCTCTACTGATATTAATCAACTAACAAACTCTGCGAACAAGGTACTCGTTTCTTTGAAGGAATGGTCATGCTTAAATTCTTTGACGGTAAACAAAAAAAAACAAAGGCAATAATATTTCATGCTAAGGGCAAGCTTGTAGGGAATGCGCCACCTATATTTTTTGGCGGCTCACAAGTCGAATATGTCCAATCATTCACATCACTTGGCATAGATTTTACACCCACAATGTCATGGGATACTCAGATAAACAAAGTCTGCACTAAGCTTTCTAAATTCATAGGCATTATCTCTCGTAATAAATATATTCTACCAACGAAAACGAAGCTTGACCTCTACTATGCATTCTTTTTCTCCTACTTAGGATACTGCTATTTGGTGTGGGGAAATACCACTATGTCCAATTTGCAAAAGCTTTTTGTTCTGCAGAAGAAAATGCTACGCGTTATAACAAATTCCTCCTATGACGCCCCAACCCGTCCCATACGGATGAAATACAAAATAATTCCAGTACTTAAGCTTTTCGAGTACAGGCTTGCTTGTTGCTATAAAAAACATACCGCACGAAATGACCCATTTATGTCCCGCATTATACAGCTGGTGCCACACAACACGCCCTATGCTACAAGAAACCCTGAAATGTTTGAGGTACCCACATGTAGAACAAACTATGGTTTTGCTATGTTGAAATAGGTATATACTGCCAATGTGTTTGAACACTTTTCTTTACAGCAACATGAACAAAATGACTTTTTCTTTCCTCCGAGAAATGTCCACTGATTAGGTTGTATTGATAAGGAATGCGTCTATCGACAATTCATTTTTACTTTTTCCTTGTCATTGTATAATTTTTTCTTTTTCTTTTCTGTTTCAAAGCACTGTCTCGTTTTGTAACGCGTGAGTTGTTCATTTTATATCGCACAAACTGCCGCTGCTGTTCATCGTCGACATTACGGGTGGCGAAGCCCGTCAAGCAGTCATTACGAACTGCTTTTTTTTCGTCACCCGCGCTTTTTGTACGACAAAAGCGGAATAAACATTCATTCATTCATATCCGCATTAACTAGTCTGGAAATTCACAGGACACAATACTGAATCACTCTTTAGCTGTTTACTGTCGTCTGGGTTTAGTGCACATTTCCTTTGCCGTACATTGCAGGGTATTGAAGACTACCTGGGAGACATGGACTTCAAGATGGCTGGCACCAAGAAAGGAATTACGGCTCTTCAGGTATGGTGGCAAAATATTCTTCTCTAATGGAAGGCTCTCTAGGAAAGGCTAGAGTAGTAACCTGTTCACAGCCATAGTTGCGCCTTGCTGTATCAGGTGCATGTGTTTGCTCTCGCAAAATTTTTCAGAATATTTTTTTTGGCATATAAAGGCATTATTAATTTTGTATATTGAATGCAGTTGTACTGTCGCCCTCGATATGACTTGCGACCTGCGGGCGTGTGGTTATAGTGTTTTTCGGAAGCATGGAGGGGGCCGATAAGTGGTGTTCCTGGAAGCTAAGTGGAAAGGATTCTGCTGTTCCAGCAGCTAGGTGCATCCCCCGCATCGTCTGCTCAGTGAAATCTGAGCTTGTTATTTATTACAGGTCACGGCTCGTTTAGCCTTCCACATATGTGTTTTCGTGCTGGGATCGTGGTTTTTATAGAGGAAGTTGGGAAAATGTATGTAGCAAAATCAACTGCGACATACGCCTTGCATTCATCATGCAAGCGTCAACTATGCAATACAGTCAAACCCGGATATATCGAACTCGAAGGGGATCGCGAAATAGTTCGATATATCGATAATTCGATATACAGAAATCGGCTTGTGACGGCATTTACGATGCGAAAAAACGATACCGTATTTGTCGCGTAATCAACCCACCCGCATAATGAACCCACCCTCCACTTTTGCACCCGAGAATTTGAAAAAAAAATGCGTTAAGGCCAGTTCGCTCACATGCAAGCGACTGAGCGCTCTCAGCGACGAGGGGCAGCGACAGAGCGAAAATTTTCAAACTTGTTGGAACTGCGTTCCTCTCGCCGCTCGAGCACCGCGGCAGCTCAAAACAAGGTTTCTGTGTCGCCGCGGCGGCAGAAATCGTGAGCATTTTCGCTTGCATGTCGATGGCGCGTCAGTCCGTTTCGGTCGTCTCATCCACAGCTCATTGGCAGCGTGCCAAGATGCTGCTAACTAGGCAGAGTGCCCGTGATGGCTTGATTGCACAAGCCTGGTTCGATTTATCACGCTGCGCTTGAGGCAGGCGTTATGATCGCAGCAGCTGACCGCGTGCTTTTGCTGATTCATACATGCAAGGATAAATGATAAAAAAAACAAAAAAACAAACTTGCCGCTTCTAAACGTCCGCAGCCGCCATATCTTACACTACGCCACGCGTACAGCACAACGATAAGAAAGAATGACTCTCGCAAAAAAAAAAGAGAGAGAGAGCTGCCGCTTCTTAACATCCGCAAGCGCCATAGCCACGTCAGCCGCCGTGCCGCCGCACGCAGAGGGTTCGCAACACACGCTGGAGAAAGCGTCCGATGTCTGTCTGAAAACGGGCAGCTGGCTTGGCGCATGCATTGCGCGTGCTGAAGGAGAGAGATAGCTCGGCAAAAGAATGGGCACACCCACGCACATGGCTTGCAAATGTCATGTGCTGGCACGCGAGAAACGACAACTGCAGGTGCGCGCGCCTTTGGGGAATGGGCGCGGCGCTGCCCAGACCAGCCGTCGCCGAACTGTCCCCTCTCATTCCTTCCGCGTGTGGCTTGAAAACGTCACGCGGCAAACGGCCAAGGGTGATGCGATCGTCTTTGGGGAAGGCACACTTACCAGTGCGTGGCGCGAAGTTCGATATATCGAACGACCGGTGAAATTGAGTTCGATATATGACGCGGCTTTTCTATACTTTTACATGGGATTTTCAAGGGGATATTTCTTGAGTTCGATATAACCAAAATTCGATATATCCGGGTTCGATATAACCGGGTTCGACTGTAACACTGGTGCTGCCAAGAGCAAACGGCACAGTGGTGAGGGTGGAGTGCTAGAAGAGCGAAACCCTTTTCGTTTTCAAGCACTCGATCCTGTTTCCTTGGGCACAGTAGTCGAGCGCCGTAACCGCTGCGCCACCCCAGCAGGGCGGAAACATGGTGGGGCTGACAAGCGACGAGAAAAGCAAAGCCCTTTTTGTTTTCAGGCACGTCGCTTGTCGGCCCCACCATGTATCCGCCCCGCTGGGGTGGCGCAGTGGTTACGGCGCACGACTACTGTGCCCAAGGAAACAGGATCGAATCCCGGCCTTGGCGGCTGCATTTTGATGGAGGCAAAACGGAGTGGCATCCGTGTGGCATGTTAAAGATCCCCAGGTGGTCGAAATTACTCCGTAGCCCTCCACTACGGCTCTTCTTTCTCTCTTTCCACTTGAACTCCTCCCTCCCTCCCTTCCCTTACCGAGGGGTTCAGTTCTCCACAGAAACAAGTGTGACAGATACTGCACCTTTGCTTTCCTGTGAACCAATTACAGTTGAACCCCTTTATAAGAGACACGTACGGGAGAGCAGTTTTTGTCTCTTATATGAGAGGTCTCTTATAAGCAGGGCACCATGTTTTTATTTAATGATCAGCCCTTATTTCAAAATAGGTACTTTTAGTAGGGACAGGACACCTGTGGTTCTTGATTGGGAGCTGTGCGAACGAGAGTGCCCACCTCACGCTCCCGGTATTGCTGCCTCGGGCAGACGCCCACACGTGCGGTCGCACTGGTACCCTTGGCGGTAAGATTGAAGTACTTTACTATGTTGCATTCCCATTGCAGGGGCTTCTCGTCAGTATTTTATAGCTGAGCGACCCACTCTGGCTTTGCTGAAGTTATAATAAATAGTGACTGCGCACTTCTGTCGTCCCCCTTTGCTTCCACAATGGGCGCAACTGCGATTAGCGACCGATGGCACTGCATCGAAGGTTAAAATATCTGCTACAAGCGAGATGGTTGACCAGAATGCAAGGATAACTTGTCCTTTATAACCAATTGTCTTCTATGTCCGATGTCTGATACAAAAGAGGTCAAATTAATGGGAGAGATAAGGCAACCAACCAAGTGGGTGAAGAGTGTCTCCTATACCCGATTGTCTCTTACATCCGTGCCTCTTATAACGGGGTTCAACTGTATTAATTCCGTGTGCTGTGCGATGTCAGTGCATGTTAAAGAACCCCAGGTGGTCAAAAATTCCGGAGTCCTTCACTACGGCGTCTCTCATAGCCTGAGTCGCTTTGGGACATTAAACCCCACAAACCAAACCAAACCAATCCTACCATGTTTCCGGGAGGTGCTCCGGCCACGCTGCTTGAGGTTGCGAGTCATGATGGGTGCTATAGTACGTAAAGAAGTTATATCTGAGGCTTTCCACACAGACAATGAGGGTAATGACTGTGCTGCGTCGCTACTGCAGTGTCGTTGAAGGCACTGGAGGTAGTTTAGTGCCTGAAGAGCGTTAAGCACGGTGGGATAAGGTGGCCTTAGCACCAACTAACAGACTATGATAATGCTGCTGTTTGCTCATCAGTATAGGCGGACCGTTGATTTATCTATGTGAACTCTGAGTCATCATGTAATTATACTAGCTTAATGGTGTTGCTGTGGTTTTCATTTTTCTCCGAGTCGCCGTGTTGCTGTGGCATGCATTTTTCATTAATGCGGCTCTCAGTTTTGTCAAACTTCTTTGCAGGTCTATGCATGATAGCTATGGGAAATGTTTGATATTATTTATTGACCTATAACCAGTCTGTTAAAAGGATGTGGCTTTGACAGTGTTAGCGTTGTATGATGTGCTGTAGATCATCTTTGACATGTTCTTTTTGTCCTCTTGATGGCGGACAGGCTGACATCAAGATCCCCGGGCTTCCCCTGAAAGTAGTCATGGAAGCCATTCAGCAAGCCACTGGTGAGTACATATCTTGCAACCTTAATGCCTCAGGGAAAAAAAGAAGAGATGCAGCTGTAGTGGACGAGAATGGAATAGGGACATAAAGGAAATTGAACAAGGATATAAAGGAAATGAAAGGGACTGAGGGAAATTAATAGGGGCTCTTCCTTTGGCTAAGGAAAAAATTATATCACTGAGAAAAAAGTACTGACGCAAAATTGTGGCAAATTTCCAATATTCATTTTTTTTTTTTTTCTTCAGAGGGAAAGTCCGAAATACTGAAGATTATGAATGAAGTCATCAGCAAGCCAAGGGCACAGAAGAAAGACAACTGGCCTGTCTTCGGTGGGTTTGTTCATACATTAAGCATTTCATGGCATAATTATTCCATTTGTCATTTTAGCTCATGTTTTAATTTTTGCAATGTTCAGTGGTAGATGAGTGCACCTCATGTCTTTGTTTGGGATTAGCCTGGGTTGAACGCAAAAGTGACACCTGGCAATATATTTGGCTAATATATTGGTTTTATGTTATTCCTTACCTAGTTAGCCCAAAATTGAGCAAGCTAGCAGTGGCGAGGTGTAATCTTATAGAGAGGGTTGCCACGAGGACTTTCGCAAGCTGAACATTGCGACAGACTCACAGAAGTGTTCCACAGGTGGAAGTTACAAAAGCTTAAGGCAGCCATGACCAGTAGTGACATGTTATCCTGCTAGTATCTGTTTTGGAGCCACAGGTGTCAGTGCACCACTTCTGCTGCTCACCCAGGTCTTGGAGACACAAAAATTTGGTTGGCAGGTCCTAGATGTCACATGTACTGCACTGCTTCGGATGCATGGCATGTGCTTTGGGATCCATATGTGTGCAGCAGACAATTTAAGAACTGCATTATAGATTAATCCACTTATAACAATACCGGATATAGTGATATATCACTTATAACGATCAAATCCTTGGGATCAGTTTCTCTAAAAATAAACCATGTGAAATCTCGTTACAAGAGACACTGTTACAAGAGACACTCGGTTATAAGAGACATTTAAAAATGGTTTGGTTGCTTTTCCTATGGTCTTCCATGTTAACAACATTGCATACAAGAGACATGGTTACAAGAGACACTCGGTTACTAAGGACAACTTTTTCCGATCCCTAGAGTAAATTCTTCACTATTGAGAAGAGGCACAACCCAGGTGTGCTCATGCAATGCAGCTGAAGCATACCAACTTGCACCTTTATGCACTTCAGATTTCCTTAATTAAATTCTGTTCCATGTCAGCATCCTTTATGTTGCAATATGTCAAGAACTGAGGAGTGCTTCCCCATGATTGGAAAGTCAAAACGACCCTCATTGTTTCAGCCACTGGCATTGCATTACTGTCACCTAAGAAGCAAATCAAAATGCATGAATGACATCCAGCATTTTTAACTCCTTGGTGTTAAAATTTGATCACAAGATGTAAGCTCGATCCTGATGTCCTGATGTCTTTTTTTGTGGACACTGCTTCTTGCAGCACCAAAGTTCTCGTGTTGAAAGACACCAAAGTTATGTTTAACCGCCAAACTCCACACCCTACCGTCAACAAATAGATAAAGGCATTATGCGCTCTGTCAAGTTGCTGTACAAAACAAGGTTGGTAGAATGCCTGTTGCTCGACAGGCAGCAAGACTGTACAATAGTAATTCATGCGAACTTTGCTGTTCAGGTGATCGCAGCCTAAAAAGGGAAGGCGTGAAAAACTGTTTCAGACAAGCAGGCTTTCAATGTGGTGACATGATGTAAGAGGGCCCATATATGGATACTGTGGAAACCTTCCTTCATGATGAAGCTTGGGCAAGCATCGAAGAGACTGCTGTGGTACCAGAATCGTTTGAGGAATTCGTATCTGCAGATGTGGATCTTGTGTGCTCCCAAAAAGCTACAGACTGTGCATTCTTGCGCAAGTAAATGGCACATGTGCCATAGAGGATAACTATGAGGACATTTCAGAGGAAAAGTGTCAGCACCTGAGGGTAACGAGCATGTAAGAGTGCTTCAAAGGTATTAGAGCAACAGGAAGGCTTGTAAGGTGAAGTGCTTAACCTCTGGAATTTGGGAAGGAATACACTCTACACACACAAAAATACATACTAGTATGGACAACTTCTTTAAGCTTTCCTAACAATTTCCTGTTAATGCGTGTGAATGTATTTATATGCTGACGTGCAGTAAACTGATGAACACAGCGCTTTTAGATGTTTTGATTACAAGAGACCTTGCTTACAAGAGACATCTTTTTCGTGTCCCTTGAGTATCTCTTGTAGCGAGGTTTTACTATAATGATCAATTATTGACGGCATATCGGGTACAATGATAGCTTTCTGGTCGCCTGGAAGATGTTTTTCATGAAAATATTGCTACAAAGGTGACGAAGTGGGCAGTGGCGCGGGGCGGAGCGAACCGCCCCGCGCCAGGCCCGCTGGCCATTAAAGCATATTTCATTGTCATGTCATCACGTCGTTCTGCTTCTGTTGTGTGTTCCATCGCGCCACCATGTAACAATATGTCTGAATGATAAAAATAAAATAAAATAAAATACTGAGAAGAGATTCATGTGAAAACTGAAAATGGACTTACATTGAGAAATTTACGAGGGGCATTGCGTGCAGTTAGAAAATAGCGCTATCGTTGCCGCAGTCGGTGCCTGTCGCCTAGCAAAGGGTAGGGGTGTATCTTCATTGCCATCGCCCAATTGTGCGTCTATGAAAGATGGTGGCGACCAAGACAATGGCGCGATACCTATTTAGAGGAAACAACACATTCATTGGGATTTTTGGCAGGGTTTCAATGTTGGAAGCCTGGCGAAAAACAATGAGCGTTCACACTCTTAAGATTTACGGATCATCAAGGCTGGGAATTAGGACTGCCACCAGCGTGTGCATTACTGGAAGCGACATTCACTGGGATTGTCAAGCTTCAGCTGCCGCTCAAGCGAGCACAAATTTCTCACTTTTCTTAAACATGTTTGTTATTTTATTCCTATTTCTACATCCTTTAATAAACTGTTCAGTGTTCCATACAATGACTCATGTTATTTAACCCGATTTACTATGGGAGGATGCGTTCTTTTGTTTTGTTTTCTTTTTATTTTTGTTGGTCTAGATATAACAATAATCGGAGATAACAATCTTTGAAATATGGCCAAGTTTGCGTGATTTCATCTTATGACTGAGTATAGCGGAACTGATACACGAGCCATTCAAACACTCCAAAGCAATATTTTGCCTTGCTAAGTAACTTTCGGATTAACTGCAAAGAATGGTTGATGACCTTGACAGGAAAAGTAGAAAGCTAGGCTTGAAAATAAATACGCAAAATTTAAGGTAATGTTCAACAGCCTCGTGAAGGAACAGCAGTTTACGTTAGGTAGCGAAGCACTGGGAGTAGTAGGTGAATATGTCTACTTGGGACATAGTAACTAAGATCTGAGCCATGAAAGGGAAATAACAAGGAGAATAAGATTGGGGTGGAGCGCATTTGGCAAGCACTTGCAAATTATGACTAGCAGCTTACCGGTATCGCTCAAGAGGAAAGTATACAATACTAGTTGCATGTTACCTGTACTCACCTGTGGGGCTGAAACGGAGAGGCTAACGAAAAGGGTTCAACTTAAGTGGAGGACAATGCAGAGGGCTATGGGACAAAAAATGGTAGGTGTGATATTAAGAGATGGGAAGAGTGCAGAGTGGGTCAGAGAAATAACTCAAGTTACTGACATTCAAGTGGAAATCAAGGAGGAGTGCAAAGAGAGGATAACTGATGGTTGAAAAGGGTAAAAAATTGGATACCAAGGGAAGGAAAGGGGGCAGAGAATCAGGTGGGCAGATGAGGTTCGCAGGGGTCAAGTGGATGCAGCTAGCGCAGGACCGGGTTAATTGGAGGAATGTGGGAAAGTAGAGGCCTTTGCCCTGCAATAGGTACAGTCCGGCTGATGATGACGATGAAAGCAATATTTTGGTGAAATTCTTCTGCTAGCATTGGTCTCCAAGCATTGCAAGGGAATTGTATGGGATGGTGCTGCTTGCATTGTATTCAGAGCAGCTGCTTCCGCTCAGTTTTTGAAGTTGCCCCGTTGTTTTTTGCCGACAATGCACACCCGCTCATGCCACTTAAGAATCGATAAAGAAAGGCATAGAATACTACCCGGGGGCTTTACTTTCCAGGATATCGTGCATGCATTTTATTTTGTGCGTTTTTTTTCTTTTTCATTTATTACATTTTTTTTCTCGAACAAAAAAATTTTTTTTTCATTTACTTCTTGGTTATTTTTAAAATAACTGCAGTGAAGGAATTTGGATGGAAGGTTTGGTTTCTTGTGGTCACAATGATAGGTTGAAACTTGCTGCTTCCAAAAGCCAAAGTTTTGCTTTCTTCAGTTTCTCAGTTTGTTTCTGCCATAAAAGTTGGTACAAGAATGCCTGTAGCTATTTCCACCACTGCATTCATAAAAACAATGTGGAGCTTGGCCGCACCAGCTAGGGGTTGGCTAGTTGGTTCTGCATATTTGGACTGCAGTGTAGTCGAAGCATAGACAGGATGTGAGATGGATGCAAACACAGATGCTCTCTTTCTATCCTTTCCTTATCTTGTCGATGTTAATATACTATGTGTTATAGTCCCAGGCACACTCATCTAGTACAGCCTGAATTATCCACTATTTTGAAATTTTGAGCTTCGAAATAATGAGCTTTCACTATAATTGCTACTGACCTGAGTGCTCAATGCTATCATGCTTATATTTGATGCATGAAAAACCTCAAATTTTGTGCTATACGGTGCTAGTTATCCCTGTTTATAATTTGTGGCCTTTCTACAGCCTCAATGCAGTGTGAAATTCCTGCATGTGCTTCGTGTTCATCTGTGCAGAGAGGCTGGAAGTCCCGATCCATCAACGAGCACGGTTGATCGGACTTGGAGGACACAACCTGAGGAAGCTGACAGCTGAAACAGGTGCGACTCTGTTCCTGAAATTATTCACTAGAATTCTTCCTTCCTAAAACAGTGCCATCTATTGGAAAGTCCAAAAAGAGTAGCATACGCTAGGCTAGTTTCAGTATCTAATTCGCAATTACCAATACATACTCCCAAGGATGCGGGATTGAATCCTGGCTATGGCAGCCACTTTTCGATGGAGGCGGAAAGCAAGGTGCCCGTGTGCTGTGCTATGTCAGTGCACGTTAAACAACCGCAGATGGTCGAAATGTCCCAAGCCCTCCACTGCGGCGTCTCTCATGGCATGGTCTGCCTCGGGACGTTAAATCCCATAAACTGTAAACCATAATTAATAATAGTCATTCGAATTCTAAATTGCTCAGTTCGATCTGAATGTTTGATATTTGAAATTTTGAAGTGCAGTTGATCTCGGATATGTCGAACTCGAATGGAACTGTAAAACATTTTGTATAATAGCTAGGTTGCAGCAACCCGCGAGGAGTATGGGCATGCACCTGCGCGGTGTGTGCCACCTCCCGCCAGGCTTCAAAAAAGGAAGCTTACAGGGCACATCTTCACGCGTCAGGAGCGCATGCACCACATGAGTAGCAGGACAGACTGAAGCATCGTAGTTCACGCTGCTCGCATCTCGCGTTGCGCGACACTAATGTCGTTGGGACTCGCACCACACCTGCAGTGGGCGGTGCTCTGGGGAGAGCCATGGCAGATCATAAGGGGTCTAAATCTGGTACCTGTAAGTGGAATAACTGAATTCGAATTATGGTACAGTTGATTGCCGTGTTGCCTTCAGCAGGTAAGCAGATCACACGAGGGCGCCTCAAGCCATGGCTTGGCTAGTCTCGCTTCGCTGCATGACAGCCAGTTCATTGGACACTGGCTTTCCTGTAAAATAGCAGTGTCACGATAAAAGGAAACAATTTTACAGTGAACACATCGCATTACACCCCATTCTGCTTTTATATGAATAAAGGCTTTTTGGTTCTTCGTAAATTTTTAAGTTCCTCGGTAAAGCCAGCATTTTAAATAAACTAGCTATTGGCATGGGCAGGACATGTAGTGTGAAGAGAGAATAACCGATGGTTGCTTAGGGTAACAAGCTGAATTCCAAGGGGAGGAAAGCGTAGCAGGGAGTGGCAAAAAAATCAAGTGAGGGGATGTGGTTAAGAAGTTCACAGGGGTCAAGTGGATGCAGCTAGCGCAGGACCGGGTTAATTGGAGGAATATGGGAGTGGCCTTCACCCTGCAGTGGGCATAGTCAGGCTGATAATGATGATGATAGCTATTGGACAATCCTACCCATAACTTCAAATTCTAACCTTGCGTTTGGTGCATGACAGTCCTGGTCACTTTTGCGTCATAAAACTCAATATAATGAACTAGCTGTCTTATTTCTGACTTATTAAAAAAGTCCAAAATGCCACTGCTGTCATCGCACTTTTGACAAGCCTGTTCATGGAGATGCCCATCCCACCTCCTATTTTACGGCACTTCAACCCAACTGCTTCCAAAATATTTAAAACCAATGACAACGGCAATGGCCTTGGTGCTGTACTTGCACAGTGTAAACTCGACTTTGACAAATTTATCGTTACAGGCATGAGGCGCGCTCTGGCAGAACTGAAATCCAACTACTCTGTCAGAGGAGAAGAATGCTTTTTCATTGTTTTGGCCATCTCTTAAGTTTCACCCGTAGGTCTATAGCCACCCTTCCAACTTCGTTGTCGACCAGCGTTTCCTGTGTTGAATGTCCTTCCTACTCACTGCCTCATTCGTTGGGATCTCTGTCTCGTGTATCGCACTGGTCGAAAAACAAAACAAAAAAACGCAGACCTTGTCCCACTCCTCGCTGCCGGCTGACAGCTGAAACAGATTTTTTATCAGCCGGATTTATTACCTGTCATCTCTCCTCATTTATGAAAAATGCGGTCCTTATTTCACAGTGACCTGTAGTATGCTTAGCCTGGCAGCTTCAAAGCATACGCTTACCTTCATCTCTGCTGTCGTTGCACGGTATGTTTGCCAACGTCTGCTTGTGTGCCAACTGCCAGCGTCACAAACCTGCCCCTCACCACTCACTCGGTCCGATGCAGCCTTCTTCTTAGAGCTTTAGCCCTACTGCTAGCATTCTTCAAAATTGCGTTTTGCTGAATTTTATAAGCAATAGATCGTGTAGCAACAGTGCAAGCCATGTGACCTCGGCTGTAACACAATTGTGCGTCAGCTGCTGTGTAGAGGAGGAGCAGAGAAAGCAGTCTTAGGAGCCTCCATACAAACAGTGTGAAGGGGGGAAATGGGGATCAGATTACGAAAATCACAAAAGAGTTAATTTAGAACGCTTAGATTTTCAGTATCTAAACACACATTTTGTGTTGTACTAAACTATATTTCACTGAAAAACAAATTCTAAGTGCTGCAAATAAATATACAGACAATGTAATATACATACACAATGTGTGCTAGTTGACTTTCAGGCTTGTTTTCACGAACATTTGTCTTAAGCTTATCAATCCACTTGTGGAATGGAAAGCGTAGCGCAAGGTTGCAGTAAGCTACATGACAGCATAATTGGGTGAGTTGTCCTGAATGTCCCATTAATGGGGCTTATTGACACATTGCTGCATAGAAGGGAAATCATAACAGGGTAATTAAAGAGTGGACTTATAAAGGCTGTCAATTCATTGCAGAGAAATGCTAACATATTATACAGAGGAACTATATAAGGGATGTTTGCTAGGACTACTTAGAGAGAGAGAGAGAGAGAGAGGCCTTTGCCCATGCCATGGATGTAGTCATGCTGGTGGTGGTGATGAAGATGATGACATTTTATAACACATTTATTTTTTCTTTTAGTGTAAGTTTGTGTGTCCAACTGGAGCTTGCTTAGGGGAACATTTCTCCGTCCGCAGGTGTTCAGCTGTCGGCCATCGACGAGACGTGTTTTGAGATGTTTGCGCCTAACCAGGATGCAATGAACGAGGCCAAGGAGATGGTGGAGCAGTTCCTCAAGGAAGAAGTGAGTGGGCTGCTTGTGCCTTTTATTGTTCCTGGTGTCATGCCAACCAAAGGAGAGTCATGTGGTTCGCTTGCATTCAGTGATGTCTGTGCATGATGAATTCTGCTAGACGGGTTGTTGACTTGTCACCAGGCGCATGCAAGATGTGTGTGATGAAAATCATCACATATCACTTTTCTGCTGTACAGATTTTGAGCTAGGTGCAAATCGTCTCAGTGCATGAAAAGTTTTGTGGAAATGAGGTCGCCTAAAGTTGTAACTAAGCAGATTTTGAAATTTCCTGAGTTCGAGAGGATTAAAAAAACCAAATCAAGCGTATAACGTCTTCCTACACTAGCTTTTAAAACGGTGGCTTAACAATCATCTATAAGAACCTCTGCAGCATTTAGGCTTCATCACAGCACAGAGGATTAGGTAGGGTGCTACGTGATGCTGTCGTTGATCTGTTTAGTGCTATTTTAATATTGAGTCTTCGCATTCATGACTAGGCCCCTTTGCTGTCCTCATATTCCGACGGTAGTTGCCCACGGAGGCTGGGGAAGGGCATTCCTTTAGAGCTGTCGTGTTTATGTCAGTCAAGGCAGCTGCGGCCATCCACAAGTGGTGACACCGCGAGTACATTGCTTTTAGGTAGTTTTCCGAGTCACAAAAATGTTTTTGTTATAAACGGCATATTTGTGATTGCATGACATAACATATCAGCCTAGCCCGACATCTTTCCTTTGCTTTCAACAAATGGTTGCACTTTCTTTTAATTTTAAATGTGGCTAATTTATGCCAACTGGTGCATGCCCTAATTAAGGCAAGTGAAAGCTTGTTCTCACAGGGAACGCAACAAAAATGCAGGATTCTGCGGTTAGAGCATTAACTCTTCTTTTTAAATG
This sequence comes from Amblyomma maculatum, assembly GCF_055883805.1. Lineage (NCBI taxonomy): Eukaryota > Metazoa > Arthropoda > Arachnida > Ixodida > Ixodidae > Amblyomma > Amblyomma maculatum. The sequence goes on from NC_139353.1 coordinate 76,218,773, forward strand.
CCAAAGTTGACTCGTTAATATTTCAAATGTGTGAAGATCAATTTTCGGCTTGTTTTCAACACACAAAAGGGGCTTTTGACTGCAACCACTCTCTTTCCATTGCTTTTATGTTTGTTTAGATATAAGCCAAGGTCACTTCTAGCAAGGTAATCTTGGTTGTGGGCTACATTAAACCAGGCTGTGTGAAGCCAAGTTCATCTTGGGCTGGGTCAAGGACCAGAATTTTTTGTAGTGGCCTCCTGGCACTTGATCCCTCTGTGGCATCAAGGGCTGCTTAACGTAAGAATTGCCCTGACTTGAGGAAGTTCAGGGAATTAGCAGCAAAGTTTTAACCATCGCATTACTTCTAATCATGCTCCAACTACTCACCCTGAATGCCTCTGTTTTAACACCAGTCCACAGCTGGAAGAGTTTTCAGACACATTTCTCAGCAGGAAAATAGTTTTCCTATTCTTATACTGCAACAAGCCATGCATTATAAATGCATTACAAGTTAGAATTTACCATCTTTGTTCATAACTGACATTTTGTGCAATGTCTTTGTTTCATATTTCTGTGGAAGCAATCTCTGGGTGACGTGGACCTCTGCGAGGCACCAAGAGAATCTTGCCCTGCGTAAACTGACCATCAACCATGATGTTGAAGTTGGGGCTAATGGCGTGTCTCGTCCTTGATCCTTCGATGAGCTTACGAGATGTCTTTCATTTCTTCCCCTCAGCGGGAGCCCACCTTGGAGTTCGGGGCAGTGTACACAGCCAAGATTGTTGAGATCAGGTAAGTTTTTATCACGTTCTACATTTTTGTTCTTCACAGGCTCACAAAATGCGAGTTACATGGGGTGCTAAGAGTAAACGTTAAAAAGAAAAGAACTATATTTTACTGTTCTAAGTAAGGCAAACTAAAAAAGCCTGCTATAAAGCATATTGTATTCAACACTTACTGGTTGCCCCGGCTAAATGTAACCATAAAGCATATTGTATTCAACACTTACTGGTTGCCCCGGCTAAATGTAACCATTTTGTTTTTTCTTACTGGTTGCCCCCCCCCCCTCTCAAACTGTACTTCTGCTGATCTATCCTCGCTCTCATTATATGCGGATGAAAATGTTTTTTTCCGTACTTACTATTCCGAAATTACACCTCGTATTATACGCGGGTTTTTACAGCAATAGTGCACACTAATTAGCCAGTGTTTTTAGTGTTGGCTTCAGAGACAGGCTGTCAACTTGAGAGATGTAGGTCCCCTGGAAAAACGAGCAGCTGAGATAGTTGCAACAGCTGACTGTCTGGGTAGCTTTCTTTGCCAGCCCTGAAGTATGCAGCAATTTAAAGTCTGTGGTCATTTTGCAGTACTAGTACTACTCGAGTGCCCCACTGTTGCAGAAAAATTCACTAATTTCTCGTACGCTGCGCTCAGCGGGTCTTTGCATTTGTGATGGACACGGAATACGAGATAAGAGAGCACTTGTTCCCAGATCTCATCTCCAGCACCCGAGTAACATCACTTTCATGTTGTAGGTTTTTGATTGATCATGCCTTGATTTAGGGCCAGTAAACAGGGCAGCGTAAGCAGGGCCTTTTCTGAACATTTCAGCCTGCTGTATTTTTGAGGGGGTCCATAACTTTTACAATTGGCAACTTTTTTTCCAAAGTCAGTATTTTAAAAGTTGCCTAGTTAGTCTTAATAATCAATCAGTGGTGCAGGACAGAAAAGTACCTGTTGTATTTCAGGCCATGCTATTGTCAGCAACCCTCAGTTGATTTCACTCTCTGAAGACACCACTGGAACGTTATACAATGATTCAAATATCTCGGCGAACCAAACAATATTCTCTTCATACAAAAGGAATAAAATCATTACACAGAAGAATGAAAACGCCTTTATGTAGATCAGTTCATGGCTATTTTTATAAAATACACGTGAAGATTGGCTGGGTGCTTTTTCATGTCACATGGAAAAATTTATGGGCGTTGAAATGGGACCTCCTCAGTCCTTTTTTTAGCACAAGACGAGTTTGTTGGTCTTTGGCTGAAAGCTGGAGGTGAGAACCTCCCCTGAACATTTTGGGCAGTAAAATGTCCTGCTCAACTTACCGTATATTGCCGCGTATAAGTCGACCTTTTTTTTTTTAATGTCCTTCCAAAAGGTGCTGGGTCGACTTATAATCGGGGTCGACATATATGCGGAGTTTTAAAGTCTGCTTATATGTGGGGTGAAAAGTAATTTCGACCGAGTCACGGATAAGATCACGCCAGTGCGCTCGTAATTTCATAAAAGTTGTCAGACACAATGTGAAAGTGGATCTGCTTTAAAAAGAACGAATTTTAATCGAGATTTGCACCAAAGGTTTGTTTTAATGCGATAACAACTTGTTATCGACAAACCATGGGCATTACACGGAAAAATGGCCAAAGCCAGGCGGACTGGCAATGTTTGATACAAATGGGACAGCTATAAATCCAATCTAAAACGACCACACGCGACCAGTCACATGAGCCGAGAAGCATTTTCGCGTGTTGTGCAATGTTGTATGCATTTCGCCATTTCTTCTCGTCACACCGCCTGGACTCTAGCCGACGTGACAGCTAAGAGCGATGTATGTGGTTTGTGTCACTCGACGGACGCCTTGCAAGATGCCTCGGCAACAGCACAGCGCTGATTTCAAGCGGCAAGTCATCCTCTATGCCTAGTCAGAAAACAATGTCGAAGCAGGGCGGAAGTATGATCTCTCAGAAAAGTGCATGAGAGGCTGGAGAAAACAAAGAAGTAAGCTTTTTGCGTGTACTGCTACTACACGCCGTTCCTTTCGCGGGCCGAAGTCCGGACAATACCCTGCCGTTGAGGAGGCGGTTCGAGATTGGGTTCACGATCAGCGAAGCAAGAGCCTGAGTGTTTGCTAGAGTGACATTGAAACAAAGGCACGCACTGTCGCGGAGGAGATGTGCATCCCACGTACCGAGTCTAAAGTGTCTAAGAAATGGGTGACGAATTTCATGAAGAGAAACGGCCTAAGCCTAAGGCGACGAACGACCGTATGCCAATGGTTGCCCGAAGCGTACGAAGAAAAATGAAGCGCCTTTCTGCGCTACGTGAGTGACCTGCAGGAAACACAAGGGATTTTTTAATGATGAAATGGTCCTTGAATGGTTTCCTCTCATGTGGCAGGCGTCCGGGGGCACTGCTGAAGCCCCGCAGCATGCTCATACTGGACTCCTTCCATGGCCACATAACCGACCATGTGAATAAAGCGGTAGCGGACGCGGGATTCGACCTGGTCATCATTCCGGGCGGATTGACACCTATTCTTCAGCCGCTGGATGTGGCGCTGAACAAGCCATTCAAAGACCGCATCGGTGCATCCTACGAGTGGCTCCAGCAAGAAAACCCAGACACCAACAGGGCGGCTGAAGTGAGCTTCTTTGGGCGAAGGGGCTCAATGGGTCAACGATGCCTGGTATGGAATACCAACAGACATGGTCTCTGCGGCGTTCTCCACGTGCGGCATCTCGGCACTGCTTCCGACAACCAGTGGCAGCAGTGGCTCATAAGATGATGATCGCGACTATGCCCTCACAAGCGACGACAGATGTCTCGTGAAAGAATAAATGTTTCTATATGACTCACCTTCTGGAATACTTTTTGGGCAAGCTAGGACTAAATGCGGAGTATAACTTTTTTTGCCCAAAGGGGGCCGCGAGTTGGGGGGTCGACTTATAATCGGCAATGTACATTGAAAGAAGGAGAAAGTGTATTAGCCAGCGTTGAACCCTGAGTGGACTCATGTGGGTCTTGACCCTTGATCAACTGCAGTTGTGTGTGGCATATATAGATGGAAATGTTCTGCCATTTTCGAGGTGAGCGCATATGGCTGAATGTTGCTCATCTGTGCAAACTGCAGGGAGTCAGGTGTGATGGTGACGTTGTACCCGACCATGATGCCAACGCTTCTTCACATCTCTCAGCTCGACCAAAGGAAGGTCAGTTTTCTTTTGTTCTTGCAAGTGTAAACTGTCAACAACTCTGTGTAGGGTTCTGTCTTTGCTTGTGCACATGCCTTGACTGTTTTGCTTGCAGTGTAGTGTCTTGTGAGCTTCAGACAATTTACGTATCCAAGAGCAGACAGATTTGAAATGCCACCAGTATGGCAACGGGGATCTCCCGCTTCTCTTTGTCATCCTCAAGGAGTGTAAGGTCCTAAACTTTGTCCTCAGCCAACTAATGAACTGTTAGAGAAAACTGGGTTCAGTAACAGATTTTATTTCCCTTGTTGTAGGCAGTCTGTGTACGAGGTGGCATCTGCATTGATAACAGTGAACGAGGGCTGCTGTACTTGTGAATAACTATACTCGTGTACAAGTCAAGAAGTGCAGAAATGTGTCGCAGTTTGCACTGCCCTTTTTGTCTTTCAATTGTAGGTTATCGTTTCACAACATACTCAAGTACTAGCTTACACTTGTTATACAGCTAGCTCTCTATATTACTGCAGTAAAGTCTTGTCAATTTGGCCTTTAGTAATCCAAACAATTTGGTTAGACCTGGAGGGCATAATGGCGGTGGGAACATTCTCTTTGCCAATATATAGCTCGGCAGCACAGCTCCAGTTTTTTTGTCTCGATGGAATGGAGGTGAAAGGGTGAGGCATCCGTGTGCCGTGCGATGTCAGTATGCATTAAAGATTCCCAGGTGGTCGAAATTACTCCGCAGCCCTCCACTGGAGCTCCTCTTTCTCTCTTTCCACTTTCTCTCCTACCTCCCTTCCTTCCCTTATGGTGTGGGTCAGGTGTCCACAGAAGCAAGTGTGACTGATACTGCGCCTTTCCCTTCCTGCGAACGAGTTATTATTAAACTCGCACCATCCCAAAGCAGCCATCACCCAATCATGCCACTTTGGATGCTGCTCTGCGCATGACCAGTCTTTTAGTTTTATTGTGAAATAGCTTATGGCATTCTAATGCCAACGCCAGTTTCCCTGTTTTTCATTCACATGCTTCCACCACTCTTTGAGTACGCTCTATGTGGGGAAGCATCCTAAAGATGCAGCGATGCTTTTTGTGAAGAAGCATCACTACTACTACTACATCGCATAGCAAAAATGGCCGTGGAAACATTTACGATTGTGGAGCAGCTCTTTGACGTTTTCGACAGTGTGCATGCACAAAGCAATGCACTTGACGAAACCACGAAATATTGTCACATAGTTTTCGCCTTAAATGTACGTACAGCCTATTTCCAGACATTCGTCTGATAATGATGCAATTGGTTTCCAGCGTTTGTCTTGGGACATTTGATGACTTTCGTATAGTTCAAACGTTTTTTGTGGGTTTTAACAACAGTTTACTGTATCCAAACTTGGAACAAAATGAAAGTTTGTTGGAAGTATGCAGTGCTCTGAATAACGAGAGCTGTTTTAATCCACTTGTTGCAGAGAGAACCAAATTACCAGTTCATAGGATCAGTGAGTGTGTGTCCAGGGTAACTCCTTATGTTCTTTTTAGCTACCCACCCTAACGTCTGGGCGTCTTTTCATAAACTGAAGGGCTTGCAGTGGTTTTGGAACCTGTGTGAGCTGTGCTTCAGCTTAAGTTCTCATAATATCTAAATTCTGGTCCACATTCCACATCTGATGCCATGTATGAGCTGTGCTTTAGCTAATTAGAAAGTGCGGGGTTATAATATGGGGCTATATGGGTTTACCCCATTCAATCGGGGCTGACAGTCCATGCCGCTGACTCAACCCCATGATTGCCAGCGCATGCCGACCACAATGGGCCGGGCACTTGGGAACAAAAATAAAAACATGCTAGCAACAAATGGGCATTTATTTCTGCAGTAACAATAATGCCAACTAGCACTAAAACATGCTAAATAATAGGTCATCAGACTCACCATCAAGGTTATGGCGAATGCTCGCCCACACATGGGCGAGCATCTCTGGTTATCTTTGAGGCCGGAAGGGACGAGCAGGCGAGAACAATTGTTGTGATCCTAGCTTTGCCGGGAGCCCTCGAGAATGTGTTCGCGTGCGCCGAGTACCCGATGTCAAAGACCCCCCTCCACTCTCGCATGCACCATTACTAAGCCATAGGCGGTGCTCCTGCTACCGCGACGCTTATGTCATCTTTCAATACAGTCGAACCCGGATATATCGAACTCGAAAGGGGTCGCGAAATAGTTCGATATATTGATAATTCGATGTACAGAAATCGGCTCGTGACGCCACATATGATGCGAAAAAACGGTACCGTATTTTTCGCGTAATCAACCCACTCTCGTAATCAATCCACCCTCCACTTTTGCACCCGAGAATTTGGAAAAAAAAAAGTTAAGGCCAGTTCACTCACATGCAGATGATTGAGTGATCTCAGCGATGAGCGGCAGCAACAGAGCGAAAAATTTCCAACTTGTTGGAACTGTTTCCCTCTCGCCGGTCGAGCCATTGCGGCAGCTCAAAAAAAGGTTTCTTTGTCGCCGCGGCAGAAATCGCGAGCGTTATCGCTTGCATGTCGATGGCGCGCGCCACTCCGCTTCAGTCACATCCACAGCTCATTTCTTGGCAGCGTGCCAAGATGCTGCGCAGCGATAATGTCACCGCGTGCTTATCTTTTGATAGCTCCTGCTGGGTGGCTGGGAGCGAACTTGGCAGAGTGCTTGTGATGGCTTGATTGCACAAGCCTGGTTCAATTTATCATGTCACGCTTGGGGCGGGTGTAGTCCACTGCCACAAAATCATTGGAAAGCGTGATAGCTGCAAATGCTGTTCGAAGCGAAAAATGCTAAAAGCCGGTGTCGTGATCACAGCTGACTTCATGCTTTCATTGATTCATATATGAAAGGATAAATGACTCCCACAAAAAAAAACTGCCGCTTCCTAATGTCCGCAGCCGCCATATCTTACGCTATGTCGTGCATACAGCACAACAATAAAAATGAACGACTCTCACAAAAAAAAAATGATATCTGCCGCTTCCTCAGGCGTCATAACCACGTCAGCCACCGCGGGCAGAGGGTTTACAACACATGCTGAAGAAAGCATTCGACGTTCTGTCTGAAAACGGGCTGAGCTGGCTTGGCGCATGCTAGCGCATGCTACTGCGAACGAAGGCTGGGAGCGAGGAAGGAGAGAGACAGCTCGACAAAAGAATGGTCACACCCTTGCACTTCGTTCTTTGCCGTTTTTCCCCTCCCGTTCCCACTGGTTCTCTCTGGCTCATTCACGCACATGGCTTGCAAACTTCACGTGCTGGCGCACGGTAAACGATAACCACAGATGCGCATGCTGCCCTAGACCAGTCGTCGCCGAACTGTCTCCTCTCGTTCCTTCCGCGCGTGGCTTGAAAACGTCACGCAGCAAATGGCCGAGGGTAATGCGATCTTGTTTGGGGAAGGCACACTTTTGAGTGCGTGGTGCGGAGTTCGATATATCGAACGACCGGTGAAATTTAGTTCGATATGTGACGCGGCTTTCCTATACTTTTACATGGGATTTTCAAGGGCATATTCCGTGAGTTCGATATAACCATGATTTGATATATCTGGGTTCGACTGTAGTTAATGTTAACTACGCAGAGGAAAGTTGACTTTACACCAGATGATGAGAGAGCATTCCTCACTAAAGGCAGGCCAGTGTGGTAGATTTTGTCAACAAGCATTCCAAATGCTTTAGAGCAAAAGCCATACTAGTGAGCCCCGTAAGACCCAATTCTTTTCAGCAAGTGTCATTGTTGAGGCCAAGAAATGGTACCAAAAAGATTCCATCGCAGTAGCCATTTGCCACGGAAGCAGTGAGTGGAGCGGGTAGCATGCACAACAGATGCCTCTGTGGCAAAGGCCCCTTGTATTCCTAGAGCCAAAGGGCTGAGAGCCGAGAATTTGGTTGGTGGAAAGGGCCAAGCATTTGGTTCCAATTGTTTTATGACCTGTGTCAGAAACTCACTCTTTCTGCAGAAACTTGGGTTCCAAGCCATAGTAGAAAAGCTAAAAATGAACTTCCCTGTTCATTTTAATTAACTATTAATAATTATTATTGTAATTAATGCTTAATGTGTGCTGAATTTGAATTTCTTGTGCTTAACACCCGTAAGGAAAGGGCACTGATAATCATGGGAGACAACTGTAAAAAACACAACCATACACCGATTTCCAGGTGAGCCACCCAAGTGCCTTGGGGCTAGAAGAAGGCCAGGAGATCACCGTCAAGTACTTTGGCCGAGATCCAGTGAGCGGCAAGATGCGGCTGTCACGCAAGGTGCTTCAAACAGTCCCAACAAACGTCATACGAAACCTATCTTGAGTCAGCTGTCTGGCGACGTAACCCCCTTTCTAGTGCATTTTATTTTGTTCATGTGACCCTCCAGGCCTGGTTCCCGCACCACAGACTGTTGTAAATTGACATTTTAGTATAGGTGTACATAAAGTGCCATCATCTTGCAGAGAATTAAAATTGCGACGCATTTAGAGTGAAGTCTTATTCTTTCTTTGCAATTGTCATAGCCATTCACGCTGAAGATATGGCTCTTCAACATGAGACAGGGCTCTTGAAGGGCCAAAAATTTTGGAAACAATCTACAGCTCATCTTCTACGTGCCTACTAATTTATTCAATCTCTAGATCACTCATTCCAATTTCTAAGGTGCAAACAAGCCGAATAAATCACATCTCAGTTCATTTTTTTTCCTCATTTTCTCAAGACAGAAATTTCTGGTGATTTGCTAGCTCACAAGGATATCTTTGCACCCAGAGGAATGATTTTTATTGCAGCATGCTCCTAGGTGATTAAACTATACAATCCCAGGGACTGATTTCTCGTTTTATGCTTGGTAATTTTTTGCATGCTCTAATTTAAATGGCTTCTCAACCGCTTTTATTGCATAGGACGTCAGCAAGTTGTAAAATGACTGATATTGCCTTGATCAAAAGTGTAATTCCTATGTTGTATTCCTTATGCTAAATATATGTGCTATTTAGCCATATGTTAAGAGCTGTTTGGTTAGTGGGTTGTTCTCAACTGTTTCTGTAAACAAAGGAGGGAAAATGTAAGATAACTTGAAAACTAATTGACATATCAGAAAAGTAATTAATAATTGAAATCGGCACAAAAATTTGATTAAGTCTGCACATATTCATTATATTTAGCTTAAAAATAAAGAATAACATTTCAAGAGTCTCCCCTTAAACGCCAGGGACAGTCCTGACGGAGTCCATTATGAGATGCTAGCCCATCTCTCAGAACTTATGGTAGAGGGCTTTTTAATAATACACGGGTACAGTTAAACCTCGGTATAACAAGGTCGGAAAAATTTGCACTTTACTTCATTATACATTGAAATTTCTCTACGTTGAAATTTGTGTCCCAGCATGCAAAGAAACTTCGAAAACATGTTGTGGGTGCAGTGCACGCATGGTAAAAAGCTTTATTTGTGATGAAAATAGTCTGCTCATTTTTTTATGCAATTTTTTCATCAGCAAAGGCATTACACGCCGTTCATATGCCCACAGAGACTAGATGGCCTCTTCGTTGTGTTCTGCGCTAGCGAAGCGCCTGAGCACATCGATTGCGTCGTCCACTTCAAGAGTGTTTGAGATATCACGCTCATCCTGAATATCGGCTTCGCCTTCGCTGTCTTCTTGAAAGTTCCCAGTCGCATCGTTCACGATCATTTCCTCCATCGCGAGGGCACAGGAGTCCCCAAAAGGATAATCTTTCTGTTCGACACCCTCTGGCATGGCACCGTCGCCTCAAAGATCTTCCATTTCTAGTGCCTCTTCTAGCATGGGCAAATCTAAGTCCACATAAGGACTAGCTGCTTCAACTGATTTGAATTCTGCCTTGCTAAAGCAGTTCTCAAAAACACTCTTTGGGGTGGCAGTCCAGGACGTGGCTAACATTTCGAGGGCCTGAAACAAGTCCACTTTAGTGGGGCATTCCAGTCGCAGGTCAAGCAGAAGCTTTTCAATGACCCGCCGGCGATATGCGCACTTTAGACTGCTTATTATGCCCTGGTCGAGCGGCTGAATTAGCGATGTGCAGTTCGGCGGCAGAAATTTCACCTCAACATGAGCGAGCTCTAAAACCTTAATGTGGTGTGCGGAACAGTTGTCCAAGATGAGGCACACTTTGTGTCCAGCAGCCTTCATGTCCGCGTCGGAGGCTTGCAGCCAGCCACCAAAAATATTGCGTGTCATTCATGCTTTTCAGTTGGATGCATACTCTATTTGCAGCTGGTACGAATTCCTGAAGCACCACGGCTTGTTGCTGCGCCCAGTCACAAGCGGCTTACGCTTGTCGCTGCCATTTATGTTGGCGCAAAGCAAGACTGAGATGCGCAGTTTGCTATGCCTGACACAGAGGCCAGATTTTTCGGAGTGGAGGCTGAAGGTGTCCTTTCAAGTCCTGGATAGTCAAATTGTCCACAAAATACAACATTCACATGATTAGTTGAAACCTGTTTTGAGACATTAGTCTCGGTCTGTCTGTTTCTTGACCAGTTCATCCTTTTGGTCGGCTTGTGCACAATGCCCTGCAGCAACAAGAAGCTACAGGAATCGCATACATAAAACCTTGTTAATTCGGCTCTCGTTAATTTGGATAATTTGGCCTGCTCACTACCTTCCTTCAAAAGTGTACATAGGTCTATGGCAGCAAGCTCTTATTAATTCGGTGCTAAATTGTGTGCGCACCGGTTAATTTGGTCTGGAGACGGTCTGAGGCTGCTGCGGAAATTAGTTTTCAGAACACGTCATCATTCCCCAAGGACTGGAACCGCTGGAAACCATGATTTCAAAAACGTGCAGAAGGTGGCGTTGCTCAAAACTAAAAAGAAGCATTAGAGGTGGGTTTTAGGAGCGCCCATCGCTACAGCCATCATCTATCATCCGTAACTGCATTCCGCTAACGTACAAAAGGTGACTCTCGCTACTACAGCTTCTTTACTTTTTCGGGTGATGAACGCTTGGAAGGTTGGATAGTGCAGTTGGAGCGAGGGGCTTTGTGCGGGTCTGTGAAATGTGTAGTGCCCGGCGACTCTGGACTGCTTTCTGTCGCAATGAGAGTGCTAGCAAAACTTGCACAGTTCTTGGCTAATGATCTAGCGATGAAAGAAGATCCTTAAAGGGACACTAAAGACAGCCAAAGATGGTATGAAAATCTAATAAACTACATTTGGTGACACTGTCGCCGCATATCCGGCAGCAAAAAATCGAATAATTGCTGAGATATTGCGATAAGAAGTTGAGGTTTTTTCTTGTTCCCGCCGGTTGAATTCAAACTGTGGTCTCCAACTACGTAGTTGGATTGAGTGACGCATACTATGACGTAAGCGGAGACTCCGTGATAGCTAGCGAGCCGGCGCGGCCCGCGGCGTCGCATCCCTCAAGGGCCAACTTGGCAACAGCGTACTCGCAACGACGGCCTCAGCCGAAATAAATAAAACGATGAAGAGAGTAATTTACCGAGCGATGGGCCCATAAAGGAAGAAAAAAAAAACATAGAGGGCTTGTAATGCACAATACTTTACATGTTTCTCAAGCTTTTGCGCTCCTTCTTTCACTGTGTATAAACAAACCGAGCCCTCGGTCATCGCAACGCTTCCTGACATGTTTACATACAAATAAGATTTAGTTACCAGCAAAATAGTGTCCTCGCTGCTGCGCTTGTCAGTTTTGAAGCTTCGTCGCACTTTTTTCCTTCAAGGTTTGTGCTACAGCTCCGTGTTCAGCGAAAATTACGTCCACGGTAGCAGAACATGACCGAAGTGCCGGCGCCACTACATTTGCCAGCGCTGTGAAATTCCACATGTTAAAATGGATCCAGTGCACAATACAGTGCGCATAGGCATCCAGAACATTAGTTGCAAGACGTGAGAGCAGGCAGCATGCGCCGATGATCAAGAAGTTGTAATTTTTAGACCGGCAGTAGAATCACTTTATTGTAAATGGGGCCATGGCATAAAAACTAGAAATAATTCCAAGGTTCTTGTGGCGCGGCGTAGCCGAGCCAATAAAGAAAAAAAAAAAAAGCGGCGTAGCCGAGCGGTTAGCGCCGAACGTTACGGAGCAAGCAGTAGCAAGTTCGAGTCTCACCGCTTCTGGCGTTTTTTTTTTTTTTTTTTTTTACAAATCGTTTTTTTTTTAACCTTTTGTAATGTATTTCTGGTGCTTCGTTATTTTTAGTTTTTACTTTTTACCCGACGCCTTTTTCGTCGGGCGACGAGCGCAATATAGCGACGCTCTCCTTGGTATGAGCGGCAAGTATGCCCCTTTTGTTTACGACGCCTGCAAATAGCACGTTGAAGGTCTTGTTGACGCAGTATATGTTGGTCAGATGTGCCATGATTTAGTGAGCAATTAAATGATAATGCGTTTTTCCTTCGGTACTTAGCATATGTATGCTTTTCGTGGCGTACGTAGCTGCAGTCAAGCGGTCAGGTCGCAGTCGAAGCGGCAACGGCGGCGATATGTTGGCGCAGAAGTGTGAACGAAGGAGTGTGTCGGCGGTAGCGGATTTCGCTCGCTCGTGCCTCCGAATGCTCAAATGGGAACCATCAAGGCGCATCTGCTGCTCCAAGCTCGTAATTCAGGCGCTGCAGGTTCAAACAAACTATCCGAGTGCGCACGAAATGCCTGAGCCGAAACATAACCAAAACTGAAGAGGGCGCATGTGGCGCCTCCAAGTATGTTTTTGTATTTGCCTTGCAATGTTTACGTTGTCTTTTCGCCGTCGTTTACGTATGATAAAAGCGTGTTATCATGTCTGAGAAAAAACGTACTACCGCATTCAAACATTCAACGTAATTCGCATTTGTCAGCCTCCGGGATCCCTAGCGCGTCACGTGATTTGTAGTTGCGAGCCTCGGCCGTTTGGCTGTGGTGGCGATACCTGTATTTCTGTTATTCTTCTTTACTACCTTATAACAGCTCTGTTTTCAGTAAGAGTCGTCTTTTTGTAATCAGGAACTGGCATTCTATCGATGCAAACCCACTTCCTTTCTCTCTTTAGTGTCCCTTTAAACCATTGAAGGACAGCGCTTCCTGAGAACAGGTAACGCGTCAATTCGATCAGTGGACATCAATGGACATCAAAATAAACAGATAATGGAAGCTTTTGAAGGTGAGAAGTTCCACTCAAGTCGGAAGCGCTTGCGAACCACAGCCCACCCATCCCTGGAGAACACATTGTTGCAGTTGATTGATGCGAAGCTCCCGTTAAGTGGGCCATTGATCTGCACAAAATCTCAGACCTATGACTTTCGAATGAATATTGATTCATTCAATGCCTCGGAGAATTGGTTTGGACATTTATAAGACAGGCGTGAAGGCGCGGCTTTGTTTTTAGAGCCGTGTGCAGTGAAAAGGGGTAAGTGGACGAAAACGTGGTTAAAGACTGGCAAAACATCCAGCTTAAAGAACAGGTAGCAGCCTACGATCCGAGCTACGTTTTTAATGCAAACAAAACTGTGCTCTTCTGCAACGGCTCCAACCTGCAGGCGATCCGGCTTATGTTTCTGCCTCCTAACACTGCTGCCACGCTTCAACCTATGGACCCAGGTATTATTCTACATGGTGAAAAAAGTATCGTTAGCAGGTGCTGGAGTGTATGCTTCTTTGCATGTATCGGAAGCAGGCCTGCGTCATCACGCTTCTGAGCGCCATATACACTCTGGCCCATGTGCGGGCACACGCGTCGGTAGAAGTGGTGGCCATTTGTTTTAGGCATTGTGGATTTGTGCGGTCTGACACAAGCTTGGAGCCTGAAGCGCCAGTAGCAGAGGAAGGCGACGACGAGTCATTCGTCAGCCTCTTTCCCACCGAAGTGAATCTCGTCGACTACACTTCCATCGATGACAGCGTTGTTACTGGCCAGTCAAGCGATGATGAGATAATCGGGGATGCCCTCAGTGCGGCGAGGCATCTGACGAAGAGGGCTCACTCGATGAGCATGACCCGTGTGATGGGCCCGCGGTGCGTCGTACTGCTAGAGTAGTCGCACGCCCTGGAAGTGTTGTCCTATATCTGCAAACTTGTCCTCACTGCCCAGCTTTCCGTGAAAAAGCAAACGAGACTTACTGACTTCTTCATGAAGTAAAGGTTCATAAAGTAAAGGCAGTTTTGTTGCTCATTTGCCATTCGGATAATTTGGACATTTTTTTCACTCCTATGAGATCTGAATTAATGAGGTTTTACGGTAGTTCTTGCATAACCAGAAATTGTTTTCGAAAGCAAGAATGTTTCCCAGTTTACTCGAGTTCAGCAACTGCGAGGCATACCGGTTTGTTCCTACTACAGTGCTGTCCAGGAGTTCATCATCAAAGTAAGCCTCAAAAAGCTCTAGTGGTTGTGTGGAGGAGCTTACTTTGAGCGTCCGTCCCAGTGAAGCCTTGAAATCAAATCGTGCTGGTCTTACTGGGGTGTTGTTGGTGTCTGTCCAACACCATTCATTGGAGCTGGTAAACGTCTCCTCGCTGCACTCTTCCGCTTCAGACTCATTGTCAGTATAAGCATAGTCGCTACCTTCTTTGCTTGAAGAACAGAACACAAAGTCTGCATCTTCATGACTTGCGCTGTCATCATCTGAGGGATGATGATCTCCCACACTGAAATGACGCACGGATGATGCCATGTTTGTTTGAAAGCGCAGGGAAGTGTTCGAAACAAAGGGCTCACCTTCCACTATCTTGTGTGCAAACTACAATTCAATAAAAGGCTCAAGAGACAGAACATGTGCTGGCATCTATTTTTTAAACCGAAGAGCACAAATTAACGAGCTGGGCTTGTCAAAAGCTCCTTGAAACTTCGCAGAACAGCCATGACGAGCTCAGGCTGTCATAAATAAAAAGTGGTGATCTTGTCACAAGCCCTTAAAGGATCAAACAAAAACTTGTAATTTTGCTTAGAAAAATGCATGCAAGCTTCCCCTCAAAAAACAATTGCCGTTCTTTTCTCGTTGAAGAGAGGATGGTCGACTGGTACCTCACTGCACCTAAATGGAACTGTACTACCAGTTAAACAAGCGCATGAATTCTTGGACATCACCTTTGACATAAACCTTTATTTCTCCTTCACATGAACACACTAAAAGAGCCTCTAAATCACTGAAATACTCAAAGTATTCCCTCTGAAACATTGCATGTCTGATAGAGCATGCCTTCTGTACATCTATTGCTCCACCTTAGACTATGGATGTGCTGTCTGTAGATCGTCGAGATTTTCATGCCTAAAAAGACTAAGAGACCTGCCGTGGTGGTCCAGTGGTTGGGACGTTCTTCTACTGTGCCCAAGAATGCAGGATTGAATCCCGGCTTCGGGGGCCACTTTTCGATGGAGGCGGAAAGCTAGGTGCATGTGTGCTGTGCGATGCCAGTGCATGTTAAAAATCCCCAGGTGGCTGAAATTTCCGGAGCCCTCCACTACAGCGTCTCTCATAGCCCGAGTTGCTTTGGGGCGTTAAACCCCACAAACCAACCAACTGAAAAGACAAGACCATGTTCATATCTCAGTTCTATGCCTTTCATCCAGTACATAAAGAACATCCTACACATCTAGCCTTTATGTTGAAACAAATGAACCTTCGATGGAGAACCTTGCCAAAACACATCAGCTTTCCGGTCATTGCAAAGTGTTGTAGAATAATATTTACGAAGTAATCTGAAGTTGCAAGACGTCTGCTCTTGCGATTCGAAGAGGCCTGCTAAGATTTCGGCATAATGCACACAAATTACCTCAGACAGCTCCATGGTACAATTTTTGTTCAGACTGCGATCTCGCACCTGCACAATTTCGTACATTATCAATTCCTCCCCTGCCCCTCCCCACTGAACATATCAACATATCATCCAAGAATATTCCTTACACTTGGAGAAAGACAGTAGGCTCACAAACATTTATACTGGAGGATTCGAAAACAGCTGATTGCGTGAAAGTGCAGTGGTATGGGGAAGGTGGGAGAAAATAAGACTTCCCCACTGTGCACCCATCTTCAGTGCTGAATGCTATGCCACCTCTTTCTTGGTGCAGAGAAAATAATAAGCGAGAACATTGCAGACAGTGTTACTTACACAGGCTCTATATAGGCATGCTCACAGCCACTTCAGAAATAGTGGCACCACTATTTCGAGACATATCATACACATCATAGTAGCCACTGCCCAGAGGGCTAAGCATAAAATTCTGCTGAATTACAAGCAGTGTTGGAATCAGTCAACAAGAGAGCAGACATATGTGTCCACCTCTAGCTCGAGACAAGCAAACCCTCCGAGCAATTTTTAAAATCCTCAAGGGGCCAAAAAGCATCTGTAATACCAGACAGTCCGAAAAAAATAAATTCACTAAAAATTGTCGTTTAATTTACTGAGCCGCTTGAAAAACTGATAAATCGGTTTTTGCAGGAAAAGCGATCAGTTTTTCACACAGCGCAATGGTCAGAGCGTTACAATGTGAAAAAGGGCGCTGAACAATGGCAAACCAGTTTGGGCAGCGCCTTGCTGCTCCCACGTGGCTCTACGTCAGCGACTTTTTTCCCCCATTTTCTGAATAGCGGTGGAAGTCGTCTGCTGTGCACATTTTTTTTTTAAGTGACGCTGTCTCGCAAGCTCCAGCAACCGTCTGGAGTTGGAATACAAAGCTCTCTCAGAGGTCGTGTTTAGCTGGGACAGTGTATCACAAAATGAAGTAAAACTAGTGTCTGTTAGTTGATAGATATTTTCAGTGCGCACAGACATGCATGCAGTTTTGTAGCAAAAGCTACATTGGCCGCGATGCCTAGCAATCACCTCGCCATCTAGCATGTATGTGCACAAAAAGTCTAGGTGGTTCTTTGGTATACATGGCTTGCACGTGAGGTCACTTCGCCCTCCATGGTTGCATCACTCTCACCACTGCTGCCTAGCAACCACTAGCAACCACCTTCTCAGGAACCTGTGCTGCCCGGGGGCACTCTTGAGATCAGACACCCAGTGCCGCCTGGTTTAAAAATGAGCAAGCTGTAGTATGACAGAGCGCGCCGCTCATCGTGCCGCGGCTGCGCCAATCAGTGGATTGTGAGCTTTCAATTTCGTGCATAATGCTTTTATCACAGATTTAATTTTCTGAATAATTTGGAGTTTCCTTTTTGATTGCCTCAAAGGTGCAACCACCTCAGGTGCCTGCCAACTTGGCTAAGAGCCGCACAGCCGCTGCATTATCGAAGCTATAATATCGCTATGCGCAGGTTTGAAGTGGTTGCAAGTTCAATCTGTGTATATATTTTTATTTATTTTTTTTTGCTGTGGGCGGCTGAAAAAGTGGAGCGTCTCTGCACCCTGAATTACGTGCACACTTTCTAGCTAATAACATTCACCTGCGATGAAGAATCGCTAGTGGAGGGTAAATATATATCACAGCAAAATGTAACGACATTAACATTCGGTAGGATTTGGGAATACTGTGCACGTCAAATGCATTGAATGCATGCAGTGCTTACCTACTGCCCTTTTGAGGAACAGTAATGATTCAACTGTGGTACCTCCTGTGTCGCAAAATATAATGCACCGTTTTTAAGGGCAACGCCGTGGAATGCATCTGTAGAGAAATAAAAATCTGCAGTCTGGTTTCGACACTTGCTTTCGAAACCCGACCAACAGCGAACGACTAGCAATTGCAAGCGAATAAAACCGAAGTACACTGTGAAGCATGCATCTAAAAGCTAGGCTCACACTGCTAGCACTGTAAATAGTTAAGTGGCCGCAATGGTTCCGTTGATAAATGTTGGGCGGAAATTATCGGTGCTCTACAATATGAGAGAGCGTTGCAGAGATGCCATACCATAAATCTCCTTAGTCTAAACCTACACTCTCAAGAATGAATTGCATCGAAGAATCGTGTTAGTATCGGTGATGATTAATACATAAAAAAATATTAGTGCAATCTTGAAACAACAAAGTT
The DNA here is from genome assembly GCF_055883805.1 of Amblyomma maculatum. Classification (NCBI taxonomy): domain Eukaryota; kingdom Metazoa; phylum Arthropoda; class Arachnida; order Ixodida; family Ixodidae; genus Amblyomma; species Amblyomma maculatum. The sequence goes on from NC_139353.1 coordinate 76,236,686, forward strand.
GCTATGCTTCGCTCCTTGTACAGAATGAAAATTGTAGCAGGCACCATTTAAAGGTGTGAAGTGTGTGATTTACACTCACGTATAACTCTCCCCCCCCCCCCCCCCCTCTGCTCTAACCAACCACCCCGTGCGCCGACTGCGAATATAGATCGGCGTATCTTATACTGCTTCATGCCCAAATTAAAGGATCGAGCAGTAAGGATCAGTTAACAGCATACGTGCCCTACAATACAGTGCGATATTTACAATGTTTTGGATTGAACATGAATATCTACCTATTGATTTGTATGTGTTCTAAACAAATATTGCACAAATTTTTGCAGCGACCAGACTAAAACATCTAACTTAAAAACAAAAAGCACTTTCTGTGAAGCAATGCATCTTTTATTCAAAGCAAACAACGAACGAATTAATTCTCTATATGTGGAATTTTTTCAATCACAGCTCACTTACTGACTCATGGAAAAACTGAACGGTGACTAGGTGAGTTGTGATAGTGTCCAGTGACTCTATGTAATGCAAGAAGTCTGAAAGCATGCCGGTTAGGGCATTACCTTACTGTGAAGTTCCGACAAAATACTGTGTATTAGATGACTGCAATATTCATATCAGGATGCCACTTACGTTTGCCCTTCGTTGGCTTTGAGTTGCTGTCCATACTAACACCCAGTTCTAAAAGGTGGCCTTCACAACATGTTCTCACCAGGTTTTGCAAATGATTAAAGTGAATAAGTAGAACTTTACAAGTATGGTAGGACAGGCAAAGCCACATTATGAAGCTCAGCGCTCAAACGAGAAGCTCAACAATTTTCCGTACTCATCCATCTGATTCAGCTGAGTTCTGCCACCACTGTGTTTTGTGCAGGTGCAGTGAAATACAGTACAGAGCAATCTTTTTATCGTAACAGAGCGTTTCTAAACCCAGCAGCATGCCTTTAGTTTTGCAATAAATTAGACGCTCTTGAGTGCCTCCAGCCGCAGCATTCTAAGCCGTCCTGCCAAGATAGTGGCGCGACAGCCACTAGATGGCGTGGCAGTACGCGGAAAACTCCAGCACAGGTTCCCTGCACGGGAAGTCACTTCTGCCCTCGCCTAGCGCGAGTGACCATGCTGTTGAACTAGTGCCAAACCATCCTTCTGCTTTGCACTGGTCGCTCAATTACGCCGAACCACTGTACAGGCGCTTTGGGCGATATTTTCGTGTTCTTTTGGGCGCAATGCTTCCTCCTCAGAGGAATTAGCCATTGCGTGCAAGCTATAATTACCCTGAACTAGTTGGATAGGGGTGCGTACGCTATGAAGAAAAATTGAAAATGTGCGGTGGTATGGATCTATATACGCTACGACCGGGAGTCGACACAACAGCCAACACTGATGTGTTCCCTGAAGTGACCCACGGTGGTATTGTCAGCTATTTAGTTTATTCATCCAGCTTTGTGACTGAAAGAAAGAGCTTTCAAAAGAAATTACATGAAATGGTTTACTCTAATGAATCACCATGACTTGAAGACAAAAAATTCTTGCTGTGATGGCTGCGCTTACTGTTACAAGAAAGTATCGGACGTCTGCTAACTGAAATTTGTGGAGCACACCAAAAAATGCATTTAACAAAAATAAGCCCTGCATATCGCCGTCTACATAGACATTTTATTTTACTACTTTAAAGGCTGCTCAGGCATTACACTGAGTGGGAGTAAAAAAAAATAACAAAAATGCATGTAGTTACAGCACATGAAGACAATCATCCTTGGATGTATGAGGAGTCGTGATGGAGACGGCAAAAGATGGGTTGTTCCTGTTAGACGCAGTTTTGAGCATAAAAGAAACGGGGATGATTCTGAAGAGAGGAAAAGATGAAAAACAGTGACTGCTCGGGGTTACTCTTAACGAAACATATTTTGTGAAAAGTACTGAGGTTTAAATTCAATGTTGAATGGAAAGTTCTGTAAGATAGTTTTCATTGGACAGTGGATACTTGTTTCATCCATGACCAGTTTATCTGCTGTGAATGTGCCTATTTTTCTCAAAAAAAGAAAGTGCCCCTTTATGTAAGTCTCAATAATTTTATTTGCTGGTCAACCACTCTCAAAGGCTCAGCGACACCCCTGACAGCATCCCTGAAAAAAAAATCAATTTTTGCAGTTAATCAAATATAGTGGTTGTTGAAGTAGGCGCATTCAAATGGGATCAAATGTGAAGTAGGTGCGCTAGCCTGGCTGCTTTGCCTAAAGAAGCAGTGCTGCATCAGACAGCATCCAAACAGCAAAATTTATGAGGGTCCAGGTAGAGCAATATTTGAAAGCAATTAACTTCATTCAGCTTTCGCTTTCCACTTTGCAAAAAAAGTTCACGGTGCATGCAAGCCACAGCCAGTCAAAGACCATTGGAACCAATTGGAAATTTCCAACAGGAACCATTTGATTTCCCAATTGGAAGCAATGGCGTTTTCGGACACTTAACCCATTGCAACCAGTGGGCGAGACTAATTGCACACACTGGGATCCAATAGACCACATCATTTGTGTGCAATGGGTCCAACGAGATTTACTGATGGAATCCAACCGGCCACACACATTGCATACAATGGGACCAATTGGGACAAAAGGAGGACTGACTGTTTGCATGTTTACTAGGCATGTGGAAACTGGTAATTACATGCTTGATGGAAATCAAGTACAGGCAAGCATACATCTCACACAAGAAACACAATATACAGTTGCACAGTAACATGTAATATGATGTAATATGAGATCTTTGCATACATTGACCAAACACACTTCTGCTCCTGCTTATATGCACAACTCATTCCACCTTCATGCTGGGGCTAGTGGCTTGTCATTTGAGTGCAATTATTACATTTAATTTTGTTTACAGTGATAGTACAGATGATGAATGTGGTTGAACATGTTTAGCTGCTGATAATTTTATTTTGAATAGAATATTGTGTTTGCTTTCTTTGTGAAATATGTGAATGTTTCCATGAATACACTCCAATTACACAATACACAGATCAATTGGAGTCAGTTGGTAAGACCCATTGGATGCAATGGGTTTGACCCAATCCAACTGAGCATTCATTTGGAACATGAACTGATTAATACTATAGATATGTACAAAGGGCACTCTATAGACTTTGCACCAGTAGCTGCTAGATCAGTTGGCCTATCATATTCGAACCTATTGGAATGAGAATTCCAAATGGAACCTACTGTACTATCCATTTGGAATGTGACTTCGAAATGGACTTTCCAATGGTTTCCAGATGAATTGTGAATTCCAATTGGAACCCATTGGAGAGTCCAATACTGGACTGCCCATTTGGAAAGAAAATTGCAACTAGAACCCACTGAGTCCAATTGGTAACAATTGAGACTCCAGTTGGTTTCAATTGTTTTTTGGGTGTTTTTTTTTGACTGGCCATACTTGTAATGAAGTGTTCTCCGCACGCTCGTAAATTCCGGGTGTTGGAGTCCAGATCAGCTCGATTAATGCGAGCCAGCTACGACATGCGCCGATCGGAACTCAGCACCTTGGTCCGTTCGCACATGTCTGCAATGATTTCCAGTAGGGGTAGTATCACAAAACTGTGTTCAGTTTGCGTTCAATTTCGGAACGCTCTGTGATTGGTTGGAAGCACTTCTGCTCAAAGCCTCGGAACTGAACGCTTTTACGTTACGGCATCCCCTCTCCCTTTCGGCAAAACTACACACCGAAAGTTCGAACCCGACATCGGCGGCTCCGTTTCGATGGTGGCGAAACGAAGAGGCGTCGTGTGCTGTGCGATGTCAGCGCACGTTAAAGATCCCCAGGTGGTCGAAATTATTCCGTAGCCCTCCACTACGGCTCCTCTTTCTCTCTTTCCACTTTCACTCCCATCTTCCTCCCTTCCTTTACGGCGCGGTTGCGGTGTCCACAGAAATCAAGTGAGACAGTTACCGCGCCTTTCCCTTCCTATAAATAAATAAATCAGTGCGTATCAGGTGACGTAAAAGCGTTCAGTTTGCGTTCGCTTTCTGTAATAGCGGCCCAGGCGAAAGTCTGTCGGCTTTTTCTTTCTCCTCGAACTGCCGCTTCGGTTGGAAGCACAGGAAACCATTTCGTAGCTGCGGAAAGACGCAGGCGAACACCAAGCAATCCAACCCACGCAGTGATGCACAAGCTATAGTGTTCTAGAACACTATACACAAGCGTTCGGTCTGGCAGTGGTTCGCCAGCATGGCCGACTCGCGTTCCGCACTCATCGGAAGTGACGTTGGTGTATGTATACGACCAGAGCATTTCCCCGTGTGTATAGTTCACTATAGCTGTCTGAGGAGGCTATACTGTGTGTAAGACAGGCCACTAGTGCGCATGCGCGGAAACCGCAGAGGAGCAACAGGTGCGTTGCGCGCGCATGTGATCAGAGCGCATAGCAGCAGCAAAGATAGAATGAGCATAAGAAGGTATGTAGGACGGGAGCAGAGTGAACTATAGGACAATATTTTATTTCACTATAGAGGTGAGATAGCAGCTGGCGCGTGTAGCGGCGCTGTATAAGAGGCGGTTGGTTCGTTGGCGCCGCCGTGTTTGGAGCCATGGAAGCCAATCGGAAAGGCTTAAACAAGGCATAAATGAAAACAGGCGAAGGCGACGAACTGGAGACTTAGCCAGCCAACCACACTAACCTGATCTGCAATCAGGATTAACCAAGGCTAACCAAGCTATGCCTTAGCTTTCGCTTCGTATACATAGCCGAGCTAAGCCACATCCCTTTTTTTAGTGCTCCAGCACTACTACCTGCATTCTCGCAAAAGCCCGATGCCTGAAGCCGGCATTTGACCTTAATTATTTTGTTGCGAGTGTAGGTAGAAGGAAAAGAAAATGCACGGCTCTGTAGCTGAGCCAACTCCGCTGCCTCGGGCGGACAGAAAGGAAAGTAGAGAAGAAAGAAGAGGAAGAGAAAGATGCGCGTCGCAATATAAGACTTCATTAATTTTCCTTTTTATTTTTCCAAATTCTAGTTAAACAGACCCATTTATCTGAATAGTCCAGTACTTGACCATATATTTACAATCTACAAATAGCCGTGGGTATGTGCTAGTTCTACAAATAGCCGTGGGTATGTGCTAGTTTGCCTGAGGTCATCATCATCATCAGTCGTCCATCATCGAGGCAGCGGAGGCGGCTCAGCTACAGAGCCAGTAGCAAGCCCGTGTATTTTCTTTTCCGTCTTCCTACAGCCACAACAACAACAGAAGAGAAAATAGAGAAGAAAGAAAAATAAGGGGGAGAAAGACGCGCGCCGCAACAACAGCCGTCGCCCACCACCAAAGCAGTGGCGGGTGCAATGACGGCCTACAACAAATAAAAATCGGTGGCTGGCTATAGCACCCGCCGCAAGCGGCGTTGACCTACCGTGTCAGCCTCGTAGGGCCAGGAACTGCCACCCTTCACTGGAAGAAGAACGCAAGAAGAAACGGCATGCTTTATACAGCGCAGCGCAGCCTCCCCTCCTCTACTTACTGAAGAGAGAAAAGAGGCGAAGTGTCTAATGGAGGAGGACACCACCTGTTTTACCACAGCGCACCTATTGGGAAAAGCGCGAAACGCCCGGCGTGGCTATGAGCCACGCTAAGCTGAAGTATAGTGCTATTCTAGAGCACTATAGCTGAAGAGCCGACTTGGTAGCCCATCTTCGCCTCGCTTATGACGTCACACCACCTGTTAGACTACAGCGCACCTAGTGGAAAAAGCGCGAAACACCCGGCGTGGCTACGAGCCACACTACACTGAAGAGCCGACTTGGTAGCCCAGCTCTCTCGCTGGTATTGTCAGTAGTCACGTGGTGTAAAGCGTAACTACCTGACCACACTACGCTGAAGGATCAAAACCTGGCGTAGATTGCTTTCGCATTCAAATTCGGTGGCAGGCGGCGTTGACCTATCAGTCCCTCTAAGCGGCGTTGACCTATCAGTCCCAGCCCCAAAGGGCCTGGAACAGCCACCCTTCACCACCCGCTGGGCTATGTAAGCACCTGAACTTAAAATTAAGTTAAATTGGTTCACAGGAAGGGAAAGGGGCAGTAACTGTCACACTTGCTCTGTGGACACCCGAACCGCGCCGTAAGGGAAGGGAGGAATGAAAGTGGAAAGAGAGAAAGAGGAGCCGTAGTGGAGGGCTACGGAATAATTTCGACTGATTGATTCATTTATAGGAAGGGAAAGGCGCGGTAACTGTCTCACTTGTTTTCTGTGGACACCTCAACCGCGTCGTAAGGGAAGGGAGGACGGTGGGAGTTAAAGTGTAAAGAGAGAAAGAAGAACCGTAGCGGAGGGCTACGGAGAAATTTCGATCACATGGGGATCTTTAAAGTGCGATGACATCGCACAGCACACGGACGCAACTTCGTTTCGACCCCACACTCCTCTCCATCCCACGCCCTATCCACTCTAACCTTCTTGTCAAACCCCTTCCCCGAAACTCCCATCCACAACATCACGAGCCCCGCCGCCGAGCCCGGGCAAGGGCGCTCCACAAATATTATGGCTCCGAGACGGATGCCGTATGGGTGGACGCCGCATGCTCGGGCGATGAGGCTGCGGCAGCCGCGGTGAACAATACCCTTCAGTCCATTGCAATTCTCCCCCTCCCCTCTGTTACCTCGATCCTCAGAAGTGGCCGAGGAGGCAGCGATCGCCCTTGCAATTGCCCACACGGGAGCTAAATATATACTCACAGACTCAAAAACTGCACTACTAAATTTCGCACGTGGGCGAGTTCATAATAATAATATGTTTCTGCTTTCTGCATACTGACCTCGCCCACTGCCAACCCGCCCCGCCACGTGGAGCTTATCTGGGTGCCTGCGCACTCGGGGAACCCTGGCAACGAGGCCGCCAACAGCTTAGCCCGAGGTCTAATACGCCGGGCACGGGCGGTCCCCGCGTCGGAGTTCTCCCGGGAGCGCATGCACACGTTTAAAGAGATGACTCAGGCCATAGCCTCCTTTATAAAGGAGGCTATGGTTAGGGACAAGCTCCCTCACATTTGTGCGTAAAAAATAGAAGGCAAGCATCCGTGCTGGGCACTCATCACACTGCAGCAAACGAAGAAGGAAGCGTAGAGCCAGCAGCCGACAGCAGACTGACAAAGAAGAAAAAGCAAACCCACCCTTCGAACGTGGCTGGCCGAGAGCCGCACGGCATACTAGTTCCGTGTGACCTGCCCAAACAAATGAATTTACAAGAAACTGAAGGCAACGCAAAATTCTGAGAGGTGGATGCGTTACATGTGCAGGTACCATATTCGCCTGCAGAAAACAGTGTGAACAAGGTAGCGTTTCTCCAACATGGGTAGTTCGAAGGAACTGGTTGTAGTCACCTTGCTGCGCACCTCGTTTAAGACGGAAGTCCACACCGAAGCTGCTATCCCACATACCTCATAATCAATGCCAAGTATGCGGATGGTGCCGCTGTGAATAATTGGTAGGGCATCATTAAGGCGCGCCTCTGGCCTGCCAATTAAATATATATTTAGTTTTTTTCAAAATTGATAGCAACCCCAGACACCTTGCTGTCTGTCAAAAAGATGAAGGTAGCACAGCAGGCTCGCTTCATCATGCAGATACAGCGTAATATCATCCGCGCAAGCAGTCACACGCAGCGTCTGACACCCTGGGAGAGGGAGGCCACGGATACTTTGGTCTGTAATTATTGCCCTCAAATAATTAAGCTCTAAGCTGAGAGCAAACAAAATAGGCGAGAGGGGACAGCCTTGCCGGACACCTCTGGTCACAGGGAAAGGGGCACTTTGCGACCTATCCATCACCAGTGTGCTTTGAATGCCATCATGCATGCTTTTAATTAAACATATTAAATTTTGCGGAAACTGAAAAGCATGAAAAACGCCGAATATGTAGCCATGTTCTATCCGGTCAAAACCTTTTTCTTGATCTAAAGAAACAAGGATGCCACTAGCTAAGCGTCTCTGTGTGTAATCAATAATGTCTCGAGTGGCATACGACAAACTATCTATTTCCCCAACAGGAACAGAGCACATCTGATGACAACCAATAAGGGAGGCCATCACACCCCTCAAGCGCCGAACCACAATGGCTGCGAGAGCCTTGTAGTCTACGCTGAAGGTGCCATGGGGACAAAACCACGGAACGCCCCTAACGTGAAACACGCAGGGACGTCCGCCACTAATCAAGTCTCCACCGTTAGTACATAGCGGACGAACTTCTGGCACCGCTGCCTATTGTGATCGCGCATGGAACGGCGCTGACCTGCCGTCCCAGACCCGTCGGGCCAGGATGTAAAGAGAATTTATTGGGTACGTACATACATATAAAAACGCACATTAATCACAGACCAAAGCAGTATACAAAACACTGTATGGCACATATACATAATGAAAAACATGATTCCCCAGAGAGGGGAAAACAATAGAAGGGGGGGGGGGGGGGGGGTTCGTATGGCAAAGCTGGCATAACAAACCTGCCGTCCCGAACGACGAAGAAACAGTTGTGCCAGCGCTGCAGAAACCGCGCCTCTCCATCTCTGTCTAGTTGACCGGAGAGATGCTTCCACAATAGAAGACGCAGTCTCTGCAGCGCTGCGTACATCAGGCGACTGCAGAAACGCAGTCCCGCACAGAAACACACGCACAGCAGGGCCCGCGCAGTCTATCGTCCAGTGCACATGTTGACGAGGCTAAAACGCTGAAATCCCCGCAGAGGCCAGTGGCGACCGGCGGGAGCTGCCCAGGGAGCGGTCGCGCTGCCGCTAGCCGTGGGGAAAGGGGAAAAGAGCGACCACAGGGGCCGGCGACGCTTGATGGTGGCTACGTGTCATTATCCGAGACATCCATTAATGGGCCGTCATCGCCCTTTCTCACTCGTTTCATGGGAGCAGTGGTTGCCGCGGATGGCGACATGCTGCCATCGGATGCCGATAGTTCACGCTTGGAGTTTTCTGTGGAACGCGCCTTTCCCGCACGACCTAGACCTGCACGGGTGGTACGCGTGGCTCCTGGGCGTTCACGCCAGTCGGCGTGGTGGCAGTAGACGCCGTGTCCTCGTTTCCGCTTTCATGGGGCTCGGGGGACACACGGAGGGCGTCCCTTACCTCGATGGGGGAGACCCCGTAAACCTGGGCTGGAGGCTCTGGCTCGCCCCGAGACTCTCGAAATGTGAAGCCTGCAGGTTTCCCGGACACGGCTGTCACGGCAACATATGACCTGGGCAACACGCAGTCAGACGTCACATGCTGGGATCCGCAGCGTTTGCACGCCGCTCTGCAAGCGTCGGTGTCGTGGCCGAAGGCGGAGCGGCGTCCGCACTTGACCGCCCTACACTCAGCACCGACGTGGCCCCCCTTTCCGCACCGGGAGCAGACCCGCTTCATGCCCTGGTATTCGAGCATTACGCGGTGGCCCGCGACGGAGAGGACGTTGGGCGGCACACGCAGCATGTCCAACTCCACCAGCTGGCATCCGTTCCGGACGTGGCTCTTTCCCTTATACACCGGCGCTGGGACGGCTCGAACTCTCCCCTAAGTACTGAGCGCAGCGGCGAGGACGTCGTCACCTACGCACGGGGGCAACCGGAAAACGGCCACAAAAACAACTGGTGCAGCCATTTGCACCAACGGTACTTCCTTTTCTGCGACAAGCAGACTGCCCGCCGCAACCATCTTCATGGCTTGAGCCATAGAACTGACTGCTGCAAGGAACTTGGTCCCGCCGAGGTGCTGCAAATATTGCAGCCCCACGACACCGACGACTGTCTCGATGGCGTCGATAGGGTTGTCCGCCGGATCAGCCTCTGGCAAGGTGAATTGGAAGCACTTGGCCTTCAAAGGCCGAGTGACCGGCGGTGGTTGATCCATTGCTATAGCCCTGGACACAACGACAGCAGCCGCAGCGCCGGGGCACACGAACGGGCAACGAAACGCTCACTGATTATGGCTAGAAGACCACACAAGTGCTAAAACCTTGCCTTGTCAGATGGATGGAAGGATGCACTAGGTGCGATCTTCCTTTGAGGGTACAGACCTCAACCTGCGACCATCACCATGCTACGGCTACCCTAGGCAAGGCCTCCCGCACCATAAGGTTTGGGGTTTTTTTTGTTTCGGGGAGCGGGCTTTTCCAAGCCAAGGCGCTCATGCAATCCGGCCTGTTCCCAACGGGGCGGGGTCGCAGTGCATATGCACCACGTCCGCACCACCCCGGTGGGTCGAAGCCTGACGCGAGCAAGTCTTCTAATATCTCACTTCTAGTTTTCCGTTTTCCTCTTTGAAGATCACCATGGGGTGTCCCCATTCTCCAAAAAACGTCTTTTTCCCTAAGTGGCGTCTCTCTCTCTCTAGGTGGAACCATAGTTTTTTTCTGATTTTGGCCTTCACTTCATGGAGGCTCGGAGTCTTGTTCGAGTAGGCCGCTTTGCAGCGGACCAACCGCACCTGATAGTTGACCTCTGCCAGTGTCAAGACAAACTGCTTGCGCCCTTCCTTTGGAAGCGGGTTGAAGTAGCGCACGGTGGGTATGGGATCCCGGGGAGGCCGAAAATATCTCTCAGACGCTTTAGGAGTGGTGCGGGAATTAGGCAGTCAAGAAAGATGTGCTCCGCTGTCTCTCGGGCAAAGCAGGTCAATCATTCCTGACGTCGCAGGGACGAAGGCACGCCTTTTGATTGGTAAGATGCCTTTTGCGAACCTCCACATTAGGGAGGCTCGGCGTGCATCGAGGAAGTGGGCGGTTATGTACTGCCAACTGGGTCTTTCTGCACATAGCATGTAGCTTGATAGGCGGGCAGGGAGCGGAGGGGTGATCATATTGATAATCACGGTGGGGTATGGGATCCCGGGGAGGCCGAAAATATCTCTCAGACGCTCTAGGAGGGCTGCGGTAATTAGGCAGTCAAGAAAGATGTGCTCCGCAGTCTCTCGGACCAAGCAGAAGGGACACAGGTCAATCATCTTTCAGGTGCATGGTTCATGGGTCAACGTCAGACGAGTTTTGTTTCAGGTACTCTAAGTCTGTGGCTGCGGTTCGGTAAAATGATAGGGGTGACCCTGCATGCGGGGTGTTGTGGTGTAGGGCCTTCTCAGTGAAACCTTGCTGCGCCTTCTTCGGCGGCTGCGCCCCGATTTTAAAGATGAGCATTAAGGAAACTAAGGTGTATACTTGCATCACTTCGTCCGAAATTGCTCACATCCTATGCAAGTGACTACATCAGTTTATGGAACGCGTGCAAATGGATAAACTTGGTTTGATAGCTTGTGAGTTTATTTAAAATAAGTACAAAATAGCTTGATCAGCATCAGGTCACAAGGTTTTTTTTTCTATGGTGCGCATGGTAGTTTACAAGATTAAGATATAATATACATTACATAACAAATACAGATTTCTCATATCAACACTTGAGATCGATGCCGTAGACGCTACAAAGGAGCATTTGTCAATAACCGCTTTGCGACTACCGCGAACTAGGCGCACATCATCATCATCATCATCATCATCAGCCTGATTATACCCACTGCAGGGCGAAGGCCTCTCCCATATTTCTGCACTTAACCCGGTTCTGTGCTAGCTGCATCCACTTGACCCCTGCGAACTTCTTAATCTCATCCGCCCACCTAACTTTCTGCCGCCCCCTGCTACGCTTTCCTTCCCTTGGAATCCAGTTTGTTACCCTCAGCGACCATCGGTTATCCTCTCTTCGCACTACATGTCCTGCCCATGTCCATTTCTTCTTCTTAATTTCCACTAGAATGTCGGTAACTTGAGTTATTTCTCTGACCCACTCTGCACGCTTTCTATCTCTTAATGTTACCCCTACCATTTTTCGTTCCATAGCCCTCTGGGTTGTCCTCAACTTAAGTAGTACTCTCTTGGTTAGCCTCCACGTTTCAGCCCCATAGGTGAGTACAGGCAAGATGCAACTGTTGTATACTTTCCTCTTGAGCGATACCGGTAAGCTGCTAGTCATAATCTGCGAGTGCTTGCCAAATGCGCTCCATCCCAATCTTATTCTTCTTGTTATTTCCTTTTCATGGTCCGGATCTGCGGTTACTACCTGCCCTAAGTAGACATATTCGCCTACTACTTCCAGTAATTCGCTACCTAATGTAAACTGCTGTTCCTTCCCGAGGCTGTTGAACATTACCTTAGTCTTCTGCATATTGATTTTCAAGCCTACCTTTCTACTTTTTCTGTCTAGATCATCAATCATTATTTGCAGTTCATCCCCCGAGTTGCTTAGCAAGGCAATGTCATCAGCAAATCGCAGATTACTGAGGTATTCTCCATCTACCCTTATCCCTAACTGCTCCCATTCCAAGTCTCTGAATACTTCCTCTAAACAAGCTGTGAATAGTACTGGGGAGATTGTGTCTCCTTGCCTAACACCTTTCTTTATGGGAATTTTGTTGCTTTCTTTATGCAGAACTATGGTTGCTGTGCAGCCACTATATATATCTTCCAGCACTTTCACGTACGGCTCGTCTACCCCCTGATTTCGCAATGCCTGCATCACCGCCGAGGTTTCAACTGAGTCAAATGCTTTTTCGTAATCAATGAATGCTATGTATAGGGGCTGGTTATATTCCGAGCATTTTTCTATCGCCTGATTGATGGTATGGATATGATCGATAGTAGAGTGCCGTTTCCGAAACCCTGCTTGATCCTTTGCTTGATTGCAGTCTAAGGTTGTCCTGATTCTATTAGCGATTACCTTAGTAAATACCTTATACGTAACAGACAGTAAGCTGATTGGTCTGTAATTTTTAAGGTCCTTAGAGTCCCCTTTCTAGGCGCACATGCGCATGTTAAAAGCACCTCACTACTTCCCGTGTAGATAATTGTTATTAACATACATTTGTTTACGAGTGGAGAGTGCGTAGCTTTCGGGGCACTGAGAAATAGCCTCCCCTCTCCATATCGCTAAGATGCGGCGGCGAGTGGTCGAAAAAAAAGCACCATAGTCTTCAGAAAGTATCTCCGTGTTTGGCCAATGGCGACGCGCGCTCAATATGAGGACGAGAGAACATTTGCACAGTGAGGCTGCAATATCCAGCTCTGGACTAGAGACCCAACGGGCTCTTGTGACACGCGCGCGGATAGCAGCGGCAGCCGCTGGAGTCCTGGATTAGGGACCCCACCTACACATCCCCCTCCATTATCTCTTGTGAATAAAGTTTTTAGGGCGAAAGCCTTTAATGGCTCATGCTGTCGTGGACAAAATGTGTCCCATGTTTGCGGCGGCTCTGATGACCGAGGCCGAGGCGGAGCACCACCACAGTATGCGCGAATGAGTGCCTTATATGGCCATATGTATATCAAATATCAATTACTATTAATTAGTAATTGGTGACTAATTAAACAAATAATTGATTAACAAATTGATGACTAAATGCTATAAACTTAACTCGTGACTAAATAATATAATTAATTATTAATTAGTACCAGTTTCGTAGCAGAGTGCGGCATTCAGGCTTTCGCCTTTCGCTACTTTAGTCGCTTAAGTCCCTCGTAATATTTCAGTCAGTCAGACCGCTGCGCGTCTGGTTTCGCTTACTGTGGCGCGTGCGCGCCATAATAAGCAAAATGAAATGTAAGCAAAATATTTTAGGGCGCGGCACACCTGTTGTTTATAACGTTATAAACAACAGACGTGCCATGCCCTAAAATATTAGTCATGTAGTTAAAAGACAGACTGGAGACTATGGCACTGACTCTAATAGAATGCTAGGTTGGAGTTATTAGTTGAGTTCGCAGAACATATTATAATTACGAATTATGAATACTATCTTCATGAAACAGGAAAACCGGAAACATATATAGAAAATCCAAACGAGGTGATTAAAAATGAAATTGGCTTCAAAATTTGTTTTAACCCTGCCATCGTGCAGGACGCAGGGTAATTAGAAAGGTGAGCTGATGATGCTGTCTCGAATTAGTGTAGATTTGAAAAGGAACGAAAAAGATTAGCAAGGAAGAAGTCCAGCAATGAATTAATGTTGAGGGAGAATAAGGTATCATTCAGGATCTCACTACGGAATAGATTTGTAGCTATAACCAAAGATGTTCTTAGTGTAGGAGCAATGCGTGATAACGTCAAAGATATAATTACAGTGTGCGGTAGAACTAGGCGGCAGGATATTTAGAGAGGATGCCGGCAAAAAGAAATACTTTTGACTAAGAAACGGCACTTTTGGAAGCTTCCACCCCCCTCCCCCCAAAGACGGGACAGACCTTGCAGAAGAATCAGAAATAATCCATAGGCCTATTTTTTCGACATAAAAAGTTACGCTAGGGAGAAAATCGTGCATGTTCTAAAGTATGATGGTAGCTTAAGGCGGTGAAGAGGTAATCAGGCAGACAATGGTATGCGCTAAAGGATAAGGTAGGCAATGTAATTACTAATAAGGACAAGGTAAGCAATGAAGCCGTGGAGTTCATAACTATACAGTATAGTACTCTATATAAAAGGAAAAGGGCAGGCTGCAAAATTTGTTGAAAGACAGGGAATATTAATTGTAACGTTGTGGTGACGATGCTTGTGTTCTTTATGGCCTTCACCAATTCACTATTCCTTTAGTGTTCTATGTGTTGGCTGGGTCAAATATGAACTTCGAAAGAATAGGGTAACGTGTTAAAGACGAGCGTCCTCGCGTACTGTGTATACGGGATCCCAGTGGAGATGCGCCCTCCACGTGCGCCCTCTTCTCTCAAACATACCCGTGAGGACCATAATGGCGGGTGGGGGCCCTGGCTCGTCACTATGGATCGAAACCCGGCGTATTCTACGTAGACGTCTGCGGTCCCCACCATGGGGGATGGTATACGGCTTCAGTCGTCCGCCAATCCGAACTAGTGAACGAACTTGCTTTTCTAGCCCGTGACATACCACATGCGGATGAGGTCGCCATTGCATTAGCTGCAGCTCATCCCACTTCCAAAACAATTATTTCCGACTCGCGGGTGGCCTGTTGGAATGTCGAGCACAGCTGGGTACCGTACCTAGCCTATCGCCCTCTCCAAAACAGCGTTTACACCGGGGACCCCTCTCACCGGAATATAGTTTGGGCTCCGGCTCACATTGGCCTCGAGGGAAATAAGGCAGCTGAAGACGCCGCCCACACGCTACCGGGCATTCGGCCAAAAACCGATGTCTATACTGCAACGACACGGCGCGACGGACGCCCTCACACCCCGATGATCAGGAACTCGAATTCGTTCCAGCTTATTCTTTCAAAAATATTGTTTTACTATATCAATCTGGCCACGGCGTTTATCCCCGCCCATATGTAAAGGCCTCGCAAAGGCGGAGGAGCGGCTTCTGCTCTGCCTTTATACTAATACTTTGCTGTGCACGGCAGCTCTAAAACACTCTGACTCTTCTTTCTCGGGCAGCTGTCCGCACTGTGCGGACTAATCTTCAGACATTTACCACATGGTGTGGGCCTGCCCCTCCAACCCTGCTATCCTCCTCATCCCAACCCCACCTGGGAGGACTGGGAGGCGACCCTGCTCGGAAGCTCTGACCTACAGGCCCAAAATGCCTTGGTTGAGCGCGCCCGGGCAGCGGCCGACGCCATTGGAGTCCAGTACTAGGGACCCCCCCTAATGATTGTGAGGACTGGCTTTTTGAGGGTTGGTCCAGTCATACCTTCCTGTGAATGCTCTTTTGAGTCAATAAATGTCTTTCACCACCACCACCACCGCTATTGTTATGATGGCCAGAAAAAAAGTAACGCACAAAGCGCGAAGAAAAACCCTCATTGCGCACGCGCAGCACGGAAATCGCAGAGGTCGCTTTAAAGGCTTGATACCAGATAAGTTGCGCGTTGATAATTCTGTCTTCTCCGTTTCTGAAAACATGGATTCTGCCCGCGCATTAATTTCCAATGCTCCTAACATACGATATATGAACGTCTGAATGGTACCCCCTGTGTTGCTGCCGGCTGTGTATGAAATATTTTTATAGAATGAGACACGCAGTCTTCTGTCAATGCAGCTTCTACAAACCAAATATTAACGGTGAGAAATGAAGCAGTGCTTGGGAATTCATGGTAAGTAGCTTCGCCGCGTAGTTTGATATATGCATTTCGCGTGGGTTCGCACGCGAGGTTCGGTAAATCATATTGACCCAGTTCATAATTTCATTCATTTACAGCTTTCCCACGCTTAGCCTGTTTACGCAGTTTCGAAAAAAGGGTGCATCACGATGACAATTAGTTGTACTGTAAACTTTCCAGCTGATGCAAGGACCCGGCAGTCTCTACTGCGTGCCCTGGTGAAACAATTGCAGCATACGTGCAATAGGCCCAGAGAACTATTCCGCTTCGTACGATTCAATATGTTTGTTGAGCTTTCACCTTTGGCTTGGTATTACACGCGATTTAACGTGCTGATCATGTATTTCAACAGCGATATAACTGTTAATCCACCTGAAAAATGTGTTATGTTAATAAGCATAAAAATCCCTACCGTGCTGGTGTATGGTTAGGGCGCTCGACTACTGTATCCAAAGATGCGGGATCGGATCCCGGCCGAGGCGGCCGCTTTTCGATGGAGGCAAAAAGCAAGGCGTCCGTGTGCTGCTCAATGTCAGTCACGTTAAAGAATCCTAGGTGGTCGAAATTGCTGGAGAATACGGTGCCCCTCAGCCCGAGTCGCTTTGAGAGGTTAAATCCCACGAACTAAATTAAATAGGCACGAAATAAATATCTCTGATGTTTCCGCAGGATATAAATCAGTGCATATTTTCACATTTCGACATAATGATCATGTGATAACATTGCATGCTAAGCTTTGTTGGTTTATATGGTTTAGCGTCCCAAAGAGACCGAGGCTATAAGAATGCGTGAGCTCCGGCGTATATGCAGTTCCGCTGTCCGTGATGAGCACTTCAGAAACCGTGTCGCAGGAGAATTCGATCGAGAATAAACAACTTCTGCTGCTGTACCTTTAGACAGGGCTTTTGCTTCGGCGTAGCAGGTCATATAATCGGTGGCCATGATGACCTGTATTTTGCCCGTTCATATGCAAGGAAGGGCCGAGGTGGTCCATCCCTAATTGTTCAAGAGCTTGGGTGCGGTGGTACGGGGTTGCAGATTCTGCAACCATCCTGGCGACCTAACCCTCATCAATACCTAGGTTCTTAAAATGGATGATGCCATACTCTTATTGTCAGCGTTCCGGCGCCGCACACGTGTTCTTGTCCCGTCTGTGTGCGGTAACCGTAGCCTCCCCCGCGGTGTCAGCCGTGCAGATGAGTTTGTGCTTCGGATGATCCGAGTCAGGAATGCTTTCGCTGCTGCCGTCACTCAGACGCAGGAAATCTGAAGGGCTGTACTCACATACCATCAAATCACTGCCTATTAAAAGCAAAGCTGCCATCGAATGGCTGCCTACATCTGCGCATTGATCTTTATGGGCCACTACCAATGAATCCAGCTTTTAAGCGTTGGGTCATTGTGGTAGTCGACCCTGTTACCCGCTACGCAGAAACAACTCCTTTACCTTCTGCGTAGGCGCCAGAAGTTGTGTCTTCCGTCCTTCACCATCTCGTTCTGCGCCACGGTTCGCCTAAAAAATTGCTCAGTGACCGTGGCCATGTTTTATTGCGATAGCACTACTGCACCAGGTTGCGAGTCGTCGCGTGGTTCTGGCGGAGGCCACGTTTCACCTTGAACATCCGCAAGAAAAATAAGAATGTGATAAATGGTGATAGGGGAATAATGTAGCAGGCAAAAGATGCTTCCACTGTTGCTATCGCAATTCAACAAGGGTTTACCAGATTTAAACAACAAATAAATTTTTCTTTCCGAGACCGTTGAAGCCCCTCCTTTAGTAGTGCCGCATTGTCCACCGTTCTACCTTGGCCTACCACCCGCAGACAAATGGCATGGCGGAACGTTTTAAACACATCTTGAGGGATATGCTGGTCATGTATGTTGCGTCCGACCACTCAAACTGGGACCGTCTTCTCCCGTTAGTCACGTACGTACGCTTACAATACTGGTATAACAAAGCATGACCGGCTTCTCTCTCTTTTTCCTCCTCTACGGCCGTGGACTTACCTCTACTATGGATACGATACCCCTGTGCCGCAGTACCCGGCTCGAACCCGACCTCGGCGGCTGCGTTTCGATGGAGGCGAAACGAAGAGGCGGTGCTAGCTTGTCCGATTATTCACAACCCAGAGCCAGTACCTAGAAGTCTCTTCGCGCACCGACATGCCCAGCTCCTTCATACACCGGAGACCCTCGTGTGGCTTTGGGTTCCTGCTATTTCCTCTGGACTCTCTACCACATTTGCTTTAATACCACGGTCCATATTGTATTATTTGCCAGACATGTCCAATGAACTACATTCTTGAACCGCTTGCGCCGACGCCGGATTTGCGTCGCCGCAGGCGTGAAACAATGCCCATTGACTGCCTCAAGCCCTGTTACGACCTTCCTGTTGTGTCTACGCCGCGAGTCGGTAGGATGGATTTGAACCACCGTACCTCCAATTTTAAGCGTTTAACTGTAAATGTAGTTGTCCACCAAGAAATGAGATACTGCGCATTCTTCCCCCAAGACCAATCTAAGCAAAAATATATTTGTTCACCATTGTGGATTTTCCCGCCCCGCCGGGGTGGCGCAGTGGTCAGACGCCCGACTACTGTGTCGGAGTTCCCGGGTTCGAACCCGACCTCGGCGGCTGCTTTTCGATGGAGGCGAAACGAAGTGGCAGCCTTTCGATGGAGGCGAAAAGCAAGGCGCCCGTGTGCTGTGCGTTGTCAGTGCACGTTAAAGAACCCCAGGTGGTCGAAATTTCCGGAGTCCTCCACTACGGCGTCTCTCATAGCCTGAGTTGCTTTGGGACGTTAGACCCCACAAACCAAACCAAACCGAAACGAAGTGGCGTCCATGTGCTGTGCGATGTCAGCGCACGTTAAAGATCCCCAGGTGTTTGAAATTACTCCGTAGCCCTCCACTACGGCTCCCCTTTTTCTCTTTCCACTTTCACTCCCACCTTCCTCCCTTCCCTTACGGCGCGGTTCAGGTGTCCACAGAGCAAGTGCGACAGATACTGCGCCTTTCCCTTCCTGTGAACCAACCAACCATTGTGGATTTTCCCGGCGCTGAAGCCAACGAGAATTTCGTACCGGGCAGCAGCGGATCTGTCGCCAACAACCTGCCATCTTATAATCCCTTGACGCGGGTCTCAACTTCGCTCTCTCCCAGACCTCGCTAGATCAGGCAACCTTTTTTCTTTTGTCTATAACTTCCTTTTCCCCTAACAAATCCATTTTATGCCCGGAACAAATAAGCAGCATTATAAAAAAAATGTCATTGACCACAGAAGCCATCGGACGCTTGCAGACAACCATATACCTGACCCCATTTTAGTGCACAAGTATTGGAGGACACTTAAGCTTCGCCTTTCAGTTCAACGCCATTACCGGGTCCCGTCGCGGTTCTTAAACCATAATGCTTTGAAGACGATGGATAGATGTATAAGGCTTTGAAGTGGGCGGCGTCTCGTTCCATCTGTTGCCGCAGTGCCGTACGATCGAAACAACTTTCCAGTGAGCACCGCAACGCAGGTACGCAAAGTAGTAATATTCTTTGCTACTTGTTTAACTACTATTTCAGTAATTAGTTTCTTTTTATTGACGCACCTAAATGTTAGCTGAATACGGCAATACATACATTGGGTCCACCTTTATTCGGAGAGGAGCAATGCGATTCTCTGGCGGAGTCAATAAGTGAATCTGCTACAGAGCCGCATTACCCCTCTCCTAATAAATGCTGAAATTGGCAATGAAGAAAAAACAAGGTTCTGTGGATCTTTAGAAATGAAGGGCTTTTTTTGTACCTTGGGGAAATCAGTGTTTCATATACCGCAAACCGGAAACTATCGAACACGTTTTCTTAAACTGTTGGGAATCCTTTTTCTTCTGGGACAATCTATAACGAAAAATTAAAAAAGACCTACCCGTGGATGTATTCGAAATTAGATTTTTACCATTGCAGATGATGATGGGCTACCACTGGACATGATCATGTTATTGGGCATGCACAGTATCTGGCGATCAAGAATGGCTTTCAGGCATGCAGACGTTGATGCGAGGAAAATACGCCAGTATTTTCGCGAAGCCGTTGCGAGTGTTATTGAAGTTTTCAAGACACAAGACGAAGTGCCTGAGTTGCTTCCGAGAATTGAAGTGTTGCCCCAAATGCCTACCTCTCGCATCCCGCCTATGCCCTGGCCACTGTCTCTAATACACGAGCCCCCCTCTCCGTCGCCACTATCCATGCTCTCACTCCCACTGCCGCAGAGGAAGCAGCCATCGCCCTCGCCATTGCCAGCACACCAGCCCTTTTCATATTTAGCGACTCTAAGACCGCAGTCCGCAACTTTGCAAAGGGTAGAATCTCTTCCTCTGCGCTCAATATCCTTAAGCACTCCTCCCCCCCTTCCCGATCTATCCAACTATTTTGGGTTCCGGCTCACGCGGGGCACCCTGGAAATGAGGCGGCAAATTCTATCGCTCGCGAAATGACCGACCGAGCTGGCCCCCTCCACCCCGGGATGGACACGCGTGACTCCCTCCTCACCTTCCATGACATCACCCTCCACTACCGCAACTCCCGATTATCCCTCCCTCCCCCTCACAAGTCCCTATCTAAAATCGAACAGAATACGTGGCGCCATTTACAGGTCCACACTTCCCTCTCCCCTGCACGCCTTGCCCTTATTCACCCCGGTGCCTTCTCGCCCCAATGCACGCTTTGCAGCTCTCCCCGAGCAGACTATGCTCACATTCTTTACTCTTGCCCGGCGCACTTTCCCCCCGTCTCCTGGCAAATAAACAGCCCGCAGCTGTGGGAGGCTGCTTTGGCCAGCTCGGAGCCGCATATTCAACAGCGGCTTACGACCTGGGCAGCGGAAGTCGCCGCCAGGCGTGACCTGGAGGCCACGACCAGCAGCCGGAAGGCCACCCACGGAACGGTGGCAACATAATTTTACTTTTTTTTAATTTTTTGGCCTTCAATGAATAAAGTTTGTACCACCACCACCCCAAATGCCTGATTTGTAATATATCACGCAGCCCGAATCGCGTGGTTTGTTGTGTATTTGTCGCGTAATATTCTCTATCTGTGTGTGTAGAGTAATGTTCGTTATGTGTAAAATCTGAAAATAAATTAGGTAATAAAGAAAAAAAGTTATATGGCCGAGTGGTTGCGAGCTTGCCTCGGACTGCGAAAGAACCGTGTTTGACTCCGCGGGTTTCCACAGGACGTTTATTGCTTCTTAACTTTCTTCTGATTTTCGCGTTACAACCACGACGCCGACACCGACTTTTCTGCGACACGGGGGCCTGAACGCCATCGCGTTAATACGTCCAACGATGATAACACATTTCCATTCCGCGGAGTAAACAGTTGATTTGGACACGTTAAAAACCAACCAAAAGTGAAAATGCCCAAACCCGAAAAATGAACAGAGCAAGGAAGTGCTGTCCAGCATGAACCTCCACGACCAGCGGAACCTGGTAGACACGGTTCGAGCAGCAAGCAGCAGCCTTCAATGGAATTATTTACAGAGGACGCTTCTCACTGTCCACCCTCTATGCTAACCTTCTTTACAGCGTATGCTCTACTCAGTTCAGTCGTTCAGTCGTGTCCGACTCTTCGTGACCCTATGGACCATGTCACGCCACGCTTTCCGGTCTCTCACTATCTTCCTAACATCATAACTTCATCTGCAGTGCCTCGAGGATGCCATCTAACCATCGCGTTCGCTACCTACCCCTTCTCCTGCGACCCTTAACCTTTCCCAACATCAAATCTTTCTCCAGCGACTCCTCTCTTCTCATCAGATGACAAAAGTAGCTGAGCTTTAACTTTATAATTTGACCCTCCAATGAGCATTCAGGGTTTATGGTCGACAATATCGACTGATTTGATCTTCTGGCATCCCAAGGAACTCTCAAGAGTCTTCGCCAGCACCACAATTCAAACGCGTCAATTCTTCGGCGGTCAGCCTTTTTCACAGTCCAACTCTCGCATCCATACATCACAACTGGAAAGACCATAGCACGAGTTATACGGATCTTGGTTGGCAGACTAATGTCTCTGCTCTTTACTAGTCGGTGAAGGCTAATCATTGCTCTCTTTCCCAGAAGCAGACGTCTCCTAATTTCGTGGCTTCAGTCTCCTTGCGAGGTAATCTTGGAGCCCAAGAAGAGAAAATCTGTCACAGCTTCCACTTCTTGTCCCTTGATGCTCCAGGATTTGATAGGGCAAGACGCCATGATCTTTGTCTTTTTAATGTTCAGTTTAAGCCCAAACTTCTCACTCTCTTCTTGTACGCGCATCAGAAGTCTCTTCAGTTCTACTTCACTTTCTGCCATTAAAGTGGTATCATCCGCATATCTAAGGTTGTTGATACGTTTTCCAGCAATCTTCACTCCAGCTGAAGACTCGTCCAGACCGGTCTTCCTCATGATGCACTCTGCATATAGGTTGAATAGGCAGGGCGACAGTATGCAGTCTTGCCTCACTCCTTTCTCAATCGGAAACCAATCAGTAAGACCATGCCCAGTTCTGACTGTGGCCTTTTGCCCTTCGTACAGGTTCCTGAGGAGACAGATGAGGTGAATTGGAACTCCCATCTCTTGGAGACCTTGCCACAATCTGCTGTGATCTACGCAGTCAAACGCTTCCGCATAATCAATAAAGCAGAAGTAGATTGGTTTCTGGAACTCTCTTGCTTTTTTCATGATCCAGCGAAGGTTGGCAATTTGGTCTCTAGTTCCTCTGCCCTTGCGCAACCCAGCTTGCACGTCCAGAAGCTCCCGATCCACATACTGCTGCAGCCTACCTTGGAGGATTTTCAACATCACCTTGCTAGCATGCGAAATAAGCGCGATCGTGCGGTAGTTGGAACAATCTTTGGCACTGCCTTTCTTTGAAATGGGGATGTAAACTGACCTCATCCAATCCTGTGGCCACTGCAGCTTTGTCCAAATCTTCTGACATAATGTATGCAGAATGTTAACAGCGTCATGGTTGAGGTTTTGAAGCAACTCAGCTGGAATGCCATCACTTCCGCTAGCTTTGTTCTTAGCAAGACTGGCTAAGGCCCATTCAACTTCACTCTTCAGGATGCCCGGCTCGAGATCAGTAATCACAACCGTCTTATGTTGGGTTTGCACATTCGAGTCCTTCTTGTACTATTCTTCTGTATATTCCTGCCACCTCTTCTTTATCTCTGAGGCTTCAGTGAGGTCCTTGCCTCGTTTGTCCTTTATCACGCCCAGCTTAGCACAGAAGCTTCCTTTGATATCTTTGATTGTCTTATACAGAGCTCTTGTGTTCCTTAATTGGCTGTTGTCCTCAACTGCTTGGCACCGTATGCCCAGGAAGGCATTCTTATCTCTCCTTGTTATTTTCTGAAAATCCGCATTGAGAACCTTGTATTTTTCTCTTTCCCCCATAACTTTTGCCATCCTCCTTTCCTCAGCTATTTGCAAAGCCTCTTCAGATAACCAGTTTGCTTTCTTGCATTTCTTTTGCTTTGGAACTACCTTAGTAACAACTTCTTGTATTATATCACGATCATCAGTCGACATCTCTTCGGGCTCTTTGTCTTCTAGATCTAATTCTTGAAATCGATTCCTCACTTCCACAGCATATTCTAATGGAATTTGATCCAGATCATACCTCAAAGGCCTTCTAGTTTTCTGCGTTTTCCTCAATCGAAGCTTAATTTTGGCAACAAGAAGCTGATGATCGGTGCCACAATCGGCCCCAGGCCTTGTTTTTACTGCTTGTATAGCGCTTCTGCATCTCGGCCGGCAAAGAATGTAATCGATCTGATTCCTGTACAGACCGTCCGGTGAAGTCCATATGTACAGGCGCCTCTTGTGCTGTTTAAAATGAGTATTCGCTATGGTCAGGTTGTTTTCTTGACAAAACTCTACTAGCCTCTACCCAGCTTCATTTGGCTCACCAAGACCGAACTTGCCTGTAATTCCGGATATTTCTTCACTCCCGACCTTAGCATTCCAGTTTCCTATGAGAAAAATGACGTCTGATGATGGGGTGCGGTCTAAAAGGCATTGCAGGTCAGTATAAAATCTCTCAACGTCAGCTTCTTCAGCAGTAGTGGTTGGTGCATAGACTTGGATAACTGTCATGTTGAAAGGGTGCCCTTGGATCCGAAGTGAAATCATTCGGTCGTTTTTGGGGTTGTACCCTAGCACTGCTTTGCCAATTCTTCTGTTTACTATGAGAGCGACCCCATTCCTTCTCCTGGATTCGTGCCCACAATAAAAGACATAATGGTCGCCGGAATTAAATTCTCCCATTCCGGTCCACTTGAGCTCGTTGACACCCAAGATATGATCAATGCTCAATCTGTCCATTTCTCGCTTGACGACATCCAGTTTAGCTTGCGTCATAGATTGTGATATATCTATGTGATATATCTCCTTGCAACATCAGACTTTCCGGTCGCTTCCCGACACATCCACAACTGAGCGTCCTTTTGGCTTTAGCCCAGCCGCTTCATTCGTCCTGGAGCTACTAGGAATCGCCCTTTGTTCATCCCCAGTAACATGTGGGACGCCTTCCAACCTAAGGGGCTCATTTTCCGGCGCCATATCAATAATGGTATTGTGACTGGCCATAGGGTTTTCTTGGCACGAAATACTGGAGTGGGTTGCCATTACCATGAGGTATAAGCGTTGCGCTCGATATTGCCAAGGCGTACGGCAGCATTGAGGATTCCATTCTACTCAAGTTATCATTATCGACCGTTCTACATTTAGGCGTGGATAGGTAATTTTTTGAAAGGATGAAGGTTCTTTTTTTTTTGCAGTGATGGCTCGTTCACCTCAGGTATACCTATGCACAGACAAGAGCGGTTCCCCAGGGCTCTGTACTCTCGCCACTTCTTTTCAATATATTGATGTGTGATATTCCGGTTCATCCAGTTGTCCCTGTATATGCATATGGAGATGACATAGCATTCTTCGCCTCTGCAAAATATATTCATTCCTTGTATCGTTCACTACAGGCTTACCTAAATGCACTTAAGGTATTATCAAAACTAAGTTTGTTTGGTTTTGGTTGGTTTGTTGGTTTCTGGGATTTAACGTCCCAAAGCAACTCAGGGTATGAGAGACGCCGTAGTGGAGGACTCCGGAAATTTCGACCACCTGGGGTTCTTTAACGTGCACTGACATCGCACAGCACACGGGCGCCTTGCTTTTCGCCTCCATCGAAAAGCTGCCGCCGAGGCCGGGATTCGATCCCGCGTCTTTGGGAACAGTAGTCGAGCGCCGTAACCACTGCGCCACCCCGGCGGGGTTTTAAATTTGTGCACAAGTACGTGCTATTGTTTTTACAACCAAAACCACCTTATATGTTTCGTTAAACTACCGCTCAGACGTCATACGTAAAGTCGAATCTGTGCGGTATTTAGGCATTACTTTTGATGCTAGCATATATTGGAGGCCTCGCATTAATTCTAATATTCAGAAGGCGAGCGCGCACTTGCTGGCTCATACGCATAAGTAACAGCAAATTTGGAGTGTACCGAGACAGTTCTACTTCTGTACATAGCCTATGTGAGACCGACTCTATTATTTGACTGCATTCCTATTTATTTTTTTTTCTGGTTCTCCAAAATATCAGCTGCATCGTTTGTTGCTTTTAGAGCGACGGGCGCTGTACCTCTGCCCCGGTCTCACAGTCGGCTTCCAGCGTTGTTCTGTACTTGGAGGCTCGTATTCCAGACCTTAACTCCCGTTTTCGCCTTTTGTCAGATCATTCTTGTGATCATTTCAGCCTACTCCCGGGGTGGTTATACCTATTTTTGTGTCCAACCCCGCCCTCTTTCTCACTCACCAGTGGCCAAGGTTCTGCATGCCTCAGGCTGTTTTCTCACATAGCATTTTAGCCAACATTGGTGTGGACCTCGGTTCTATAGGTCCTATTGGTTAACACAACGTCCATTGTGGATATCAATTTTGATTCTATAGTTCCATCTAATGTAAAGCACTATTACCTTCAAATTCAATATTCAGTCTTCTATCTGACGAGCTTGAAAAGTTCCTGGATCACACTGTAATCGCCATTGATGCGTCTGTGACGGCCCCGCACAGAAGGCAGTGATTGAAATTTTTTTCAATCTCTTTCCTGGAGATTTTCAGTGCGCGTCCCGGATTACACACCGATCTTTTTAGCAGGGTTTATGGCAGTCGGGCTCGCACTTCTAAATGTTGTCAGGGATCAGTCAAAAATAATTTTGTTATCAGATTCTCTTTCTGTTTTATTGTCACTGGAGTCAATATGGAATGCTCTTTTGAGCCTCTCACTAAAGTGTTTCATTCGGAGATGGGTGAAAAAAATACGGTTCGTCTGGGTCCCAGGTCAATGCAATATTTTCCAAAGTGAAGTGGCCGACTTCTTCACTAAATCAGCTCATGATGCACGTGTTACATATACAGATGCAGAAATAAGTAAACCGAGAATGCTTTTCCGCTCAAAGTAGATAGAGATAAGAAAGCAATATTTGTCCAAGTGAAAGGGCAGTGGGTTCTACTATTACTACGCACATACCACGGCTTCAAGTTTCAATTATTCAACGTGTGAAAATGTTTAGAAGGAAACTTCGTGCTCCGTTTACTTTTGTCCGCACCGGTGCCATCCCCAATATCATCATTTTTGGATTGTCTCGTTTTCAGCGCAATCAATACATAGCCGCCTCATGCAATGACCCCTTCTTATCTACAGTTGACTACCAGCATCTCATGTGCTCATGGAGAGTTTGTTCATGTCAATCACGGCAATGCGAGGTAACGCTGACTCATGCGATGTAGGATCCCCCGCTTAAACCTTTACTTATATAGATGCGGGTTCAGTCCCACAAACCTTTATTAGGCTTGCGGTGAGATGGAAAATATTGAGCATTTCCTTCTCGCTTACCGAATATTTTTACATCAGAGAAGGGTAGGTTCAGAAATTCCAATAGCACAATTAGAATTTACTTTGTCAGTACCGCTTCTTCTCTCCTTCGGTGCGATTGTGAGAGGATTTGCGTTGCCTCAAATTTTTATTATTTACATAACTACATGACAATTAAGGGCATATTCCCTTGCTAATTGTATTCAAAATTTACAAACGTCGAAATTTTTGTTCCGTATATGTTTCCATTTTATTCAATCCTGCGATATTAAATCCTAGGTTTTTGTTTATTTCATATATTTGAGCTATTACGATGATTCAATATCTGTAGTACATTTGACAGTCCACGCTGAACCCTGGTCAATCCATAGAGTTTCTTACTCTTACCTAGAGGGAAAGCTGTGCTGCCGTCTATGGGCGTTTACATGGAGTTACCAGACAGCCAGTTCAGCCACCATGGGCGCTCAAAGCATCATGGGCCGGAGAGCTACCGAGTGCAGAACTACAACTTTTGGCCAAAACTAATGCAAAGATAAACGTTGGTCTACCGTAAATAATGTCCTAAGATTGAATATTGTGACTAAAAATTACAAAAAGAGAGAGAAACAGAATGCCAGTGCGAGATTTATCCAATATAAGCGATGGCTCTTCCTCCTATTGGCTTAGTTTTGAGCAGCACAAATACCAAAATTTCGCACTTAATAGGCAAACTTTGAAATAAAAAAAACGTTATGAAAATATTTATGGTTGTGCAATCACTTAAGGAAGTTTTTAGCGGCATTTCGGGAAACAGAAACCATTTATTGGCGACGTCTGCTTTTGCGCCTTCGCTACTATGGCTTTCGCGGTCTATGTACGCACCTTCAAATGATGATGATGACGAAAAAGAAACATCGCAGTAACGCCACTCCACGTACTCGAGAAAAACCGACTGTCCCGCAACAAGTAGCACACCGGCCCATGATTCTTAGCGCGCCCATGGTGGCTGAAGTGCAGCGCCCTCAGCTTTCCCTCTAGTTAGTGTAAGGAACTCTATGGGTCAATCCCTCTTCGTAGGCATGCGCCATTTATCAAGGTAGAAGAAGACGAAGAACTCGCGG
This sequence comes from Amblyomma maculatum, assembly GCF_055883805.1. Taxonomy (NCBI): domain Eukaryota; kingdom Metazoa; phylum Arthropoda; class Arachnida; order Ixodida; family Ixodidae; genus Amblyomma; species Amblyomma maculatum. The sequence continues at coordinate 76,264,749 of NC_139353.1, forward strand.
AGCGCGAGCAAGGTACAAAGAAGAAGAATCGATCGATTGGCAGCTTTCGCAGGATTTCGACGCAGCAGGACTTTGCCGACAACGACTTCGCCTCTAGCGTTCGCTTAGCACGTCGCACAAGCAGCGTGATTTAAGGTATGTTCTCTTATGCGTATTCAGTAGATCCCCCGGTCGTGTTTTTGGGCATTATAGGCTTGATTCAGCGGAAAGATGGCAGGCGTGATAAGCCTGAAATTCGGTCGGAGTCTGCCGGGGCAGGCTGTTTCGCAACACGCGCAGAGGCTTTTCAGCATTTTTGTCTGGAGCATGCAGCAGTACACCGCAAGACACGATATATATATCGTCTTGTTTCGGTGTAACAGCTCTCCTCTTTCGTGGTTTGTTCGAGCGTTACGTCAAGATATCGGAAAGAAGAGTGATTCGTTTTATTTTACATCCACGTCGTGGCGGCTCGAGTGATAAGACGCCAGGCTACTGAACCGCAGTATCAGATTCACCTAAACCTAGGTCTAACTTGCTGTGGCAATACCCGAGTTAGAACCCGACCTCTGGAGGCTACTTTCCAATGGAGGCGAAACAAATTAGTCCGTGTGCTGTGCAAAGTCAGTGAACGATAAAGATCCCCAGGAAGTCCAAATTACATTGGAACCTTGCACTGCGCCGCCTCTTTCTTTCTTTCCGCTTTCACTTTCCTTCTGTCACACCTTAGTAATAGGTGGAACAGATACCATGCATTTGTTCCCTCTAAGCCAGTTAAATAACCGTTTTAAGCCCATCACAAAAATTTAAATACGTCGCTGTGCAGCGCAAAATACTGCCTGGTTAAAAAAATATCAGTCGCATAGTAAAGGAAGAAATCAGTGATACTCTTAACTGTGCTCCCTTCTCATGTTTCAGCCACGCTACATTCACGCTAGAAGACCGTCATGGAGCTATCCTTATACAGCTATTACTCATAGGATCGCGTACCACGTTTAAAAAGACCATCGGAGTGTTTTCTTGGGCAAAGAGGTCCCCCCTCGCCACACACACACACACACACACACACACACACACACACACACACACACACACACACACACACACGCACACGCACACGCACACGCACACGCACACACAGACACACATGCACACGCACACGCACACACACACACACACACACACACACACACACACACACACACACACACACACACACACACACACACACACACACACACACACACACACACACACACACACACACACACACACACACACACACACACACGCGCGCGCGCGCGCGCGAGTACGCGCACACACGCACACATGCGCACGCACGCGCGCGCACACACACGCAAACCCAATATGTAACTATTCCCGTCTGAATATCCTTGTTGATTCTGAGCCTGCCTCAAAGGCTAAGAAATGATAGCGATGCCGGCATCGCACACTACCTTCACCGTACGTACGGGTTTCTGGCTCCCATTCCAAGCTCCGCCTATGATATGTATTCACTGAGGCCGTGCTGTCAGACTGCGCAACCATCGTCACGCCTTGTCCGCCATGTTGGTGGTCGTCGGTGGCATGGGCGCTCGTCGGGTCGCGCAGTTTCAGGTTCGCTGCCAGGTGCCCGCTTGATATTGGAAGGCCACACTTCACATGGCAGGCTTCGATGTCGGTGAATTCAATGTGAGGAGGTAATACGCCGAACACCACGATGGAGTTACCGCAGTCGTACAAATTTTTATCGGGACCTAATTCCTTTTTCTTGTTCCACGCAATCCACTGGTGTAGCCCCTGACTCTCGCGGTTTTCGCTGGCGCACGCAGGAATTTTGAAGAGACTCGAAAGGTGCACACACGGATCACGACGAGTTGAATATTCTGGCTGGTTGCGAAGCCCGTACACACGACCTGGCACATAGCGAATGCCGCAGCGGCCGCTACCTTCCCTTGCGGTTGACATCTCGTGAATACTTCTTATGGGTCACACGAGGGCATGAAGGTGGCACCACCGGGGGTGGCATATTCTCCTATCTCATGCCATTGCATCCCATATGCATGACATCGGCAGGGAAGCAACATGCAGATTCTTTACTTTTGTCACCTGACACTCAGTTGGAAGATTTACGGTGCCTCTGGTTTATACCCTTAATTGAACTAGCCATAATAGCAGCTATATTTACTCTCATCGCCGATGTAAAAAGCATGTTCCATCCACCGCGGCAAACATATTTACCTCTAATTTCAGTTGTTGTGGGCCAGTCATGGGCAAACTAAATTACAGAGAACCCTACAGAAAAAATGGTATAAGCATCAGAATTTCATCAAGGTGAACAATGCCCCGTGACTTGGCGCAGTTCGTCGTAAGCGAAAGCTCCTTCGTTCACATGCATGCTAAGCTAACCAAAGAAAACTTCCCTGAAAGGGGTAATTGGACGACAACCTTCGTGAGTGTGCCCTGTGTCATCTTAGGGATAGCGGTTGTGATGATAGTGGCAGTGATGGTATTGGTGTTAGTATAGTAGTATTAGTGGTGGTGATAGACTTTTATTCGGCCAAAAATTAGAGGCTGAGCATATCGACTTCCTCGGCGACTAGCCGACAATGTTTGTCTTCCCTTTCACTGCGAAATATAATCGCTAAAGATAAATAATTACGGAGGCAATTACTGCTTTTGTGCTCTGAATGTGAAAGCATGAATGCCTCGTTAGGAGTTTTTGTTTGTTTTTATTTTCAAACTCATTTTAGCTATTTATTTTTTAGTTTTAGTTGTTCTTTCTCTTCGTTTTCTCTTTTTTGTTCACTGCAATTATAGCAATTACTGGCTATATCAAGGACGCACTACGTTCACCCATATTCGGCTTGAATCAACGAGCCTTCGCGGTCTATGAACAATATGCTGCAGGTCATCCCACCCTGTCCATATTAAGCGAATTTCCTTTGCAGTTCATAGTTACAAATGGCTTCCTGAGAAATCTGGGTTCATTCCGAACGTTTTTGTCCCGTGATATCATATGGGCCAAGAGGCGCCCTTTCAAATTAGGCGTGGTTGCTAATTGGCCTCCAATGTGATGACTTCATTATGCTGCTCGACCAATTAGGGTTATTGGGGTCATATTTTCTGCAGAGCGGCTGCTGGGTTTCGTTGCTAATGGGGCATAAGACTTTCTGATCAATAAAAGTGCAAACACGTGCACTGGTATGCTACGGATTTACAGCGGAGAGGGACAGGGACTCCTCCTTACATGGTCGTATCTACGGTGGCTTTGTTACGCGCCAGCACTGCTTATCGCATTTCTAGTCTCCATGCCACGCGAGAAAATGAATTATTTTCGCAATTTATTTCCGGCACTTATGTACCATTCAGGCCATATGTACAATTGACATGTAATGTGATTTAATTGGCACTAGAAAAAGAGAGTTGAATAGTTCAGCCTCCTGCTATCCAATTGGCCCTCAGAATCATCAGTAAGCACGTGTTCCTGAAAAATGCTTAAGCACCATCGTGCTGCACGCTATAGGCCCATATACCTGCGCGTCTATGCGCAGTTCTTGGCCTCCATGCCTCCCGCCGAGAGGAAGGCAGCCGACAAGGGATGGCGCTACTGGTGTCGCAAGCGGCTCACTGCCCGCCTGCTGTTGGGCTACGCAGCGCCACCTCTGCTCCTCACGCCGGCCTTCGTCATCAACAGCGACGTGAGTTTGCACCCTGTCATTGGGAGTGAAAATTACATCCTTCTTCCCTGTGTCCAAATTTCGGCTTGGAACGTGGATATGATTGTCGAAGACCCCGACAGAAGTCTAACGGACGAATGTATTGGCCACTTCTGTGCAAGAGAAAACGCGGATTCGGTAGCTTTGCTCATTCAAGCGCATGCTGTTTGACGGACTTTGCACTGAAAACCTGATCACATAGAACTGTGACCATTATTACCAAATTCCATTGCTTTTTTGTAGTTGCTACACTCCTTCTGCATAGACTGCGGCTCACAACTATAGCCTACTATACTGGAAAAATTAAGTATTTAAACATATATCAAACTTTACGGCATCAGTAGTAGGAGCTGGCCGACTGTTTATAAAGCTTACAAAGAACATTATACCGCCGGCCATTGCAATTGCTATTTTGCCCATGATGCCGCTATTTAAATGCTGAACACTGCTTAGCTTCAGGCGTCTTTAGTACGAGCCCCAATAAGAATTTATACATGGATTACACTTGGTATGAAGGTACTGCTATAGACGTGGTCGACACGTCGACACGAGGTGTCGGTTCGAACTTCGTTTCTTGCTGCAGAGGGGAGCATATTGCTACGACGATGATAAAGCGGGCAGTGGCGCGGGGTTGAGTGCTAGGCCCGCTGGCCATTAAACCATATTTCATCGTCATGTCATCACGTCGTTCTGTTTCTGTTGTCACCGTGTTCCATCGCTTGTCACGCCACCACCACGTAACATTTGGTTAGAGGTGCGGTTCACCCCCATCCTCGCCTTGCCCCGTCGAAGCCAACCGTACGCCGGGTCCATCGGCCGAGAGCCCGTGGAGATCGCCGCCCAGCTTTACCCCAGCCCTTTTCACTCAGACCCGACCAGCCGCTCTCCCCAGCCCCGTCCCCAGCCTTGACTTCAACACATGAAGACCAGGAAGAGCCCAAAGCCGACCCGACCGACCCTACGACGAAGCGACCTCACTGACCTCACGATCACTCGAGCGAAGACAGCACCCCCGCCCAAGCCGTTCAGCGTGCCCACGAGCCTTGGCCTTCGGCAAACGGTGAAGATTGGACCTGACGCTCCGGGGCAAGCATTCATCCCATCTTCGCATTCATTGTGATGTCCAGCGTTTCATGTCCTAATCCTGTGTCCGTGTTCATCGTCACTTCATGCAATGAATTTCTAGCAATCGATCGGGACGATCGCTCGGTGTCCCCGGGTAGGGCTACGAAGATGACGAAGCGGGCAGTGGCGCGGGGTTGAGTGCTCGCGCTAGGCCCGCTGGCCATTAAACCATATTTCATCGTCATGTCATCACGTCGTTCTGTTTCTGTTGTGTCACCGTGTTCCATCGCTTGTCATGCCGCCACCACGTAACAATATTTTCTCGCCAGTAATGATGCCATCAGTTAACAGAACTTACATACATATGGGCAGAAGGATTTGCTAAACAGTTTTTCAACAGTTCCCCGCCGCGTTAGTTGAGACGAGTGGCTGCAGGTTAAAGTTGTTGTGGAAAAAGGAGTGTCTAAGCACAATAAAACCAAATGAGAGCTGTGGAGAGTCGCGAGGCATAGTGTAACGAAATTCTATCTTTTATGAACTAATTAATTAGCAATGACTAACTAACTATATTGACAATTACTGACACCTGGAACGAGGCGTCAATTCACAAGTTGTAGACATTCTTAGAAAACAGGGCCCTTGTACCGAGTTTGCGTCGTTATCGAAGTGTCGCTATCTTACATGACCTCGAGCCATCTGACTGGTCGAAACGCCGGAACTGAATGTTGCCACTGCGGAACCAGAAGAGGTGGCAAAATCATTTTCCAATGTTTCCACCAATCAGGTGACTCAAGGTCGGGGAGATAGCGATACTCACGATAACGACGCAAATTCGGAATACGGGCCCAGGTGTGCTTGCACCGAAGTATCTTTTCTACCTGCCTGAAGAGATGTTTAACTAAATACAAAAACTTCAACTTAGCAGCGGTGAGGTATCAGTGTCTCATAGTGTCTCTCGAAGGGAATGACAGCCGATTTTCTCAGGTGCACAGTGTTCGACGGGGATTGTGTGCGCTGGGAGAGACGCGTTCCAGCAGCCAGTCACGTGGTAGCATTCTTTCAAAGCGTGTAATAGAGCTACGTAAATAACATTTGTTAGCAAGAGTTCGCGCTAGCTGTTTTTCGAGACATTATACTTCGTCAACTAAAATTTTGTTCCTAAAGCAAATAACTAAGCAAATTCATCTTTAACAACGAAAAAAATTATGTATACTGCGACGCCCAGCAGCTCTTAGAAACCCTCAAGTTGCGTTAGGCTCCGGCCATACATAGCACGATTAGCTTTGAAAAGGAATTAAATGAGCTTGCTTACTATTTTTCCAAATATAGTGAAAATATAATTGAATTACAATATTAGTTCTTTGTTCTTCGCGCCAAATTCCATGTCATGTCCTTACTCCCTTCCTTTTCTCGACACGCGCCAATAATATATAGAAGACAATGGCAACAATACGAAAAAAAAAAAGGCATGATCAAACACTCGACGCTCATTGCGTTCAAGACTGAAACGAAAGGCGAACCCGGCGCGCCTTGCTGTCCAGAGCTCTACATTGTCTGACGCTTTCGAAGCAGGTCATATATTCGGCCGGTGATCCCAGGAATCGACCATGACAGCTTGCGCTCATTAATGTCCCCGTCATGTACGATTCCGCCAGTTTTCCTTCACCCCACCCCATCACCGGACAAGTGTAGCCATACATCACTGTGCCCTAGCCGACGCAACAGCTGGTGCCATTGCATGCTTCTGACTAATTTTGAACACCTTCTGACGCCATCTGTCCCTTCGACGGCCTTTTGATGCTTTACATCTTACTGCTTGGGGAATGGTTGCTACTGTCAGCTCCAGATAACAGCATTAAATGATACTGCCAATGGACCTGATTCGGCAATACACAGGACACGGACGGTCTCGGACACGCAGTTCAACTCAGTTCTGTCTCTTTTTGTCTCTGCTGCAGGCTCGCCCACGCTTTCCGCAAGTAATTCATGCTGCAAAACTAGCATCGCCTGTAGAAAGAGCAGCGATGAACTTTAGCAAAACTTTAGTAACTAGATAAATAATTTCGCTCCGAAATTACTACCAGAAATGTACTAAACCGTGACTGACGTAATGAATAAAGCGTGACAATATGCATGTTCAAACAAGTGGATTGAATGCTTTTGACCTGCACAAAAAGATTATCTTGTTTTCGTTAGCTCCGAAGATATCTAAAGAATCGGATGCTTTTTTTTTTTTGGCGTTGTTGGGGGGATTTTCTGTCGGTAGCACCTCAGAATGTCATCTTTAAACTATGCCGGCGCATCCACAGGTGGCATGGTGGCTGGGCGTGGGCCTGCTTATGGTCACCTGGACCGTGCTGGGGACGGTGCCCGTGCCGATCACCTGGCTGCTTCCCTTCCTTCTCTTTCCCCTGGCGGGCATCACCTCCGTCTCGGACCTCGCTGACAGGTTCATGGAGGCGAGTGTTAACGGCCTTGCCCAGCGTCTCTGCGGGAGTGCAGGTCTTAGCAACTGGTGAAATGGCTTAGTCCTTTTGAGCCTCTACCTTTCATGTCATCATCCGCACCAAGCTTCCAATCGATGGATATCGAGGAACGACTACGCCTTGCTTACTTACGTGCCATAGAAGATATATAACATGACTTGGGAGGCCAGACAAGTAGCTCTAGTGTTTGATGTGGATGTTTCTCGGTGTGTCATTTGTCCAGATGCCGACGTCTTCAGACCCAATGCGTGACTTATTTCAGGAGTGTGTTTTGTTCGTCTTCCAGCATGCGGCCCAACAGCCAGTTTGGTAATTTTAGCATATTTCCGGTTACGACTTTGTGTACCGAGCGGCTTAAATTCGTGTATTTTTGACAAACCGGGCAGATTGTTATAAGTGCAGACGGACAAACGGTTCCAATCGATGAGCCTTTCGGCATTGATTTCCCCTTATACAGCCAAAGAAAAGCCTATTGATGCGCTTCGAATTGTGGCGGCGCACCTTGTAAGGACCTACGTTTTCCACGTGTAGGACGGCCTGGTACTGCTGCTGATGGGCATGAACATGATGGTGGCCGCCAGCGAGCAGACGGCTCTGAGCTCGCGCATCGCCCTGTACCTGATAGAGGCGTGCGGCTTCCGCCTGCGGGGCATTTTGCTCGGACTCACGGGCGTCACCTTCCTGTCGGCGCAGCTTCTTATGGGCGGCGCGACCACGCGGTTCATGGTCGCTGTTGTCGAGGCCACCATGTTCGAGCTGCAGCACGACATCATCGCCGCCGTCATCGCCCAGAGGAGGCGACGGAGCGTATGTGCACGTGTAGTGCTTTCAGTTTGAGCACGACTGCAACGACAGGCCAGAATCGAGAACTATGAATTTAAAACAAGGTTCAAATTGTTCGCGTTCCGGGGAAACTGCCATTGGTTTCTTGAGCACCCGATCGGCAGCTGGCTAAAAAAGGTAATAGCCCGTGCGCGGTGAAGGCAATTAAAAGAAGCTAGAGAGCAAGAAACCGTAACGATGTGTGAGCTACTTACAATAAGGCACATTTACTCCTCACGTCACGATAGAGGGACAGAAGTTATGTTGACGCCATTTGCCGAAGTATGTGTGCGAGTCCGATTAACTGCGTTTTGTGAGCGTGATTATTGGGGTGGTCATTAAGCATGTTACTTCACGACAGTTTTGAAGGCGAATATTTTACTTCTTGTTTCTCATTAGCATTAACCCTTTAATCGCAATCAACCTTGAGCCAATAACATGATGAGCATTTCTTCAGTCCTCAAAGTATGAGTGAGCACTTGCACGTGCCTACAGAACGAATTTTACTTGCAAGATAAGTGGTGTACAATGAAGCTTCTAAGCAATCAATTACCCGCAATGCATTGCTTTAAACCCTCCTGATCTTCAATTCCTTCATTCCCGCGTACAGTCCCTTTATTAGTATCACTCTGATATTGTTATATTGTTCGCAAATGATTCGACATCGTTTCGCTTTGGTTAGGCTACCCCTGTGCCATGAAAGTCGAAGAACCATCACTTTCGCGCACTTAGCCGTTTTTTCTGGTCTTCGATGCAGCGCGCACCATCGCGAAAGCGATGCAGGCTATTAGCCGTCACTGCAGATGTGCGTGCGGGATGAAGTACTAAGAACTCATGTGCGCATCTCAATGGGTGTACCACCGCAGGTGCGCACCACTGTGGGCGACGAAGTGGTTATGACGCCCGTGCACGTGATGGTGATCTCGCCGCGCCGCAGCCCATCAGGCTTCACTTCGCCCGAGGATGAAGAAGACGAGGAAGAGAGCGAAGAGAGCAACGAGGAGGAAGATATGCGGCCCCAGGTGTTGGTGCCGTCTATAGGGCCGCTGAACGCGCGCAACCCGGGCGCCTACTACGAGCTGCACTCTAACGCGCCGGACGGTGCGCTCTTTTCATCACTTATTTTGCAGCCTTAGCTCGTCTTAAACTTCGCTTCCTGCTAACCTGGTCCGAAACGATGGGCGCAAATTCGAGGTTGGTTTTAAGGCAAAAGCTTTTCTTGGCTCATAAGTGGTGTGAACAGAGGGTGTCCACCAAACTAACGTGTGCGCACGAACTAGCACTCAAAGCAAATTACTTGTCATCACCAGGAATCGAATCGAACTTCTAACTCGCGCTGCCCAAACGAATATGGAAACGATTACGCCACTATAACTGCCTGTGAACGTATCTGTAGTTCCCCTTGTCTAGCGTAAAGACGCCGGATTGAGCTGAGGGAAGGACAACAATGACTGTAAAAAATAAAAAATAAAACATGAACAAAATATATACAACCTGTGCTAGAGGTGGTCAACGAAAGCGCTTCGAAAGCTTTTCGAAATCTGCGTGTTCAAAATTAGGAAGGAAGCAAGGACAATGAATCTGAACTTAGACTACATTGTCTCGATGCGCGCTATCCCCACCGCCACTGAGAGCATTGAGGTACCCTAGTGCATAGAGGAAATAACAAAATTCCCATAAAAATAAGTATCAGGCAAAGAGACACGATCTCTCTAGTACTATTCACAGCTGGCTTTGAGGAAATGGCTTTGATGAATGGGAATGGAATCACTTGGGGATAAGGGTCGATGGAGAATACTTGAGTAATCTGCGAATTTCTGGCTGACATTGTCTTGCTAAGTAACTCTGGGGATGAACTGCAAATAATGATTGATGACTTAGACAGGAAAAGTAAAAAGGTTGGCTTGAAAATTGATTTGCAGAAGACTAAGGTAATGTTCAACAGCTTCGGGAAGAAATTGCAGTTCACAATAGGTAGCGAAGCACTGGAAGTGGTAGACTAATATATCTACTTAGGACAGGTACTAACCGCAGATCCAGATCATGAAAGGGAAATAACAAGGAGAATGAGATTGGGATAGAGTGCATTTGGCAAGCACTCGCGGATTATGACCAGCAGCTTACCGATATCGCTGAAGAGTAAAATATACAACAGTTACATCTAACCTGTACTCACCTATGGGGCTGAAACGTGGAGGCTAACAAAGAGGGTTGTACTTAAGTTGAAGACAACGCAGAGGGCTATGGAGCGAAAAATGATAGCGGTAACATTAAGAGATAGGAAACGTGCATAGTGGGACAGAGAAATAACTCGAGGGTATGATATTCCTGTGCAAATCGAGAAGAAATGGGCATAGGCAGGGCCTGTTGTACATAGAGAGGACACCCGATTGTCTCTTATGGCAACAAATTAATTCCAAGGGAAGGAAAGCGTAGCAGGGGGCGGCAGAAAGTTAGATGGGCGGAGAGGGTTAAGAAGTTCACAGGGGCAAAGCGGATGCAGCCAACACATGACCAGGCTAATCAGACGAGTATGGGAGAGGCGTTCGCCCTGCAGTGGGTAGAGTCCTGCTGATGATGATGATGAACTCAGCATTAGACTAGTCTGCAAGCTCGGATCGCCGAAACGAAAGCCGTGATCAAGCGGTTGAAAGGGATGTATTCTTTGCGCAACGCTCACTCCAGCGTGATCTGACCGATACCTTCCCAGAAGTTATTCTGCACGCTAAAAGTATTGCCACCAGGACAAGAGTCAAGAGAATGTCTCTTAGGATCGCACGCTATCGCTGATTTTACAGAGGACCGTCCGTACTCGGGGATCTCCTGTCATCTACATTATTGAATCGCAAAAACGAGATTCCGCTGAACATTCCCTCCTTAGTCGTGAACTGAACTTCAACTTCGCTGCTGCCCCTAATCCTGCAGGAGTGACCTGCGCGGTCGAACTAGCAGGTCGACAGGTTGATCCTAGTCGACGAGAGGAGGAACGTTTGGGTGCATTGGAGCCCTTGGAAAACTGTCGCAGATAAAAACGAGGCTCCTATGGTTGTCAGAAAAGAAATCCATCGAACAGTTGCAGACGAACGGCAAAATAGCAATCTTTCCCGCCAACAAAGAGAACGCCACCGTCAATACAACGGGAAAATGTCTGAAATTCATAAGGATGCAGACCCCTATATGAAGTTAAACCGAAATCCAACAAAAAACATTTAATCTGAACTACAGAAGCTGTTGACTGAAGTGTTCAGGTACGTACCTCTTGAGAGGAAGCACTTGGGCAACAAGTTTCTTTGCCACAATAGCACGGCTCCCGCGATCTACAGAGTTCCAAAAGTGAACTAGCAGGTGTACAATGGCGACCAATAGTAGACTGCAGGCGTTCACCACTATACAATTTGTCCCGCAATCTCCACGAAGTGCTTCGCCCACGAGTTAGAAAAACGACGACGTGTGTCAAGGACTTTCGCCACTTTGTGGAAAAGCTAAAGCAGACATCAATTGAAGACGAGGACGTCATGGTTTCATTTGACGTGAAATCTATGCTCATGTGCGTCCCTGTGGACTTCGCAGTGCAGTGCTGCAAGAAAACACTTTCTGAAGTCGACGATTTACCTTCAAGGACTCCGTTCGATATGGACAACCTTTACCGCCCCTTGAGGTTTTGTCTCGACAACACGTAATTTGTCTTCAACGTAACTTTCTACAGGCAGCGCTTCGGCACAGCAATGGGAGCACCAGTCTCAGTTGTCTGCGCTAACGTCGCATTAGAAGCCATTAAAAAAGCAGCCATTTCCGTGTTCCAACCGGCACCGAAGCTATTCCTCCGCTATGTCGACGACTGTTTCAGCAGTATGTCTCGCGAAGATGTGCAATCTTTCCTACTCCATCTAATTTCAATTCAGCCATCAATGCAATTTACCGTGGAAGAAGCCGAAGAAAAAATAATCCCTTTTCTCGATGTTCTCGTACAGGGAAATAGAATCATGTTTCGAACCTCAGTGTATCGAAAACTGGCGCACACCGGAAAATACCAACTTTCAGTCCGCACACCCAATTGGACACAAGGGGTGAGTCGCCAAATCTCTCTTTAAGAGCGCTTTCACCCTATGCTGGAGCCAGAAAGAACGCTGCTGCTAAATCGATAAAGTGAAGCAAGACTTACAAAACAAGAATATCTGCAGCAGCTAGAGAAAAGCCAAGAGTTCTCCGCTCACGCTTCCCAACCTGGCCAAGCGGGCGAGCATTCCGTAGGCTTCCGGGGTGAACAAAGCACTTCTATGCATATTCAAAGGTTATGTCGTGTACATTTATCTTGGGCCTCCAGCAAGTTGAAATAACAAGATACCCGGGCGTGATGTACAAGATACCACGTGGAAGCTGTGACACCAGAATGACGTCACGAACAGCGGCTCTACATCTAATTCTTTGGCGAAACACAGCGTATCAATGGGACACACCATCGACTGGGACGAAGCATGCCATCGCCACAGAGAAAAACGTATCATCGTGCCGCTTCATGCAGCACTCTGTGATCAAGGGACCCGTACGGGTCCCGAAACGTCGTGCTTTCTTCCTTCAAAACACTTTGGCGGGTGTGTGTTTGTTTATACAATGCACCACTGCAATAGACTGGTAACTCTATAAGCTTCGCTACAGTTGCGCGTTCCATTTCTTCCGCCGCCAAGCAACCGTGTAACACCGTGAAGTTAACCCGACAGGCACTCCGGCTACATTGCATCATCCGTCATGGGGCGGCGTGCCGTGCTGTATGTGAGCTGCAGCGACGTTGACTTATTTTGATTAGCCCATCCAAAGTAATCACTCCTCGAATGCTTTCCAGTCTCGCTGCTCCTACAAATATGACGTATAGTTTCAATGCAAAACTTGGTTCCTTATGGTTCGCGCAACTCTAGCAAAGCCTATACAGTACGTTAGACAGACGCGTTCCGCCATCTAGCGAGGTTGACACAAAACACCGCACCTAGCAAATGACTGGAGAAGAGAAAGGCTTTCGCATTACACGGTTTTAAGCAGTCTTAAAAGCGATCATGTAAATTTTGTTTTATTTGCGTAGGGCCAGCCACATTGCTTTGTAAATATTTGTGTCTTGCTGCAATACCTATATAGCTATAGACGTAGTCTTCTTCTCACCTATCTGAGGCACTCGGCAATCTAATGCTTACCTTCAGAGACTGATATAGAACTCACTGACAATTCTCTGATGTCGAATGACACCTTGGAGGTTGTGATTCGCACTGGCACCAACAAGCTGCACCAGGTAAGCTACAGACCAGCCTCCATGTTGAACATGATATGCAGGACGACGGTATATGGTCTCGGATTGGGAGTGTAAAAGGCAGAGACGAGCTGTAGCTTGGGAAAGGTGGTGGAGGTGAAAACTTAATTTCGTAGTATAGCAGGAAAGAGATTTTCTAGACATTCTCAGCACTAGGCGGCATTCTTAGCTTAGAACCCACTGGACGAGACCACTGCCCGTTTCCTGGCAACGAAGGCAATTTTAGTTTCTAGGTCGGAGCAGCCCAGAATTGCTGTCTCGCAGTACCTAGTAAGGTGGGGCTAGCGGGTAAGGACCGGATTCCATTGGCACGGCCGTAACCACTGGTAAGAATTTAGCTAACTCGCCACAGTGGGCAGTACACATTATGCATCCAATCAAAGTGCTTCAAGACTACTGTTTCTCTAGAGAAGAGAGTTCACCTGGAGTCTTCGAAGAATTTCCTCGTCAGCCACACCTGCAGTGCCTTGGAAGGGGCTTGGTAACGGCGATGAATTTCGTGATAAAAGTGCTATATTTCGCAGAAAATGAAGAGGGTTTGTCCTACATCTGCCCTATAAAATATGGCATCAACCAGGCGTTCACTGTGAGTGAGCGTTCGGGTAGTAGAAGCGGGTGGCGCGAAGTCGAAGCAGAACCGAGGGGGAGATATCAGTAGGGAAGACAGGGAGGGTGCACCGTAGGAGTGTTACAGTATGAGGCTACGCTTCACTGAGGAAAGGGAAAAAAGAGAAACAGGGAAGGCTGAAGAAGGCTTCATCTGCCCATATAAATTCCTTAGTGTTTGGTTTAATGAAAATCTTTCATGGAACACTCATGTTTCCGAACTGGTTAATGACATCAGCAAAGTTGCCGGTTGCCTGTACAAGATCGCTAGTTTAGTACCGGTTTGTGTCAAGCGTTCGATATACCATGCGTTGTTCTATTCGCGGCTCACATATTGCATTCTCATTTGGAGCACGACAACCTACAGAAACCTTGAGAGATTAGTGGTCGTTCAAAAGAGGCGTCTAAGATCGATTGAAGGGTATTATGGTAGGCCACAACATTTGCCTACTGCACCGTTATTCATCAAGCACGATAGGCTAAAAGCCAATCAGATTTATTATTTCCACTTGTTAAAACACATCCATCGGCACAGGCTATATGCATCAATACCAGATCATAGCCTAGCGCGATATGAACTTCGAACCCACAAGAAACTTACCTCTAAGGTTGGAACAAACTACGGCAAACAAACTCTAACCTACCAAGTTCCCACTGTTCTTAACAGGCCCAATCCTAATGTTGACTTCTCTGTTAGAAGTAACACATTCAAACGTAACATTAAAGCATACCTAATTGCAAACAATATTTAATTTTCTCCAATCTAACATTTCAAGACTTCTGTATGTTGATCTTAACACTTTGGTTGAATTTTCTTGGTTGGAGCAAATGAATTCAATCGCCTATGTTAGCAGCTTATGACTGGATGGCAAATTATGATTCTATTGTATATGCCTGTAATACAGTTTATTTTGTTTTTCTGCGCTCCTTTTGCTGCTGTGGTTTCACGTGTATAACAATCTTTCTCCGGCATATGTGTTTATTACTTGTGTTAGGTTGTATATGCCTAGATTGATAATGTATTATTTCACTGGTCTGTCAAACTTTGCTTGGATTCCGAGGCCTCGTCAGGTTTTTCAACCTTTTGCCTCGGCTGCCCCTTTCTGTAGAAAGAAAAGAAATAAATAAAAAAAAAGTAATGATGTAAGATACGGAACCATGATTATGCTAAGTATAAGGGATACACTGATAACATGCGCAGCAAAAGTGCACAGACGACATCCTTGAGTCCATTTTGAACAGTTCCTTTGCACTACAAGAGCTCTCTTCGGGTATGCCTTATTGAGCTCAGCCTTTTAACTTCTCGGTTTCATCCTTGTTTCTTCATCACAGATCCGAAATTAATCGCTGGAATGGAAGCAGTCATACCCGAAATTGAGGAAAACGATGATGCCGGTGAGAAACAAGTGCCTTTTTATTACAACCAGTTTTTCAAAAGTGAACTTGTCATTCTTGTTCCCGGCATCTCACACTGGACAATCTTCATAGATACTCAATATATCGCCTTTTCCGCCATCGCAGCTGACGTGCCGAGAACAAGCCCCATACTGAAGCATCGAAACACGGCCAAAGTGTTTCTCCTGGAAGCACAGTAAGTACTTGGGCAAGTCCTATGTTTCGGGAGGGCACTTATCGTGGTCACATTCCATATCGCCTGTCTCAAACTCTTTCCTGGATGATACGCTGACAGGCGGCTACTGAAAACGGGCAAAAACATCATGTCCATTCGACTGAGCTCAATATATTACCAGCGGCCAGCACGTGGTTTTTAGGTTTTCTTTATATCGCTCGCTATTACTCTGCATTATTACCATTCCATTACTCCTTTCGCTTATCAGGTGAATATGATGGTGGGTTTAATGAAAAATTGCTAATACAAGTTAACGATGAAAGGTGCCGCGGATACTGTCGCTTGTTTCTTGGAAACGTGATCGTCTGGTTGCACAGGTAAACAGCAGAACAAGCGAATTACAGACAGGAGACAGCAATAAAGGAGAGCGTAGAGGGATGATTTGCAGGTGTTTCACTGCCGAGCAAATATATATTTCGACATACATTGTCAGAATGTGAGAAATTACCTATTCGCGTTTGAAACTCGTTCGCGCTTTAGTTTATTGGACATCTTCGTACGTCAAGGGCATAATCCACACTTAAGGTGCAATTGGGAATAAAGTGGAGAGAAGCCCCGTCTATTTCCCTGTCGTCGGAAAGAAACATACAAAGGGCTGTCCAGGGCTTCTGTTGTTCAATAGATACCATGCGCACGCAACCACGCAGGTAAGATAACAGCTTTGGCAGGTGAGCTTCCGGCAAGTATCACGTTGGGCACTTGCTTTCTAACGGGGCTCGTATATCAGTCTGTAGAGATTTACTTGAAGTCGAAATGTCACATATTTTCTCAGAATTTGCTAGTTCAGCACTCTACTCTCTTTTCCGTTTGTGTCATCACTGCGGGCAAGGAGTCGTTCTAACATCGCTGGCTGTCCCAAGACTAACTAACGTTAAAAGCGGACATGGAGGATGAAAGAAAATGTGCGAAAACTGCAAATCGCTTAGCCTGACCGATATATACTGTGCAAAGCGTCGTCCACTTTGGCTGCTGAGCATTATGTTGCGGAATTAAAATGCGACGCTCACAATTTAGACCTAAGGTTAGTAACGGAAACATGTAATAGTAAATATCAACATGTTGTTGTTTCTCTCCCGTAGCCGGTTGCAAAAGATCAAGAAGGCACTGCTGATCAACGTGGCCCACAGCAGCGCCGTCGGGTGCATGGCCAGCATCCTGGGCAGCACGTCGGGCATTTACCTCCGAGACTACTTCCACCTGTGAGATTACCTCCCGGTTTTCGTGCATGCGTGTATACCTCATGCGAACCTGATCTGCACTTTGTTGTTGACGCGCCCCAGTTTTGCATACTCAATCAGTAACGATTTCGGCCATTCCTTTATTTTACGTGTGTTTTAGTTGGATCATCAAGGGCAAGTGGTTTAACGCAAATTATTAAAATTGAAGGGGAATAGTTGGGCCAACCGCGGCATCTGCCATCGCACTCTGACGCACCTGAGCTGCTTGTGGTAGAGGCAAAGAGGCTGCTTGAAATATCAAGAAAAAAAAGACAGTAAGTTAAATAAAAGAGAAAGCGATAGGCGGTCAGGAGACCGCCTAAGTACAGGGTAGGAGGGGGGCAAAAAAATCTAGTCCATCTGCGTGTTGTGCCGAGTCAGGAAAAAAGAAAGAAATGACTGATGCTCAACCCTGTTAAACCTAGTTAGGCGAATCAAAAACGTCGTATTGTTTGGTTTTACTTTGGTTAGGCTCACTTTAGACATAGGAAGACCTGGTTTTAAAGCGATTAGGCTGGCGAGATTACGAGTCGAGGACGCCGTCAACTACAAGTGGAAAAAATGTGATGCTGCATCTGCCATCAAATTAAGGTCAAAGCTCGTACGGTGCATCATGGTTAAGCTATATAGCCGCAATGCGACCTCTGATGCTTTTTCAAGACCTGGGATGATACATGGCGTAGTGAGGCCTTTTTTAAAAATCGCAAGCGCGTAGTACACTGCACTGAACAGCCGATGTGAAGGCTCTGAGCGTTTCTTGAATGCTAGATAATATCCGGCGCTGAACAGGAGGGAAAATTGCAATTTGCAGTCCCCTTTTGAGTGTTGTCTGCACGCGGCATGCTGCACATTCTTACCTCTATCCTTAACACAGTGCACAGCTGTGACTGTGCGAAGCTCAGTGTGTTACTGCTTTGTACCCCTGCTTAATCGACATTCAGATTTACTAGGTTCCAAACTCCTATTTAGGTAGCGCTATAACGCATCGGCGTCATTAGGAACCCGTCTCATCAGTTTATGGTCTGTAGGCTCTCCATGAAAGCAGTGGTACACTGTGGCATCAGCGAGCAGTCATGATAGCGTAGAAGGATGCATATATGATGGCGCCAGAGCGACAAGAAGGGGCACTCGTCGTCAAGTTTACAGCGCAGGAGGGTGTCTTTGTGGGTCTCGTTGTTTAGAGATTATTCATCCTAAACGTTGTAAATTGCTTTGAAGGCAATAGAAATTCGGGTTCTCACCCTTAGAAAGGTAACAAAATGAAATGATACAAGAACTTCTCTTCGTGGCTTGGAAACAATCTTCCAGGTTTTGAACATTCGACTAAGGGCTTACCTCGCTGTGTAGAGGAAGAACCCACCTCATTTCATATTGTATAGGTAGGTAGGTATAGCAAGACATTAATTTACTAATGTAAGCTTTCTCTGTCTGCCTTATCAGGAACCTGAAACGTGAATGGTGCAACTACTTTAAGAAAACTAATCAGCTCCGCCGCTCCTACGAGGGAATAAGCGGAACACACGAAAGCAATGGAAGAGTGGAAAGTCACCGAAGAGGGAAGAAAGCAGTCGCCGCAGTGGCACAGAGGTTGTGATGTTCTCATGCTGAGCACCAGGTCGCGCTGTCAAATCTTGGCTGCGGTGACACCGCCTTCGATTGGCATAAAATGCGAGAACATCCATAGTGGGCTTTTGCCGCGCGAGGCAGATTTATTGTTGTCCGATTGCGGAACGGATCACGTACCCATCGGCGCAATTATTTGGGACCTATGATCCCTTGAAAGCTTGTACCCAATAAAACCGGTGGGTACCCGGCAGCACTGGGGATCAAACCTGGTACCTTCCGAATATCAGGCGGATGCTCTACCACAAGGCCACGCTCAAACCAATTAAATACATGTCGAAACCAATTAAAGACATCTGAAGCGGGCAACAAATTTCTGGCCCTCCGCAATGCTTTATGCTATGTGCAAGTTCCTTGCATTATACCATGCATTCAATGCTAGTACGCTGAAAGCGAAAACCGATCAAAGGCCTAAATTAAGAACCTGAACACAAAGAAAAACGTAAAAAAAGCAGTTAATATGCGGCTAGGTTGGTTTTTGCAAACTATTCATGCGTTACCTACCCAAAATAGCCATGTCTGCCAACACGTTACTCCAGTGCACTAAAACGTTACTGAAATATTCAAACAGGCTATACTGTCTTGGCTGTAAGCGAAGGACAATGGCATCTACCGTCAAGGCGACTTGACCTAAATGCACCCCACCTACTAACATATGAATATGATGAGGGCAGCCGTGTTCATATATATCATAGACATGCGTTGCCTTTCACTGTTTAACGCTATGTGCTGATGTGAAACGGTGGCTCATCCGTGGCACCTTGTCTATTATGGTGGCGTTTCATTGATGCGTCAGCAGAGAGAGAGCCGACGTGACGTACACCACTGACTGCGTGAGTGCCGCTTGGTTTCTTGCTACACTCAACCCGTCTATTTCATTGACATCACCCAGGTGACAAGAGAACGATAGCTCGCGTTCAATAATTCAAATTTATTAATGTTAATGCGTCAGTCTTCCCGTCGCGGGGTTCTGACTCTAACGTCAGAATTTTGCGTCCATCAGCGACCAGATTGCTTAAATGATCATACATGTCATGTGGCCACGAAGAAGCGATCACAATCATACCCACATGACTAAAATTCATGAGCGGCTCCTTTGGCCTACCGGGAAACTGGGACCCTGCCGTCACGTCACACCCAAACCATACTTTCCTGAGAGACAAAAATTCCAAATGCGTTGTGATTGTGATGGCGTCAGATAAGTCACGTGACCTCGAAAGACTCGCGGAGCACTGCGCACATGATTAGACAGCAAAATTGTCCCCTTGGCCAACGAAGGAAATCGGTGGAGTCCTACCACAACCATCGATGGGTGTCGGCTGATGTGCCGACAAAGACACATTAAGGCAGCAATGAAACTGCCGAAAACACACAAGTAAGAACTTGAATAATATCCCAACTTCAATAGGCGATAAAAGGACGGTACGTTTAAAAATAAACTGCTAAAATGCATGTTCTCACGTCGGGAGGAACATTCTAGTACATGATATTGAGATGCAGCTTATGTTTGTTTCTACCTGTGCATTATGACGAGAACAAGCTTACCATTAGTGTGTACACAGTGGCCGGCATGTGTTCGGTTGACTCTCTCCGCATTCTGTGGCAGCACGTACGGGTACGACGCCGTGACGGCCCTGTCTTGGACCCTGCTTGGGCTGCCGGTGGCCACCGTGTCCGTCTTGCTGTGCGCTCTCATCACCTACTTCCTCTTCCTGCGGGCATAGTGAGTGCACTCCTTTTGCACGAGCTGCTTTGCCTTACGAACAGTATGCGGAAATGCTGTCCTACAATAAATATTAAAATGACAAGTGCTGGAAATATTACATGGGTTATTGAACCTTTTTGAACCAGTATCAAACTATGCGAAAGAAAAATGATGTGCGAGGCCTTTTAGTTTTGTCCTCATTTTTTTTTAGATGAGCGATCCTCAACAATGAGCCCACCGAAACACCCCTATTATATCATATGACATTGAAGATGAAGTTAAATTATATCTTCGCTATAGTTCTTAACGTTTTATATCAGATGCATCCTGTACACTGAGCGTCTGCTAAAACGTACGAGAGCTGTAGGCACTCTAGGCAAAGCAAGAGGTCAAGCTGCCAGTATATTTTATATCTACTACTCCAGCCTGCGGCTTTAATATTCATCCCCTCTCCAGGTAATGCACGCAAGGAAAAGCGTATCTTGTCAGTAAATCCTCCGGAAAACATTAGTGTGAAGTATGTAAAGAATTTTTAAAAATGCTTAAATGATAATTTGGGTTTCAAAACAGGATTGATAAACCTTTGGTTGCTTTTCGAGCTATTTACTCTTTGCGCAATACTGAATTTATGCAAAATAATCAAATTTCCGAAGGCTTCGTTTAACCTGGAGCTTACGTTATGCTTCTCGCTCAGTTACAAAAGTCGATAAGTGCTCATGTTCTTCACGGCTTCGTTTAACTGAGGGCTTACGTTGCTTTCTTTTACACTGCTACGAGCGCTAGTAAGTGCTCAAGTTCTTCACTGCCAGCTGAAATCCTTGTGAATCAGCTTGCATTATATGATTGCCCTCTCGAACACATCTTCTCCCCCTC
Source organism: Amblyomma maculatum (assembly GCF_055883805.1). NCBI lineage: Eukaryota > Metazoa > Arthropoda > Arachnida > Ixodida > Ixodidae > Amblyomma > Amblyomma maculatum. Next base: position 76,285,770 of record NC_139353.1, read on the forward strand.
CCCACCCCTCTTCCCACCACTTTGACTGCTTGCGAAGAACGATACGACTGTAGGTCGCAGCACATGCTCTAATGGTGACGAAATATCTCTTTACGGGGCTAAACGTGCTTTGATGGCCGCCTCGCCCGTGGTTTTGGTTTCTAATATTTCGTATAACTTTTTTTATTGTGTGGATTCAGCATGTGTGCAACGCGCACATCTTTCCTCGTTCCCGTAGTTTAGTGTTCTGGGAGTGAGTGAATTGAACAAAATGTTTATCTTCTTAGGGCGCTAGTTTACTCGCCTTTGCTCTGGCTGTCGAACGCACCTTTAATATCTATGGAAATTAATAGTGCGTGGAAGCCATCTGCCCGGATTCGTTGCAATTTAATATCTAAAGCGTACAAAGCCTGTACGACACCACACAATCTAGTGAAACCGAAATGGTTCGAATGTAAAAGTTGGCGTCACTCTAGAAAGCGGTATGGTCGACCGTATAGCAAAGTTGTAATACATTGGCGAACGTGGAATTCATAACTGCGGGCCGATAAAAATGGGTCATCTCTGGAGGCTGACCAGGTTTAGGAAGGAATATAATACCACCTTTGCGCTTGGCAACTGAAAAATGGCGCAGCCGTAAAGCCGAAGAGATTATAAAAAGTAAGTTTTATGGCGCCCCATAATTCTCGGACTACGCGCGGCGTCAATCCATCAAGACCGGATGCCGTACTAAGTTTGACGCGGGAGATTAGAAGCCGCCTCATCACGGAAAACACCCAGCGTGGATGGTTACGAAAGTGATTGATTGGTCGAGACAGTGATAACCTCTCAGTACCATATGCCGTCACGAAGTCAGTTATGTTTGAAATAACCATTAAAATAAACAAATTACGTAAATTTTAGTTGCTAGGCGGCAAGTGTCCTCTGATTTGTCTTGTCTTAAGGTCCAGTTCAAAGTAAGGCAACCAGCCCGTGTTAGCCTCTTCTACTTAAACGGCTCATGAAAAGCTAAATAAAAAAAAACGCGCATCAGCTATAGGTATTACATCGATCATCTTCCCTACGCAAACATATTTAAGATAGTGTCATCAGCACGGAACATATCGGCGATGAAAATGGTGCTCATCTTCTCCCCTCTCAACTCAGCACACGCCTGTGCGCAAGAAAAAAAATAAAGAAATGAAGAGATCACAAAGAAACCTCTCACCCTCCTTCCCGCGTAACTTGGGGCCGTCTAGAGTGTGCACTCAGCAAGCCCCAATGACGTCAGTGGGGAGGGTGCGCGCGGGAAGGTGTCGCCCTAATGATGTGTTGCGAGCGGTCGCCAGTAGCAATTTTTAAAAATTATTTGTGAAATATAGGCTCCACGCAAAACTTTTACGTTTGACTAGAGCATCTGACTGGAATACTTACAAATACCTCTTTGCACGGACTTGTTGCATTATAATATTACCACAAGTACCGCTTCAGCGATCTTTTAAATGCCTTATGCCTAAGAAATTGCAATCTACGTTGGCGTCAACAGATAGCTACATCGACCACTGCAGTACAACACTACGGCACCGCTACATGTTGAACTGCCAGTCTCACTCATTGCATTGAATATCGTGGTCTTCACCAAATTGCACGCTTGCCCCATCTCGCAAGCACGCAGCAATTCAGATGAAACGGCAGATATTTGAACTAACACCTTATATTGTCACTGGCGTGCATTAGACTAGTTAAAATATCCCATGCTGTAGTATTGTGCATGATTAAAAAGTAGTTACGCAACCGGTAACTTTGTTTTTATTTACTCCCGATAGCGCTGCATTTGCCTAGTGGCTTCAACATATTTGGCTCGTACGTGGGAGGCGGGGTTTTCTTCTTCGTTTAATCTCCGTTAAATACCAGAAGGCGGTCGAATAGCTCTTCATTAGAGAGTCTCTCATAGACTGAGTCGCTTTGGGACGTTAAACCCCACAAACCAAGCCAAATCATATAGAGTCCTTTCGCAAGTTATATTTATTCAATGCATTTTCTTCATCGCATCGGAAACAAACTTGTATGAAGGGAAACATTTTTGTGCTTTGTTGCAGCGATATCCAGGAGGATGGCGATACGATAAATGCGATCACCGAGATCATCAGGAAGAAGCGAAAGTTTCTGGGGAAGCTCACGTGAGCCTACTTCTCTTCTTTCTGCGTCATGCGTAAGCAGCTCCGATCGCAAGCTGCATGATGTGTGTTCTTTTGCACACTCTCTCTCAGCGTAATAAACATATTGACGCGAGCTGTGCGACATAGGCCTTCCCTGCTGACCTCCAGTTAAACCCGATCCAACTGCATCTGCTGTGGTCACCATGACTTCTCCTCTCAACTTCCTTGTGTCATTATCTTCCCTAACTTTGTTATCTGCTGTTTGTATGGCCCATCTGTCCACGACTTGGCCCTCCTCATATCAGCTAGGATGTATTTAGACAGTGTTTGTTCGTTCAACCATTTTGCTCTCTGTCAGTACCATGACGTTACCGTTGATTTTGCACTTCTTGTATGCGAGCCCCCATTGCCATCGTAACATGTTAAGTATAGATTTCAAATGTGTGAATATTGCGCCGCTTGCGCGAAAGGGAAGAAGGGGGGGGGGGGGGGGGGCGCATGTATTGGATCTACGAAAAAGAAACGCGAAATCTTTACACATAACATATGCACTTATGGAATAGGTGGAGCTTAACGTGCAATCGGAGACCAAAAGACAGTATACGACGGTATATTAAACGATAATTGAATTCCAATATCAGGAATTCAGTCGGCAAGATTTCGATCCCACAGTTCCCGCGCCATGTCACAACCATTACAGGAATATTCTAGCAATTTTAGATTCCGTCAGTGCCGGAATGTTTAGCTACAAAATATTGCTATTAATTGGCGACTACAATGTCGCCGATTACATTTTATTGCGTTAGCAATACTGCTCCAGGTTTCAGCCCGTCGCGTACTCCCGGGAAGGGCCACGTTTAACCTCGAGCTGCAGCCGAGCCGAATACGGCTTTAACCAAGCCGTATGGACGTGCTTTAGTGGCCTATAGGGGTAACGTGAATTCCAGGGTGTTGGCACGCTGATACGGACATAACCGTCCCATGTGAAACGTCAAACCCAAGTTGGCAGCTCCTGCCAGCCCACATTTAAAGCCCCGCTTTATCATCTCAAGCTACACCATGAGGTACACTACATGCTGCACCGTAAACGAAGCCATTGATGTATTGCTAACGCAATTCGACCCAATATAACTAGAGCTAAACCACAGCCAATTTTTTTATTACGCAATCAACGCTGAAAGCTTTCTCTGGTGTCTGGTTTCAATCTAAGAAATAAGTTCTGAAATCGCAGCGGTTGTTAAAATATTTCCTTGGGCGTTGGTCGCTTTGATCGACTCCAAAATCACTTTTTAAACATGCACAGAATGATCAAAACAATATAGCGCATTAACTTATGATTGGCGGAAGCAGTGGGCGGAGGAAATGTGCTTGCTCAATCTGCAAATAATGCAATCGAGACAGGCATTGCACCTTAATTTTTAGGAAAACTAGTTACGCTCAGATGCTCACCGAAGGATTAATGACGTGCAAGGCTTCCAAACCAGAGACTCTGGACATTCGACCCGTTTTTTATGTCACGAGCGTGTGACTTGGACTCAGAAACCAAAAATCAACTGTCATTGACATCGTTGTCACTTGTGAAAAGCATTTTCAGCGAGATGACTTGAGAAAAACGCCCAGTTCCAACTGGTTCGTTTTGTTTGGCGCCTCTGCAGGCGCAAAGAGGCCATCCTGGTGGCCTCACTGAGTGCGGTGTTCGTCTTCTGCGTGGCGGGCAGGGGCATCACCAGCATCTTCGGATTGCAGGAGCAGCTGTCGGTCAAGTAAGATTCTTTTATCGCCGCACAGATGACATGCTTTCAAAAGGTAACTAGGCGCCTTTTATTTCACATCAATTTACTACTCTTGAGACTCCCAATTTGATGGCATTACATGATGTGTCAGCACAGGTGTAAGCAATCGTGTATTACAGAAAAATATTTATCTAATTTATATATCTCCTTATGTCCATACAACGTTTTACTGTAGTTTGTCTCTTTTGAGACGTAAAGCATCGCGAATAGCAGGGAAGTATCGTAACAAGTCCTGCGTAGCCATCGGATGCCAGATAGACGAAATTAAGGCAGGATATTATATCTTTAATTTTAGAAGAATATGCTTGCAACATACACAGTGTTTACGTTGGTTGCCTTGTTTTGTGATAAAGATTCGCTAATTTAGGAATAAAGTATAGTGACTATTTTACGTACCAATATCTTCTGAAAGAAGTTAACAAGAAGGGAAATTTACACTCTGAGAGCTGTATTAAGTCACAATATCCACTCACGGGAGTCAGACATAAACTGCATAATGAAATATGTATATGGTGGGGATGCTTTTAGTGCCCGCTTCAGAGAGGCATGCTATTCATGTAAAATAAATCTCTTCCAATAAGTTTGTTCTCTGTTCTCCAAAATGTCAGCAGTGTCTTTTCTTCAGGTCGAGAGAGAAGTCATGAGGTATTTGTTTAGTACTCTATGATATCCAGGCCAATAAAAAAGAACCAGCTCGTTAGAACGGGAAGATCAAAACAAAATGTCTGTTGATGGTGGTGCATTTCCTCAATCGATTATTGCGCTTGCAGTGCGTATGGCATTTCTTCGAATGTGACAACAAACTGTGTTATTCGATACAGGGCACTATAGCTCGAACAAAGACACAAACGGAAATAAAAGACGCGGAAAAAACGCTCGCTGAGAAGCCAGCATATATACAAGCAACTAAGACATGCGCATAAAGGAGGACCATGCACAATTAGCAAACCATTCGGGGTTGGCCTTTCTAAGTTTTGTCGATTATGCATAGGCCTTCTTTCTGCGCATGCCTTGGTTGCTGATATAATTACTGACTTCTCAACGAATAATGCTACTAGAAGTTAGCGCTTTTCCTGCTCGTTTCCTTTGCTTTTTGTAATTTTTTTCGCACTAGAGTTTCATGTCTCAAGCATTATGCCTCATCTAGGCCAAACCAATATTCTTTTTGACCCAATTAACAATATCATTTCAGCAATTAATTACACTCTCGACATATTTCAATTTCATTTTCGTCATGGAGGCACGTGCATATTATAGGGCTTTGTAATAAGAGGCTACAAAGCATTTAATGGGCACTCGAATGGAAAAATTCATTTTTATTGTGTCATTATTTATGCATTCCATTTTATGGCAACCGTGTAACGATTCGTACAGGCTCAGCATAACTACTGATCGAATAGTAAATAGGTAACGCGAGTGGTTCCTTTAATCGAAGGCATGTCAGACACGACAGGCACCAACTTTCACGCTTTTGGATAGTTTACAAATATCCGCTTCTCCCGTTGCCGAAGATGTAGAGCTTGTTATGACAGAGCATTTTTACTCAGTTCATCACTGTTGGTATTCTGCAAATAAGCTTCATTTACGCACTGAACGCTAGCCTCTGTTCAAGGTCGAGTTATGAGACCCCGAGTACGGTTTTGTCTTGCGCCACTATAGTCCCCACATATAATTTCTGTTCATATAGAGGATTCCTAAATAGCATTACTTGGCCTCAAGGCTGAGGTAATTATTGAATATGGACATAATCTGGAAGCGACAGTCCTGTTATGCATGTTGGATCATTTGCGATGAAGTCACTGAGGAAGGAGTTTTCTCAATTTCACCTTTATATACTGTAGGTTATTTGCTTAAAATTGCTCACCGCACCACATACGCCTCTGTTTTAAAGCGTCACCTTCATATGTAATTAACCTGTGCGTCACTGAAACCCAATCATCGTCAATTTCGGTATCCAGAGCCGATTTTTACTTATTTTTTTGTATGAGCACCGTCACCACCACTTCCGTAGCGGCGGCACAGCGCCATTTATTTAGTTTTGCAATGTACTTGCGCTTGTTTGTGATTAAATAAGCTTTCCTGCTCCTATGAGCGTCGGCGTCTATGGCGGTGTTTTGGTTACATTCTGGTGTTCATGTGCGCTATATGCATGCGTTGCTCTTGCCTGTACCAGGTACGCACACGAGTCGGTGAACGTGTTCGTGGTTGTGGTGTTGCTGTCGTTTCTGCCTCGCGGTCGCCACCGGTCGCAGGCAGTGCTCGACTGGCGGCACGTGACCACGCGCATGTCCTGGCGCACCTTGTTGGCCGCCGGAGGAGGCCTGTCGCTTGCGGGAGCTGTTGAGGTATAAATGTTAACACGCGCTGATGGAGCTCAGCATAGTGTAACACCGCTTGCCAACATAGACTGCGCCAGCCGCAGTCGTACTAGCGCGCTGAAAAAAAAAAAAATAATTGCGCAGGATTACCGCGGCTAGACCTTGTTATCCGAACGTAAGTTCTGTTAAGCGTGGATATACGCGGTCATGCTAGTGTTTCTTCTTATTGGAGCTTTCGTGTTTTTCTGTCTCGAGCCGATCAAGCTTTCTCTTTACTGCTGCTTCTCGGCGAGGTATGCTGTGGATATATGATCAGATTCCGTCTGACGCCTGCGCTGAAGCGTCGACGCGCTCGCACCAGCATGCACCTCTACCATGCCGAGACAGAGCAACCAAGCGTCGGCGAAGGAGTTGTTACACCCACGTATAGTTGCGTGCGGCAACAGCAGAGCTACCGTGTCCGCGATCGGGACGATCGCTCGATGGAAGAAGCGGGCAGGACGTGGACAGGAGCTCACGGGCTACGCCGGACTCCGGCGGCTTAAGGCCAAACGCGTAAATGAATAACCTTTGAGATTTGCTGTGCGAAGAGTAAATTTACGCTCTTAGAAATTCTCGACACACAGAATGCATAAAGGACGCAAAATAATCCTGCTCTGCTGAGTACTCGCGACTTTCCCATAACACTCACGCGGCCGCCAGCGGCACCAGCTGAATGATGACGCCGGTGAATGGTATCCAGCTTGTTTGCGCGCCTCTCGCCTAGTTCTGCACTTTTTCCTCAGTCGCTGATGTTTATTCTGAGGACGGCGCGAAAGGGACGAAGACAAAGAAGGAACTCGAAAACAATCGGACACGCGCCAATCAGCAAAATCAGAACAATCAGAATCAACATCAGCTATGAACCAACTAGCCCAAATCGAACTATTTCCTCAGTCGCACCAGGCGTGTATCGCGTTATTACGTTTTGAGTTGTGTTTTGCAATAACGGCGGCATCAGGCTAGCTTTGTGTCTGTATGTACCTGTAAACAATCAACAATGGTAGAAAACGTAAAAGCAAGGACATTTTCTGTATGCGCATTACCGAAGCGTGCAATTAAATCAGAGATAGACATGCAGACATTTATTCTACACTGTATGTGCAAGAAACAATGGATAGTTTCCGCAAGAAACATTTCTTTGCGGGAATGAAAATGTTAAGTAATGCGATAAGACGTGGATGACAAATAAGCAAATATGCAACTGAAGTAGCTCTATTAAAGTTCACTACTTCTCCCATGTATCTCCGTAGCCCTCGTTTTCTCACGCTGCTTAGAGTTTTCAGGGTAATCAACGAACATTTGAGCAAACTGTGACCAATGCATATCAGCCACAATGATATATTTTGGGAAAACCGACGTTGAATCGTGATTTTGACGTAAAAAAATTGCGAAGCAGCTTTCGTTATCCTTTTTAGCGGAGATCACTTGACCTTATATATATCTTGAAAAAAAAAAACTTGTTCTCTGTCTAAAGCGGTTCAAGAACAGTTACAAACAGTAATTGCCGAATTTGCACTAAATGATCTTAATGAAGCTCTATGTGCATAGAGCTTCATGCAGGAGTAGTAGCTCTGCCTAAATCCCGTGCAGCTTTAAGCAAAGTAATGAACTTTCCATATAATGAGTTCCTAATCTTATTATGTTTCGATATGGATTACATGGGCAGCACATGAAACGTATGGAAGGGACATCGAGTCTGTGGACTACGCACACGAAAATATACGTACTTCCTATGACACCATGGCCCCGATGTGGTGGTTAAGTGGCTACGGCGCTAGAATGCTGAACCCAAGGACGCGGGATTGAATCCCGGCCGCAGCGGCCGCTTTTCGGTGGAGGCGGAAAGCAAGGCGTCCGTGTACTGCGCGATATGTAAGTGCATGTTAAAGAACCCTGGGTGGTTGAAATTTCCGGAGTCCTCTATTGCGGCGTCTCTCATAGCCTATCTTTGGGACGTTACCTACAAATCGAACCCAAGGAAACGTTTGACCACATAGAAGTTATATAAAATTATATCTACAATATTTTTCTACATGGTTGCTGGCCTTACGGTGCTGGGACGGTAGATCAACGCAGCTTGCGGCTGTGGCTACTAGGCACCGAATTTTTATCTGTTGTAGGCCGTCATTGCACCCGCCACCGCTTCGGTTATGGTGGACGATGGCTGTTGTGCGGCGCGCGCCTTTCTCTCCTTCTTCTTTTTTCTTGTCTATTTTATGTCCGCACGAGACAGCGAAGGTGGCTCTGCAACAGAACCAGTAACAGGCCCGTGCATTTTCTTTTCCTTCTTCCTACAGCCACAACAACTAGCCGTCCTCGCGTGTGCCCATTTTCGGCCGAGTGGCGTGTCAACGTGCGGCCATTTCCTCTGGGACTTTAGAGCTGCGGTAAATCCGCGGCCGCGCTTGTACGGTAGTCAATATTTTAAGGCGGAATCTAATGCCTCATACTGTCGTTACCAAAGGTGTCCGCGTTTCCGGTGCATGCCTTATATGGGCATACGCCAATCACCAGACGCCAATCACTTAATAGCAATTAGATGATATCGCAACATGATTTCAGGCATTTTCAAGATAATTTGATAATAATTTACGACTAATAATAAAATAGTTAAGCAGATGCCCATAGGAACCTTAGCATTTGGAGGTCATCGTAACTATCACTAACCATCACTAGTAAAGGGGTGTTTAACTAACACCAAACAGACATTAACTAGTACATAGAAAGTGCAAGTCATGGTTAACTATAACTAATCAATAGTAATGGTAAGACGTTGTCCGTAGCCGCCACATGGTGAGGCCAACGGCCGTGACATGGGGACTGGATGTGGCTTCATATCCGGTCATGTCTAATAACCGGAAGGGATAAGAGGTCACATCCGGTGCACGCACATACGAAGCTGACCCCGTCGGGCGTTCGATTTAGGCGTCCGTGCGGCCCCTTTCATTTGGAGCTTCCTCGAACCCCGCACCACATAGCATATATAGAAATAGACGCAGTACAGCAGGCATCAGCGGCGTTTAATATTGATTGACACCAAAGAAAAGGCGCATTACCTGTCGCAATTCTAATCACACACCTACGGTCTCGCAGTCAATATCTTAGCAGCACGGTGGGAAGGCTTCAACCTTGAAGCACTTAAGTGAGCTGAAGTGCTCTCTGAATTTTCTAGAATTCCGTTGCTGCAAGGTAATGACTGTACGCACCTATGGGGCTGAAATGTGGAGGCTAACGAAAATGGGACTAATTAAATTGTGTAAAACGCGTGGAACTATTGAACGAAAAATGGTAGGTCTAAAATTAGGAGAGCGTGCAGAGTGAGTAAGGGAAATAACTCGAGCTAATGACATCCTAGTGGAGATAAAGAAGAAATGGGCGCTGGCACGGTATGTACTGCGGAGAGAGGATAACAGATGGTCGTGAATTGGATTTCAAGGAAAGTAAAGGGTAGCATGAGGCGGCAGAAGGTTAGGTTGTGCGGATGAGGTTCAGAAATTCGCAGGAGTCAGGTGAATGTAGCTAGTACAGGACCGGGTTAAATGAGTATTATGGGAAGGCCTGCTGCGCTGCCGCTGGCGGTGGCGGTGAAGATAGTGACAAAGATCTTTTCACCGAAACAACGTGACGCAGTTAAAATCTTTGGTACCTAATAGTCGAGAAATGTATCTGAACAAAGGGTTGCATTACTCGAATGTGGGAGGTGCACATATAATTCCAATACCAATGCACTCTACATCCTTCCTGCCAGGCATAACGAACCTTACAAATTACTCTGTGTTGTCGCCTGCGTGGAGGTGCGTCAATCATGTCCACAGATAATCGCCGTGTGCTCGTCAATTTGCAGAGAGAAAAGACACCACTTTTGATGCACTTTATAAGTACCATTGCTTAGGACATTTCCTTTAATGCTGAAAGATTCTACTACATACCAAACTGCTGCACTTACAATGCATCGCATGATACATCTATTTAAATCTTGCGCATGGATATTCGCACATGCGAAAAGAACTGCACCAAATGGTTGCTAGCCGGAACATTACCGGTATGATGCAGCTGGTATATGCCGCATTTACTTGTTGCTAATACCCCATTTTTTCAAGATCGCATTGTCAAAGTAGAGAAGGGGTGCATAGTTTATAAATATGTTAAATAGCCTCGTAACAACTAATGTTTTGATATGGTATATGGGGTTCAACTTCCCAAAGCATGAGGCTATGAGGGACGCTGTAGTGGAGGGCTCAATAAATTTCTATCACCTGGGGTTGTTTAACGTGCACTGACATCGCACAGCACACGGGCGTTTTGCTTCCCGCATCCAGAACGCATCCATCGCGGCCGGGATTCAATCACGCATCCTTGATTTGAGTAGTCGAGTGCCCTGAGTCACCGCTGTGTGCACAAAACGGTTTTTGCCTGTTAATTTGAGTAAATATTAACAGAGAAGACAGCGGTCTCAATACTTGTGCAGCAATAAGAGGAATATAGTTTCCTTTGAAGGAACTCTGGGAAAGCTTCGCGTAGCCATTTCCTCTGGTGACATAGAATATAATGGAATCGTGTTTATTCTGCTGCGACTCAGGGAGATATTTAATAGTAAAAAGATAGGACGCTCAGCCATTTTCATTGCTGGTCTCTGAAGTACGAAAATAGCAATTTGCATTGCTGGCGGTCGGGCCTACACTCCCATAAAAGAATGACCGAAGACTAATCACTGATTACCAAAAGCATGCGTTTCACCTAAACATTTTTGAACGCACAGCGCGCTGATGCGGCCACCTCTAGCACTATCGAGTTAAATCAATATACATTCTCATGGAGAAAGTAAAAACAAATGAGGGACGGGGTACTACATACTACACATGAATTTACCACACGTAAAGAACTGACACAAAAATGAAATAGCAGCGCATCGATCTGCTGATAAACGGTGATTTCCAGTTTCTAATATGCCTTGTGGACAATACGCACTGATATCGCATTAGCGCAAGAACAGTGCGCTTGAAGATAGTTCTAGAACGCTCTGGAACAAAAAAAAAAAAATGGGTGTAGCGAAGCACAGCACACGTCAGTGTTCACAGGTGTTAGTGCGTCTTAACGACAAATTCAAGAACGCTTGAACACAGACGCGCATTCTACGCGCTACGCCCGCTTAGACGGCTTGTTGCGTCGAGTGTAAAGCAGAACAGCAGCTTGCATGCTGGGTTTAAAATCATAAATATGGAAATGATATGCAAAATATGTGAAAAACGTGTATTTTTATATTTTTTCACATAATATGCATATCCGCATAACTCGATATCATCAGTTCATATAAGCATTTTAATCAGGGTCTCGTCCGTTCATACACTTGCCTTGAGGACAAAGGTATTAAGTGGTGTTCAAGTGCTCACTGGAGACCGTTGTACATATTACGTGTGTTTTTTTATCGCTCCTTGACTACAGCAGTGACATTTGTGTATATGTGCAGCAAGATTTGACGGCTTGTGGGCTGAAATTAAGTGGAAAACGAGATAGCTGGCCACGAACTGCGCAATGCGTGCGTGTAGCTCAATTTCGGGTTTATTGAGCCGTTGAAAGCAACACTTACAAATGAATTGAACCAGAATTGAAAATATTTTCGGTATCCATGTGTGGTCGTCGCGTGTGGGACGAGCGCTTTCCCTGCCTTCTTGATGAGATTGGAGCCACCTCGTTACGTAGTGTTACCATGCTGCTTTACGCTCTCAGCGGACGAGCGTCTTGTAGAGTGCATCGGACACAATCGGGGTCCAGTTAATGCGCCGTGTGATTTCTACCCACCTGAAGTAGATGCAGACAGAAGCACCGTAGAGTACACTGAAGGACAATTTAACTTTTAAGTTTTGTTTTCTTTACGCTGAAGTTTCAGGATGTCGGGTCACTCTCCTATTCGTACAAAGTTTCAGCGTTTCCAGGTCGTCCTCATATGGCACTGTCGTCACCGGCACGCAATTCAGTAGGCCTAAACCGCACTCGATGTGCATTCTGACGCAGTCCGCGGGTCTGTCGCGGTGCATCACCGAGAAGCTGAGCACCCTGGACTTCCTCAGCCCGCTGCAAACCCAGGTGGTGCTGATCCTGCTCACTGCGCTGCTCGCGGAGGTCAACAACAACGTGGTAATCGCCAGGTTCCTCATACCGATAGCGTCGGACATTGTGAGTGTTCAACTGCTCCACTTTGATGTATTGTCATTCGGTCATTTGTCGGTATCGTGACGCTCAGTACAGCTGGCAGCCTGTGCTTAACGTTTGGGAGACTTTATATTTCGATGGTAAACATTATGAATGCCGCAACGTTTTGCAAAATGATAGCCAGTTCTTTATACTTTTATTTCTCTTAACATTATCTAAACATTTCTACAAACAATAATGGCTGTATGGGCTCTGTCAATTTTCCCAAGTAAGAAAAGCCAAGCTCTTTTCAGCGCAAGAGCCAAGAGGAAGTCAAATTTAGGAGCAAATGTGTCCACACTGACTTGTTGATTCATTTGCTAATTCATTAACTCCGTCACTATACATTCCCGTAACTGTGACATCTTGGGTGCTAATGTGCAGTGTTTGCTGCAATGTTGATGACTATTCGGTTTAATCTGGAATTTAAGAATTGAGTGCCTGGACTCCTAGCCCAGAGAAACACTTTTAAGTTACGGCAGATCCTGCGTAAATTTAGAGTCCTCATACTTTGCTGACAATTATACCCATTACGGCTATTATAGAATGATCGTTGATCGTAAGCACTTGACTGCCTCGCTTGCTGCCACGAAAAGTAATTAACGTGGTGAAAAACATTTGGTGCTCTAAATATGAGTCGCACGAGCCTTTAGAGCCAGGCTTCTTCACACAGAAGAGCCAGGACTTAAAAAAGCACATTTGCTAATAGGCACGATCTATTTCTGTTTATTTTACTCATTCACGTCTCCCCTCCTAGACATAGCGATTGGAATAAAGATTAAACGTGACATGATTGGCGCATCTTATCGCAATATATCGACTGTTTTGCATGACAAAACAGTTCAGGCGGAGAGCTTGGCCCATACGATTAACTGGGCCGGTATACGGCGCAGGGCGTGCTGACCAACGTGCACCCTCTGTACTACGCCCTGCCCGTGGCGATGGCGTCTTGCACGCCAACGATTCTGCCCACGGCGGCACCCAGCATCGCCATCGTCACCTCCGCTATGGACATCGAGGTCGTTGACATTGTGAGTCTCGGTCTTCCGTACATGAGAAAAAGTCACATCCACTTGACACTGCTTCAAAACACATGCAACGCGTTCCGCGGATAGATTTACACTCTCTTCGAAATATTTATAAAACACAGTGTTGGCAATTAAAAAATAATGCAGGATTCTCAGCCTCCGCTCATTTTCTACTACATCTGAAGACTTCTTGTGCACTCATCGGCTTTTTTTCATTCATGAAACCAGTGCTATTTGTAAAGCTGCGCGGAAGCATGAAGGCCAGCATTGGTTCTCTCAATAGGGAACCCAAGCTGAAGTTTCGTCGTGCGACGCCAGCGCCGCGCCTCCCCCAGTGGCTAACTGCTGAAGCTACTGGGGAGAAGCGTGGTGGACACTGCCAGTTAGACGGTAGTCTTAGCACTCGACCTTACGCACGCATACGCGCCCGCCAGTCCCCGTTCCAACTGGGAGTAGGAGGGGAGCGGCGCCGAGCGCGAGCGGTCATTCAGCGGATGCCTTTGTCGAGGAAGTTAAACAGGGGGAAGAAAGCTGGTGTGCATACCTACTTGCTTGCTATGAAGGGTGACACGAGAGGTGAGCATGTCAATAATTCATTCAAGGAATTAGAACCTGCCCATTAAATTCAAAATGAGCTGTTGCTTGCTGCAAAGCATTTCTCGTCGGTACAGAATTGATGCATTCATTAATGTTTTTCGACTCGCGGGTGCAGAGATCGAAACATTGGCTACAGGGTCCAACTGGAGAATGAATTTACTTCGCGATAAATTACATGAAGGCCACCGCAGCTTCATGCTTGCACTAAGTCCCAGCTTTGCAAGAGCAACTTCCGTCTCGATCGGCAAGCACTTGCGTTTGATGGCATGATCATACCTGGTATGAAATAAACAAATGAGTTAGCGTATGCTTTCATCGCTTTCTTAGGCGTGAGTTTAGCTTCCCAAACTTTCCTTATGAAATGTTAACCTTATACTTGCATCTCTGTCCAATAAGCTGGGAGCAGATGCAAAGCAACAGTATAAAGCTCAGAACTGCGCGTCACGTGTACCGGTTTGGCACCATGCCATGAACACTGCGTTTGCGCAGTCAGGTGTGCGTCTCTAAAGCCCTTATTCTCGCAAACGTGAAGTCTAAACACGGCGTGAGAACCGAAATATGAGACTATAGTATCTTGAGAGCTAGCTTCTCAACCTAGTCTGGCCTAGCTTAACAGAATATAAGAGTTCTGCTACCTCGCGAACAGCTGAATAGGTGATGCTTCAGTTGGAGGACGCGTGTCTTTTGCATATCAAGGCTTTTCTTGGGATAGATACGGCTGGTACAGAAAAAAATGTTTATGTACATCCTTTGGTCCTTGAGAGAAAACGAAGTCTTCTACAAGTATGCCATATGAAAACAAATAAAGCGTGCTCCTCATATTTTACAGCGCAGAACATCGATTGATCGCGCTGTGCTTTGGAACATTTTGTACTTATATCGCATATAACGAAATGATTAGCCAAAACGAAGGACGAGCGTATTCGATGTGGTCGCTTACTTCCGATGCGCATTTCGCGTTCAGTCGTGCATTCAACCTTATTCAAGTTTGCTTTAGGCGAAACAAGTAAAAGAAGATTTTTCTGAAGGTAGCTGCCCATGATACACTGCCATATTCCACAAATGCAGCACGAGAGCTTTGCACGCGCACGGAAGGGAGCGGATGCAGCAGTGCAAAGAGGTCGCGCAGCCCCCGTATTCCGTTTCTATTTTTCTATCCTTCAGATCATGGCGCTCCCCGTCAGGAGCAGCAGTGCCACTGCACGATGCTTTCGGGTTCTACAATGGCGGAACTATGGTCGCACTGCACGTGTGCGGAGTTGTGGACCGGCCATGTTGCCGGTTGCCATCATCAGTTTGCGGCTGGTTGCCGCTAGGTTCAAGCTTAAAGCAGCGTTGAGGTATAACGCAAATCCAGCATCCTGTAGATGTCGACGTGTCTCCTAATGAAATCAATTGTTTGCAATTTGTACGACTGCAAATAAATGGACGCTATAAATCTTGGATATAATTCTTTTCGGCATTGAAATATAGTCTTTTCTAGAGGAGACAGTCATCTGGTTGGAATTTTAGGTTCATTAAGCACGTGTCCGTGCTTCTCAAATAAGTCTCTCTTCTATAGAACTAAATCTTACCCTCTAACTTCATAAAGGCAGATATGCGTATGACTGTTCGCCTTTCCTGCCTTGGCACACTCCTTGTCCAAGCATAGTTACCATGATGCTCCGCAGCCGTCATCCTCAGTGACAATCATGACAGAGGGAATTTCGGATCGGACCGTAGCCGCGTTTACATGAATCTGGGTGTAGCCGATGACTCAAAGCCATTCCCTGAAGAAAAATACTAAACACCGAGGCACAGTGTTAAATAGTGCTTGAAGCTCCCCTCCTACTGCCAGCTCTGTAAAAGTTTACTTAGGTCTCAATCTGCAGCATTCATATAAATTTGGCATACTGCGTGATCGGTTGCAGCTTATGTCGTAAAGTAAGTTAGAAAAATAACGCTTATCCATCATATTTTTCGACGAAGGACAGAGCACTGTGCAGCCTAACTATAAAATTTGGCAAGGGCTGCTCTTGGCTCGTCGACGACACATGCTACAGATGTTGAATGCAGTGATTTCATGGTAGATCACGGTGTGCAGAGTAACAGCGCACAGGGTCAATGTCCCCCTCACCCCTAAAACCTGGAACTTCCCCCTCTATTACCATGCAATGCTTGTACATATAATGCATAATGTGTGCACAAGGGAAATACCTCACCGCGTCAATTGTTTGCTGCTGTTTAAAAAAATGAGGACGTATGCTCGTTTTATTCATTTATACTTATTTACGTACATAAAGTGGATACCATTGGTGAGGTCTAAGCAGTGAGGGAAACAGTAGTGAACAATACAATAATATACAGCGATGACACACAGAATAAGCAGACAGGATTTGGGAAATGCAATATTAATAGCGAAAAGACATAATACAGTAACTTCTAACATTGATAAAAAAAAGACAGGTCCCAATGTTTAAGGCTACGATGGCTCGGGTAGTTAGTTCCAGTTGTTGTTGGTGCGGGGTAAAAAGGAAAACTTGGAACAAATTAGTTCTTGAAAATAAGGTGTTAAAAGAGCTTTGTGATAGTGTCGCGTATTTCTAGCTCACATCGGTGAAGGAAAAAGTGAAGTGTCAAGCCTAAGTTTATGGTTCACAAAGGAAAGAAAATCTGAACGAAAATTTTGTCTTCTTAGCTGTAGTGGTTCAATAACATATAGGCAAGCATTAGTTCGAATGGAGAGTCGGTGCGGAGAAACTTGGAATATATAAGCCTAACTGCTTTTCTTTGTATTCTTTCGAGCTTTTTGCGTTAGACTTAGTGTAATGATTCTATATTATGCACGCTTAATCAAGCTTATGTCGAATTAGGGGCTTAGCATCAGCGGGAGCGTTTCGGAGCTTATGCCTGAGGTACAAGAGTTCTCGGAATGCAAGTGAACAGGTATTATC
The DNA here is from genome assembly GCF_055883805.1 of Amblyomma maculatum. NCBI lineage: Eukaryota > Metazoa > Arthropoda > Arachnida > Ixodida > Ixodidae > Amblyomma > Amblyomma maculatum. The sequence goes on from NC_139353.1 coordinate 76,302,787, forward strand.
GATATGAGAGTTCCAAGAAGGGTTATTAGTGACTTTTACATCTAAGTACTTTACTGACGCAAATTGCTGCACTAATGATGATTCCAGTTTATGTGGAAATAGTAGTGAGTTCGTCTTGTGAGCTATAAGAAAAGCACTTTTTTCTGTATTAAGAACGACATCTCATCGCTTGCAGCAGGGTACAATATCAGTAATGCTGCCTTGGAAATCAGATCGTGGTCATTATTATTATTAACTTCCTTAAATAAAACACAGCTATAAGCATACATTCGAATTTGTACACCGAGGCAAACCTTACTGACAATATCAAAATCTGTATACACCACATATAGAGCCTGCTTAGTGGATATAGTTACTTGTCTATTTCAGCAAACTGCAGGAGTAAGAATATAGAGGTACCTAAGATCCAGGCATAATGATGGGAGGCGGCAACGTTAATGGTTACAGTCAGCTGCTCATTGTGTGCATGTGAACTTTACCTGTCGCTTAAAGAAATTTTGAAATTTACTACACCATTAATATCGTGACAAATCAGCTAGTGCTAGTATTCCTCATTGCGAGTGGCATGTACACTGAATGGGTGCAACTGCGTGGAAATGAAACAGCAATCTAATGAAGCGCAATTTTGTCCAGGAGTGAACCTCAGTTTATAAGACGTCTCGACGTTCGTCTCGAAAACCACAGAGAGAGCGGGAACCCGGCACTCTACACTTCGCTTCATATGTCACAATGGAATCACTACGTACAAATGGTTCCAATTCAGGCATGGTGCACCATGCTTGAATTCATTCACCAACTAGCCCAGTTAAGAGCATTGAGAGTACAAATGGTTGTTGAGTCGCCTTTTTCGCGCAGACCTTTGCTTTTAAAACCAATGCGCAAAGCATGATGTTTGTGTTTTGGTTATAACATCAATATCTTCTGTAGCCGTATTATGTTTCGATCACATCACAAGAGTGTCGCAAACGGATCAGCTCACCTCGCTTCTACTGGTTGATTCTGACTGGTGATCATGGTGCTATTTTGTGTCATGGGTGACTAGTGTGTTAGCGCCATGACTGATTTATACAGATTCCGTTGCGCATCGAATTAGGCAGGCTGTATGTGAGGTTTTTTTTGTGATCGCCTCGACACTGTCCGTTTCGTTCGGGAGGAAAACGGCGGTGGAGTATGCGGTAGTGCTGTTGCGCCCGCGGAATAACGTCGACGGAAAGTGCATGACGAGCTGCCAGACGAGCGTTTTTGGCGCCTACTTCGACAGGACAAGCTGATTGCGGAGCAGTTTCTCGACGAATTTGCCATTGAACAAGGAGACATGTCGGATTAGGCGCTGCCGGTGGTAGTGTCGGTGCAGCGGCATGTTTCGTGCATGCTGCGTTGCTCTTCTTTGCCATCGTAGCCTTTGCTGTCGTCGATCGGATACTTCTACGCGCTTAAAACAAAAGCACTGTACCTTAATTTTAAACGAAGCGTAACAAAATGCCCATATTTGCAATGACCTGTTTTCATGTAGACCCCCACGTTCAGACTTCACCGCCATCAGCCCGCATGCCCCTGTGGCAGCAGAAGTTACCCACAGTTAATATAATTGCAACTAATCTCCACAACTTTACACATACTCCACAAGCTCCAACCCCGCCGGGGTGGTGCAGTGGTTACGGCGCTCGACTACTGTTCCCAAGGACGCGGGATCGAATCCCGGCCTCGGCGGCAGCTTTTCGATGGAGGCGAAAAGCAAGGCGCCCGTGTGCTGTGCGATGTCAGTGCACGTTAAAGAACCCCAGGTGGTCGAAATTTCCGGAGTCCTCCACTACGGCGTCTCTCATAGCCTGAGTTGCTTTGGGACGTTAAACCCCACAAACCAAACCACAAGCTCCACAATTCCACAAATCATCTCCACAACTTCAACTGCTTTTTGTTTTCCATATTGTTACTGAACTTGAGCAATATCTTCTTAATGAAATAGGACTCTGAACATGAATATTTTTATTTATTATATTTTATGCAAGGAAAAAATGGCACAGAACTTTTGTCGTGCAAATAAATGCTTGTCATCCGGCAATATCCGCCTGCATCTTGCGATTGGGCGATTCGGCTTCAAGGCATTTCGTCACGCATCGTAATTCTTCATTTTGACTTCACTCTCACAGGTTTATTACGCTGTTTGTGATCGGTGCGTATCACGACGCCCTGCTCCGTATTTTGAGTTTGCGCTGTTTTCAGCAGTCTCGCTATCTCCCTCATTTGATGGGTGGAAATACCAGAACCTAATGTAGGTTCGACTTCCGGTTCCGGCGTTTCCACCAATCAGATGAGGGCAGACGCGCAGACAAACGACACTTCTGAAAACGACGCAAATTTGGAATACGGACCCTGGGCTAGCTGTGCCATGCATGCACCCGTATCCCCCGTCACGCTTAGCCGCATGGACAATGCTTCACGCCACAACGAACCAGCGTTAGCCGCTCATTCGTGTCTTGCGCTGTAACTTGGTCACATCAGTTGGGGCGCCGCCAGACGCCCTGAAGCATCACTAAAGACGACATTAAACAACTAAATAGAGCAGGATTTGGTGCTCCTGTGCAGCTGCAGCCTTCTCTGTTAGGACGAAATTAAATTCCGGCCTCGGCGGCCATATTCCGCCCCCGAATACAAGAAAAGGCGCCCGCTCTTTGTGCGACGTCAGCTCAGATTAAGAGCACCAGGCAGCATAAACTGGTCCGGAGACCTTCGTTGCCGTGGCCCTGAACAGATTTATATGTTTTGGGACATTAGACTCCAAAGCTAAAAGTCGATTCAAAATTTGCAGCCGTTGTAGAACGGTGCTCTGAACGCAGCGCGCATTCCGTATACGGTCGAAAGCACAGCGAAGGCACCTGGAACTGAGACATCTGTGACGCACCCTTTGTAAGCATCGCAAAACAGAAGCAGCGTCCTCACGTAATTAGATGCGAGACAGCAGCATTTATAGAAACGGAGAGGACGCGACACATTTGATTATTAAGTGCACCGCATACGCAGCAGGCCTTTAAGCACAATATTATTGAGCGCACCCACGGAACGCGAACCGTTAGAAAGCGTTAGATAAGACCTTTCCTGCGATACTTATGTACAGTGATGTGATCCCATGTCTCATAATAATACGGGTGCTTTAATTTTTCTAAAAAAACGACATTTAGCGAAGTAATCTACGACGTGTATGAGCCGTATGACATCCTGCAATAACGTCGCTTTCAGTGACGAGGCTTGCGCTCGTTCCTACTTTCGCAGCTGTATCCTGGGCTGGCCGTCAAACTTGCCGCGATGCTTCTAGTGCTGGCCTCCGTGAACACTGTGGGGACGCTGCTGTTTCCGTGGGGTGAAATGCCAGCATGGGCCATCGCCAAGAAGCTCACTAATAGCGGCCCAGTCCTTGTCAACGCCAGCAACACCGCCTAGCGCTACCTGAGTAGCGGCGCACCTACCATTCCGCCTTTTCTTTCTTTCCCTTTTCCTGGTGAATTTCCTTCTCTCTACGACGACGACGACGACGACGACAAACAGAATGATGACTGTGGCCTCTTACATCCCTCTCCTTTCCTACACTCCTTCCCTTTGTGCTTCCTCCTTGCCTCTGCCTCTCTTTCGTGCTTATCTGTAATTGTTTTCCCTTTATTGCTTTATGGCGCTTCTAACTTATACTTTTCATTCCTGTAGTGACATCTATGCCTAAGCCTACATCGACCATCCTCTCTTGGCTGCGCTATAGTCTATGCGCAGTTTTTTTAGTGTAGTTTAAGGTTTTTTGTTCATTTTTGCCTAGTGTGCTCGAACTTCCTCGTACTTCTGCAGTGACCAACAATCTGTGAAGCGCACTTTATAAAAGTACGAACGGAATGCGATGAAATCTGATGCACAAACAAGCCCTCAATTCCCCCGCCCCATCTCTTTGTTACGCTATCTCCTAATATTCCATTTGAAATAGGGAAAGGTTATGAACTCAGACACGGCTTGCCGCTCAAATATGCCAATTCTGCTTGGTCTATTTATGCATGATGTTGATGTTGATTAAGTATGAAGCTGCGCATGTCCTCTTGTAGAGAAAAAACATCCCGCCCCTTCTTACTATATACAGAGGCTTTCCCATACACACCTGACCAAGCCTGCCTGCGTAGTAACCAAACCTGGTGTTTCGAGTCGGCGCGAAATCGAGCTACTCTCCACCATGCCGGCTTGGAAAACCTAGCCAACCAGCTTTACGGCTATATTCAGCTGGAAGACGCTTTTCCAACGATATATTCACCGCAGTGCCTGTGCTGTGCTTGTGGATTGTCCTTTTGTGCGAGCTGACTGCTACCAAAATGAGGGGTGAAGATATGTCGGCGCCTTGGTATGACAGAATGCGTCCAAAATTCGTCAAGTTCGCGCTGCATTGCGCATGATGTGTTTTATTTAATTTTACACGTACATTAGAAATTGGGGTGCGGGCTAAGCAATACATGTTACTTCAAAGAAATGCGTGTTGTGTTTCTTGCAACAATGTTTGTTTGAGTTTTGTTTGTTATTTGAGTACGATCTTTTGATGTAACTGAAATACGTACTTGAGAGTGCCTGTTCATAAGGAGCACCGCTTTAGGAAGCATGTTTTCGTTTACTAAGTTTTAAGTTCGTGTGAGATGGTAGAATATGAAATCGAAACATATTTTCCTCAAGCCATTGTTCTGTAGCCAGCCCGTTTACAAACGTACAGAAAAACCTTATAGTAGAATGAATGCAACATACTGGTGACTGCGGTACTTTAGAGGTTGTCGGACGAATATCTGTAGCATATTTCAGCATCGATTTGAAAACAAATTTCGGCTTTATAAAAATACATGGGGCAAAATTTGAGATATGCTTTTGTCGAGGATTTAGATGTTAAATCTGCAATACTCATACGGTGCTTCACGACTTAACTGGTTAGGCATGTTACACGTCAAGTGTTTAAAGAAGAAAGCGCACTTTCGCATTACGTTCGGGCTGCCGAGACGTTTTTGCAGTTTTTCTTCAGTGTGGTTATTTAGTTTTTACTTTTATCTTTTTTTAACTTGTCTATGTTCATGTTATTTGTATTTATTCTTTCATATGCCACTATCAATATTTATAGCCTTTAATTATTTTAACATTCATATTATTATAATCACTGATGACTATTATTTATTCTACATAGCCTACAATTAGTAATTGTGGAAAGGAAAGGTGCAGCATCCTTCAGACTTTGTGAGCATTTGAGCCGCGTGGCTTCACGTTTTGCGTCCACCCTTTGACTTCAGCAACATAGCCTATTCATGTAGTCACATTAAAAATGACAGCCAAAGACAGCCACGTATTTTGATGCGCTTGAACGAATACACATACTTCTGTATATCGCCCATGTTTGTTTGATCCTTCACACCATCATGTCCGTGGCAGCTTGCAGTTGCAACGCGGCTTATTGCCATTCCCCGAAAACTGCAGCAACAGAAGTTCCGGATGCGCCACTAAAATATAAAGCACGACGAAAAGGAAGTCAATAAAGCCATGTGTTTTGTTGAGTATACAATGCAGAGCATCAACTAAAATGTGGCGCAATGAATTAACATCAGGTACCTGATTCTAAAACACGTGCTCAATTCCTGTATATGCAATTTTTTAAATTCACAACGTTCAAATAAATTGCGGACATATTTCCTGGAGTGTGTTCCCCTTTAGGTTGCATAATGCAATGCTTTTTTTTTATTCTTAATTGCAGCAAAACCAGCCGCGAGCACAGCCAGGATGTGACGGTACGATAACGGTTACACTATGCAATTACCTTCACCGTATTCAATTCTTGCCTTCACTGAGTAAATTTTACCTTTAGGTTGCGTTCAGAGACACCTCTCTGCAACGATCGCCGTTTATCTCGCTTTAAAAAGCTCCGCGCCGATATTCAAGTTAACTTTTTCAACGTACCAAAGATGGCGAGACGGACGCCACCGATGTATAAGCTCTTTACAGTAATTTTAATCCAGAAAAGATTTTATTAGTGAATTTAAGTTTCCGTACTGCGCGTTAGGCTCGAACAAAACGTAAGGTTGTGTTTTATTTTTTAGTGACGCACCTGGAACTTCCATTGCTGGAGTTTTCGGGGAACGGCAATACGCTGGAAGGTGACATGGCCGAGCACTGATTGGTCGAGAGTTTGTGTGACGTTATGTGATCACGTGACGTGGACGAATTATCAGGAGTTGCCATTTATGGCAATGCTTTTGAGAGGGGTACCGTACACACCGGCACTTTTGCATACCGGCTCGCAGAGCTCCTAGGCCATGCAGGCAGGTTTACATGGTTTGGTTACAGCGGGCCTTCGCATATGCGTAGCATGATCTTTTACACAATGTAGCAGATTATGCTATCAATATTTGACCGGAAACCGAAGCCGAAGTGAAAACAAAATATAAAAATTTGTTATTATTTAAAATTCACACAGCTGAAATTCGTGGATATCGACTGTGTCTAAGAAAAAACGGGACCCAAAAATATCCTCGAGCTGTTGCGGCAACACAGCCGTGTTGATATAATCTAACAAACCTAATTAGTAGTGCTAATATGCCGCTTTTCGATGGAGGCGAAAAGCAAGGCGCCCGTGTGCTGTGCGATGTCAGTGCACGTTAAAGAACCCCAGGTGGTCGAAATTTCCGGTGTCCTCCACTACGGCGTCTCTCATAGCCTGAGTCGCTTTGAGACGTTAAACCCCACAAACCAAACCAAACCAGGTTGTACTAATTATTATGACTACGTATCACGAAGTAGTGGAAATTAGTGATCGTTATTTCAACATAGTTTTGGAAAGAGAATACGATTCTACATGTAATATTCCATAAAAGGCCTTAATTAACATGAATTTCTTACGACGAAAAACGTTTCTTCATTCAACAGAATATAAATTAGCATCGGTTAACCTTCACTGTATATTTTGCTGCCAACATATCGATTTGTAACTGTGTGCAAAACTTGCTCACCTATTCAATGGAGCAAATTGGAATCACCATGTAAAATCTGTTCGGCCTAGTCCTGTAGCAACCACGTGCAAAGTATTCATTGTCTAAAGCGGGACCTGGCTGGAGTGCTTATTTGGACACCAAGATACTTTGTTGGGCGAGTTGGTACTTGACTGATTTATAGTTCATTATTAAATGTCTTTATGGGTGCTTTTTTCCCGGAGCAAGTGTCTGGGCATGTAGAAGAGCGAACTCCCATTCCGCCAAGCAAGAAAGGCCTCTTGGTACCTCAAGCTCGGCACAGTGCCTCCGGAATTCCTGAAGACCTTTGGGTTCCTGAGGTCGTCTACTGGTCATTGCAGGAGACTCTGCCGTATAATGATGTCTGAGATGTGGAGGCAAGCCCGCCATTTCAAGGATTGTCTACGACTCGTGTGTGAGTGCATGTATAGCAAGCAGCGTGCGTTTCGCAAGTACACAGAGTGGAATGCCCTGAGTGAAAGATTGACGGAATTCCTTTGGAAGGTGGTTCTACCTCTGCTTCCACGGAAGAAGAAGATGAACAAAGATCAGCAAGGCAAGGTATTGAATTTCGCTGAATAAGATATACCTCTAGGTATTGATGAGATGCTGAGGCTGGGTCCTAAACATGCTTTTGAACCTAGAGTTGATGAGGCTGAACAGGTAACCATGTCACGCTGTACTGCAAATAGAGTTGAAGATTCTGAAAGGTCGCGGTGCATCCATGAGTGCATGGAAGTGCTAGAGCACACAAAAGAAGGATTAAAGGGGAAACGGTGCCCTATTAACTATATTGCTAAATTGATGGCCTCAAGAGACCTCAGAGTTATACTATCAGATAAAGAAGGGTATTTTACTATTTTTTCTGAGAACCAGTTTCAAGAAAAAGCCGAGGCTGCTGTTGAGAAGAATTTCAAAAGGTTTCCTATGGAAGCGACCAAGATAAAAGAGAGGGCTATGGCTCTTCTAGATGATCTGGGGCTTGAACGGATACGTGAACAGGTGAAGAAATGCAAGCAACTACATTTGGAAGTATTCTTTTCGGCAAAAACCCATAAACCAGATGTTCCGTTCAGAGCCATCGTATCTGAGAAGAGCACGTGGCAGCACCTGGTGTCCAAGTATTTGCAGAAGCACCTTTCCTCGTTGACTTTATCAGACCCTTTAAGGCTACCTAACTCTGAAGCCCTTGTCGTGTTCCTCAAAGAACACAACCCAAGAAATAGTGTCGGCTTCAGCATGGGTGTCATGGATTTATATTATAGCCTTCCCCATGACTGCCTCCTTAAGCGAGTACGAATGTGCATTTCAGAAGACAATAATGAATGTGACTTCATTGACGCCTCAGGTGTTAGTGTTGAAAGTTTCCTTGAACTTTTGAGGTTCTACCTGGAATCCACCTTCATAGGATGGAAGAACAAGCTATATACGCAGAAGGCTAGAGTATGCATTGGATCGAGTGTTGCACCGGTCTTGAGTGACATCATCTTAATGTACGTGGACAGACACCTGAAGGATAACTTGGAGGGCTTGCATTATTCCACCTTCAGGTATGTGGACGACTTTTTCGTATTAACAGACCGTGAGGGATTCAATCAAAGAATGAAGGACATTATGGATGTTTTTACTGAGTGTGGATCCGGCCTGGAATTTACTGTTGAGAAACCAGTGGACGATCAGTTACAGTATTTAGATATTTTGATTCAATTCGGTGATGATCATTTTTGTTGGGAATACAACCCGAGATCGATTAAGCCGTTGCTAGGCTCCAATTCAGGACATTCCAAATTAGTGAAGAATGGGATGATAAACACTTGCTTATTAAGTGCGTTGACGAAATCTTGTTACCACGGCATGGGCAAGAGTTTTGAAAGACAAGTGAAGAGAATTGCAAAGGCCGGTTATCGCGAGTCAGTTATTATTGAGGCCAGTTGCCGGGTACTGAAGAACCTTAAAAGAACGCACAGACTGAAATCCCTGCCTAGCATGGGTGAGAGGAAGAGGAAGGTTGCCGTGGTACCGTATGTGCATAGGATTTCGCATGGCCTCAAAAATGTAGGCAAGAGGTATAATGCGGACGTCGCACTGACCGCCCCGCTCAAGATGAAGAGGATCTGCCCGGCTGTTCAAAGGGAAAGAGAAGAGAAGAAGCAAGAATGTGGGGTGAAACATAGAAACCCCTATGTTGGATGCAAGACAGGTGTTGTGCATAGGCTTCCACTCTCTTGTGGAGCCAGTTATATAGGACAAACCGGACGGTGTATAAATAAGAGACTACAGGAACACTGTAACAACTTGGAAATTGGAAAGGACAAAACGTTTCTAGTATCCCATTGCCAGTCATGTGAAATAATGAAGAAGGAGAAGAAGAAATGCACTCCTAAGCTTGACAGTGTTAAGATTTTATATCGCCACAAAGAGAAGATAACGAGAGAGATAGTGGAAGCGTATTTTATTTCAACGGACAATAAGTGTGTCAGCAAGACGTCTCTTGCTCTTTCAAGCAAAGAGGTGTCCTTTTTAAGTGATTTTTTTAAGTAATTTTTATGCAGCAGGTGAACCCAGGGGTTTTTCACGTGACTGTTTCGTTTTCTTCATGTTTGTTTTTCTGGGCCTTGCAGTAAGCGGCTTAGGCTTAGTTGTGAGTCAGCGCATGTACTGTGGCTTTCTTGTTTCTTGTCCCTTGTTTTCGTGTTCGCGCTGTTTATATCAATAATGAACTTATTTGGACAGTTTCCAAGCGTACGTAGGTTGACACTAGCGCCCCTTCTTCGCCAAAATGTGGCAGGCTGCCAACTGAATAGTGCCCCACTAGGCTGCGCGCAAGGCCCAACCCTTTTCTCTGAAAGAATTGCCAAGGGCATTACAGAGCTCTTAATTCGGTTAGTTGATTGCTATATTCAGACATGGCTACCATTGTAATCCCTTAGTTTCTGAGCCTCGCCATACACGGCTCAAAGGGAGTTCGCTCTTCTACATGCCCAGACACTTGCTCCGGGAAAAAAGCACCCATAAAGACATTTAATAATGAACGTATAAATCAGTCAATCAATCAACCAGTTAATCAATCAATCAATCAATCATTTTGTCAAATAACCTTTCTGGTTCCATGCACTGCTTAGATTCTGCTTCCGCACCATGATCGTCAAGATGCCGCAGGTTGCCCAAAGTCAAGCGATGGAAAATGAAAGCACATAATCATGTTCGATGACTACAAGGCGTATATCAACAATGCATTTTCTTTGACGTTTGCATTTTACAAAAGACACTCCGGTCATATACAGAAGTGGTGTGGCCAACATTCTCGGGAGCTATGCATTGAAGAAAACCGAAATGGTACGAGGGACAAAACTGCCGATGAGCTCAATATTTTATGATGGCACGTTTCGGCATTAGAACTTAAAAAAAAAAAGTTTTGATTCCTTACACGTCTTTATTTGTTTTATCCGATGCACTCTGACCCTACAGTAAAGCATGGTTTGGTGGGTATAGTCTGCATATGCCTTTGGTTTTACGCCGCAGTTTATCATATGGGAGCGAATGCGGGCGCGCCTTTAGAATTATAACGCCCCATGAAACCCACTCTACAATATTGTTTTTCGATTGGAGTGCCATGTACGGATATTGACACTGCCGAGAAGTACCGGAAGCAGTCTCGGCAGAGAAACGTAGCAATACATTCAGTGCAAGAGAGCGCTCTAGACCTGTGGGCAATCTAAAACAGAATCAGACGTGGTGTAGTGTGGCAGATGAGTAGTGACTCCTGGTCCTCAGCATACTTTCGCTCTTCCAGCGTTTGTATTGAATGACATGAGAAATGTGTTATAACGGACTGCAGCATTTTGTCGCGTACCATGTTTGCTGTCAAAGACATGCAGCCCGTTTGTCATTTTGTTTCCTGAATGCGTGAAGCATGCACTGTAAGCTCCACCTTCTCTGCATCCGACTCTCCCCCAGCCATCACTGACTCTGCCATTCATCAGTGGTGACTTTATCCATTAGGATTTAGCTGCTGTGGCGCAGACCAGTAGGATAGCACACCACGCAGGCACTGACAAAGATATTTCTCCTCAGATTTTGAGCCTGCGGCGTACAAGACCTGCGGCGTACAAGTGAGGGAAATGCGATCTTTATTTGCCCGCGTTGTTTCAGCCTACACGCGCTTTGCGCTCTATGGTGAAAGTGCAGGCGTCTATGAGATATGTCAAATGTATCTTGCTTGTGTATATGTAGCAGGCGATGATTTAAAAGTTTTCCTTTCACCCACTTTGATGCAGAGTTGAAATCATATTTCGTGACTCTCATTTAGGTGAAAAGCCAGTAAAAAAATTCAGCAATAATACCGGTGCAGCGTGCTTAGAGTAATAGATGGCAAAAAAAGACTTCATATGGAAAAAAAAATGAGGTAACGATATTTATTGAATGCTACATAGTGAAACTACACAATACAGGAATTGCATGCTTGTATTGAAGACATTGTATAATACAGGCAAGCACATCTGCCAACACTGAAATACCAAGAATTGATGCTTTGAACATCAACAACAAAGAGAATATAATTGAACAGCATTGAGTTTATTTGCACATGGTGTATTACTGAGGTGCAACAAAGCATGCTACTGCACCAACTCGACAACTCCAGCACGCGTTTCGGTAAGATAAATAACACACTATGTGAAAAATGCACCACCAACAACAAACCGTAAGGCAAGTGAGGAAAGGCACATATGCGCAAATAACCAATATCAGTTAACGAGCAGTTCAAGTTAGAGTCATAAATCTGAAATATTTTTCAAAATGAATTTAGAATAACTGCCCGAAGGATACTTGCTATATTGAGCCGATGATGTGAGAAGGAAATGCAAACGCTTTTAATTACAAACGAACGCTTCTAGCATACCTAGTAAAGCATGTGCATAGAAATAGATTCAGTAAAGGTATTTAGAAGCTACTGATCTCCAACTCGGCCATTAGTTTCAAGCAGACCGACTTCAGTCAGAGTGTTGTATAGCGCGTGTTGGGAATTTTCGCTCACGCAATATAGCAGCCCTTTTAAGTGACACATCTGTGCACAGTACCGGTATAGGCAGAACTCTCCGAGCTGTGCGCTACCCTGGCTTTCACTTTTTCTTTGGCTAAGGAAGCGGCTTTTCGCCGTGACAAGTGCAAGGATAAAACAGTGACAAAGGCTTAATTAATTTTTGTGAGTAATTGAACTCGTTGCCACTCTGTCTTTGACTATGAACATATATCAAAGACAGCCACCGGGCTACCAATGCTAACAATGACAAAGAGCGGAGCAGAGGGGGGTTTATCAGTATCATGTCCCGTAACTCTTGTCATTCTCTATTCGTCCGCGTAATCAAGCAGCTCTCCTACTTCACTGGCGCATTGAGGAAATCAGGCCTTCATTGAATCTATAGCGAGATGAACCGCTCCTGTTGTCCTGTTTTGACTCAGTCTTCGGCCATGTAATAAACAGGCTCATTGGGGGAAACAGGCCAGGATGAGAACCAACAAGCATAGTGCGCTGCAGTTGTTGCCTTCATTTGTTCAGTACCTATTAGAATACACCAGGCGTCTGTCTCGACAAATGAAATGAGGAAAATGTGCCATCACTGCATGTATTGCCTCTCTTCCTTCTCAATATTATAGGCATTATGCGAAACGAGGCAGTGAGGGAAGTGGGCCAAGTGAAAAACCGACGAATATGATATGTTATGTATTCTAGTTGTCCCTTGTCGTTTACTTAATAAATCAGGAATCCGGTGTGGCAGGATGAATGAAGGAGACGTGACAGAGGCAGAACCGATGAGTAATGCGTGTAGCAACAGCCGTCACTCTTTGTTCGCGCAATAAAGTAGAGTGGGATCGGCGCAAAGAGGCAAAAGAGAAACTTTGTTCCCGAGTTGTGTGAAGTTGGTAAAAATAGAGGATGAAGCACGATTTCCGGCCAGAATTTGTCTGAACGCCGCAAAAGCCGCCACACTTCCGATAACGCAGACTACAGCTGTGTAGTGCACGCATTGCTTAGCGGACCAACCGAGGATTCAGTGGTGTAGTAGTTTCATAATCTGAACATTCAACTTCTTATCGATGCACTAGCCACAAACGTGGCACGGGTAGAAAGGGAGGTATGTTTTCGGAAAGCCGAACCTAAGCTAGGTTGTTGAAAATAAGAGGGGTCACTGATGTTCTTTACGTGAATAAATACGAAATAATGGTGCGTTCTTTGCCTACTGCTGTTATGAGTTGCTTTGCTTACTTATGCTGCTTAGCTGCCGTATCTTTTGGGTCGAATTCAGGCGAAATAAAAGTTTGCGAGTGAAGGGAAGAAATTTTGCATAGGGACCTCACACAAATTTGAAAGTTACCATCGTGGTGCACGTTCAAATTACGTTAAACACCATTCTTATTCATATTCGGGCGAACTCAATGCCCGGAGGTACAGAGAGGCGAAACTTCGGGGTGGCCGGCGTAAGTTTGAAGGTCACTGCTGAATTGGTCATACTCAAATTTGGTTGGCCAACGATTCTGGTCAAATTACGGTGACGTCAAATTTGCAGAACTCAGGAACCTAAATTTAGTGTATGACTCATGCTATTGGTCACATTGGAATAGAGATAATCGAAGTTTATAGGTACAGGAGCCAAATTTAGGGACTGGCCCATACCATTTTGGAGGTGACCACTGAATTGGGCATACTCGATTTTGGTTAGGCATCAAGTTTGATCTAAACCTTAGAAGCTCGAAGTTTGTGGGCCACTTTTGTGGGGTGGCCCAATTCAAGATGGGGGTCTTTGTCGAGTTGGACATACTAGACTTAGACACTCTCGAGGGCACGCCGTTCCTGAGACAAGATACCAAGCAACTGATTTTTGAGTGTTCGTGCGGATACTTGCAGACAGACTGCCTACGCACTCATGAGCTAGCAAAAGCTTTCACATAAAAACGCCCCAGTGCATATATCATAGCATAAAACACTCATTGCAACACTTCCAAAGCTTTACCGATTTTATGCGCAGGAAATTGTAAAACGAGCGATTGCCACTATACGGTGGTGGTGATGCGCTTTCGTAATGATCATCTTCGCCCTATAAACGCGTATACTGTAATACAATGATATCTCTAAAGTACCGCTTATTAACTAATCCCTTGCGATCTACGGTCAACTTGTCATCGCCAAATTCCTTCACTATTATGCGTATTACCACGTACAGAATCGCGTGAGATTTATTAGTGCTTCCTGCAACGGGAGTTAAAAACTATCTCACACATCAAGGCGGCGAACGATACGGCACAGCCTGCCATATACACGCCGAAGAACAGGTTTACGTTGCTTGATCCTTCCTTTTGCTTGCTGCCCTCCATCCTACGGTACAGGCGTCTTCGATGCGGAGTTGCGAGCCCAGCTTCAGCAATGGCGGACAGAAGCCAAGCATGGTGATGCCTGCAGGTGGACATGAAAGAAGATTTATACTGCACAAAGGACGTAATGTGTTCTATAATAATTTGCCTACCGTACCATCATGGCACCTTAAGGGTCATGGTCTAATTTATATCGCATGTCCATTATATGCAGTGCTGTCCTCCTCTCTGTGTGGTACTTATCAAAATTAGGCGGATCATGGTGTAGCCTCGCTTTCTTGTTCATAGTCACGTTTGTTTGTTTCCGTGCTACTGACTGAGTCACTATGTAGTACCTAGAAACGCGAGGAGTATCTAAATTCCCCACCTATTCATCTCTAAATTCGGAAAGAATTAACTGTCTCTTTTCACATGGGCCGTTTTAACCCTTATCACACATGTGTGATATATATTGACCGAATTCTTACGCTGATCCAGTGCCGGCCGACAGGGAAGACTTCACAGAGCATCTTTAACATGTATGCCCGAACGGTATATTCAGCTCATCTATTTCATCGATGTGCTTCGTTCCCCATAACCTTCTCCACACCCAAAAGGGGCGTGCGGTATTGTAACCGGTGCCTGAATACAACTGCATTCATACAACTGCGTTCATTTTCTGCTATTCACATTGTCCTACAGCAGCTGTGGCATCATCATTGAGGACAACTAAAAAAATTACAAGACTGCGCTTAAGTCTCCTTATCAGCGGTAAGGACGAAAGCCACTACAAATGACCGTTCCAATAACTGCATGATCATTTCATCCCTCACATCTTCATAATCATCACTAGTGCTATTTTTATCTTTAAAATCTCAATGCACCGTCATTGCCACCCCTACAACTATCTATATCATTATCACTAACGACAGGGCCATTGTCATCGCTACTGTCATTATTACTATTATTATCAATAACTGCACCACAATTGCCTCCACTACTATAATCCTCACGCCAGACGAGAAGAATTGCACTCGGTTTTTTACTAGCCCGGTGTGGAGTAGTGATTTGCGCGATCAGCAGTGAATCGGAGGGTGGTTCGATGCGCTTCAAAATCTTAAAACAGGCCTTTTGACAGGTACAGTGGTTATAGCCAAGAAAGAACTGATCTTATATTGCTTTAAACTGCAGCAATTAAATCTAGGTATATTCACAGATTACTCAAAGGCTTTTGATTTAATTAATGACCAGATAATGCTTCCTAAACTTGACTTCTATGGCTTTCGTGTTGTTTTGCATGATAATTTGAAGTCGTACCTATCATTTCGTAAGCAAGCCAAAACAAACAATAAATTATCCGTCATAAAATGTGTTTTAGTAGTAGTTCCATAGGGAGGTGTACTGCGACCATTACTATTTATCATCTTCATAAATGGCGTCGTTCACACTGACCCACGACCAACTTTCGTAAGTATGCTGACACGATCCTATTCGTCAGCAATAGCAGGAAAAACGACTTGACCGAAGACGCAAACATGTACTTAGGCCTTATGAATACCTGGTCCATGGCAAAGTATTCAACAATTAATATAAAGAAAACAAAATTCATGCGTTTACGACCAAGAAATAACTTTGCGTGCCTTACTGACCTTCATTTAAAATTGGGGCAGTGCCTTTGGAAGTTGTCCTCGTTGTGAAAGGTGTCTAGAGTATTTTTTGAAAACATTTATCATGGCCAACAGATCTTGATAAGACTGCTGAAGAATTATAAAAACAGTTGGAATGTTAAGGAAATTTCGCTCTTTTCTGCCGAAACACGAAAAACTAATTTTGTGTAGTTCAATGTTTGCTTCTGTCCTAAACTACTGTTAACAGTCAGGGAACTACTACACAATCAAATTTAAACAGGCTGCATATAACAAAGAAAAGAGCAACAAAGATATTGCTAACAGTCCTTGTGACGTCACAACTAGGCGTTTTTTAATATCTCCTCAATAACTGCAATATTGTTTCATTTCACAGATACACAATAATTACTAACGTCCAATTCTTAGCTATGTTTTGCCATCCTTACTGAGCTCCTTGCGTTAAATTCATCAACTTTTGAGGTATTAATTTATTGTGTCAATGTGTTTGTGGATTTTTCTATTCCTTTTCTGAAATAGAGTGTCTCACTCATTTTCTCCTCTTTCTCATGTTGTTGCCAATGTATTAGCTAAGTGCCAATACTTGTACGGGCGCGCAAGCGCGTAATCAAGATCTAATGTGAGTTTTTTTTCTGTGCCCCTATACCGTCTGGATAATGTATTAAGGATTTGAATTCACTTGAAATTCCCACTGGAGGCAGGTTTTTTTTCTTTATAATTTCTTGCGGCGTACACGTTTGGTGAACGGCCACAACCAGCGAACACATCAAGCGAACGGACACAAATGACACCATGAGGCTGGAAAGGCATTCGACTTAATAATAACACATTACAATGTGTCTGCCTCTCTAATGCGACCTGGATAGGGAACAGCACAAGTGCTCTTTGCTCTGTGTCCGTGCTGTGTGTGCTGTGTTGAGCGCTTGTGTTGTGGATTGTTACTCTGTCTGTGTTTTGTTTTGTTTTTTGTTTTTTTGCGCTCTATCTATTATGTACATTATGCACCAACTCGTTCTGGAAAAAGTTTTATTGGTAGTGGATTCCTCCCATTGCTGGCCAAGTAAGCATAGACAACGTCTATGATGTTTTTCGGGTTCACAGTTATCAGCTCTTTTATAAAAAGTGTCTCGAAACAAAAAGTTATCATTCAGTGTCTTGAATCTACCCACGCTCCTCCAATAAATTATTATCGCTAGCTGTAACCCCTGCTGTTTTTAAGATTATATTTTTCTCAAATGAAAATTTTGCGAATGTCTCCAGTCATTTGTCACTATGACCGCATGACCTACGAAATAAAAAGGAAAACGTTCTTTATGCTATATTTGTTAACTGCATACACAATATATATTTACTGTTCATGTCATGTATATTCTTGTACGCGACCACAGGAGCAGGCAGTAACACAATTGCTTAGGGAAGAAAACGTGTTTCCTATTATTATTTTAAATGTCATACCAGAGGTGCAGCCGAGAGCTTCAGTGAAACGTGTGTATGGGACGCTGATTCCTGAGCTAACGTATTTGATATATTTTCTTGTAACTCATAGTGGGTCACTACTTGACACACTTACACAGCATAGCTACTGAAGATCGCTGCAAGAAAAAATGGTCGAAACATTTCTTTGCGAATTGTTTGCTTCGATACGGCGTCACGCGCGATTGCAAAATTCCAACTATTTTCCTTTGTATAACTGATGCACCACCTCTGGCTATGTGGGCTAATCGCGAAATTACGCAAGTCACAGGTTCCGATCTCACCTCTCAGGGTTGGTCTTGTGGATGAGAGAAATGCGAGCAACCAGGCCACTCTGGTCCCCAGGCACCAGGTTCCACATGGACGCGGCTGCTATCTCGTCCTTGGTGCAGGCCGAGAGCGTCACATACGTTCCGTTGCGCGATGTTTCGTAGCAAGCCGAAGGAAATGTGTACAGTCCACATTTCGACCCGCAGTTGGACAGGGCTTGAATAATCAGCTCGTTACCGGTCACACAATGCCCTTGCTTGCAAGGAGCCGCTAGGGGGCCCTTTGAGAAGATAGTGAGGCACAGCTTCACTTTCCCCTCGCCAACTTGGGTTGTCAGCGCCGCCAAGTTGCGAATTCCGCTACTGTAGGTAGGAACACTCTGGATCGCGATAACAGAAGTCTGGATGTAATTTCCTAGAAAAAGCATGCCCATAGCCCAAGAAGTGAGCAGAAGAGCGTGGTTCAGAGACTCGTATCCTGCTGGATAGTAAGGGCTACGGCCGAGGACTGTGCTTATCATAAACATCACTACGCGAGACTTTGAAAACCATTGCTTCGAGAACTCTAACCTGCTGCGGGCCCACATAATGAGTACGATGAATACACCGATGCAGGCGACCACCAGCGCAAGCCAAGCGAATGATGTCCAGGAGTCGATGAAGGAGAGGCGGACAGCAGTTCCGCGCAAGCTGAAGATGCAAAGCTGCGCAGGTGCGTACTGGGCTCCGACGAAGAACGTGGACGTGTAGTTAAAAAGAGCTGGGTAAGGTAACGGCATAACGTCAGCGCTCTTGTTTACAATATCTAACCGAGGTGTTCTTGCCGGGCGGACAACTACTGAGATGTTCCTTGTTTTGTACGCATCTAGAAGAGCTATATCTTCAGGACGAATTTCGGATGTCTCACTCCATCGGTGATCACGGTTGGATTTCTCATATGAATTTGAGTAAATAGCAATAGGAACCACAAAAACCAGTTCCTTATTTTTCTTGTGGCCGAGTGCCTTGAACTGCTTTTCTGCGAAGAGCTCAGAGGCTAACACCATCTTTCTAATGTGGCAGCAATGAAACCTGTCCAGAGGAACGTTAAATCCCTTTGTACTAACCATATTTACTTGGCAAAGACATGGTTCTAGTTTTTGAAGTGTCTCATCCAACATGTTGGAAGGTATAAACAACTGAATGTGAAAATCTTTCGCTGCGACCAACAGGCCTTCCTGAACGTCGACAGTGTGGCTCCAGAACCATGGCGCAAACACTATCTTTTCTTCTGGAAGGAACTCCAGTTTTGTTTGCAATTTCAACGAAGTTGAGCTGACAAACTCCCTCTTAATATCTGATGAACCACCCTTGATGATCTTCACAGGTACAGGCAAGGCCTTGATAAATGAGGTCACGTCGGATGTAGTCCACAGCGGCAAAACAACGATGCGCACAACGGAGGAACCGTTTGAAGCAGCAAGGCCTGATAGCATAACATCTTGTAATGCAGCCGCTGCACTCGATAGGATAATCAAGGAACCTAGATCCCTGAAAGACGTATTCCGCACCATACTTTTCTGAAAACAGAAAGGAGAGCAAAATCTTAGTATATGCTACTGACGACAAATGTTTAATGGCTGTAATATTAGTGAACTTGTAAGCTTATTTTTATATTTACTAACTACCAAATAGTAATTCAGGAACAGCTGAGATACTAGAAGCTTCCTGAGATCGTAAAGAATGTAACCTCTTTACCCTAAAAAGCTTTTAGCTGGAACCTCATGCGAAGGCGTCCTATTCGAACATTTACTTTTTATGGGCACTGATTAGACCAAAGGGATAAATAGGTTGTTGGTCGCTAGAAATTTATTTCGCCGACGCCGCAGAAAGATATAAATCGCAAGCAAGAAAGTAGTTTTTCCGGCAGAAATCTTTCCAAGTTACCCGAAGGCTACCACGCGCAAAGATACAAATTTGTCCTTACCTTGACACACATGGTGCGAACTTCTTGTGAAAAAGGAGGGTTCTTGGTGTACTTCTTTTCGTAGCGCTCAAGTCAATGTCTTCCGGCTGTCTGACAGCTCGAACCGCTTTCCTGGGAAGCGGTAATGATCTTACAATTGCGAAGATGAAAAAGAAAAAGCAGCGATGCGGTCACTCGCATTGATTCACTAGCTAAAATCATACCTGAAATAGAGCGTCTGGCGTAATACACAGCAAGTGCTGTGAATGCATCCTAAGATTGATCGCAGATCCAAATGTGCATTATAAGAGCTCTTAAGGAAGCCGTTACGTTAGCACGGGTTGCAAAAACAAAGGTACTACGGCAAAGACAAAAACAAAAAGCAAAATAATGCTAAGTCCAAAATCAGGCTTCAAGCGTTACATTAGAGCAAGAAACTTCATAGTGAAGTGCATCTAAGGGAAGGAGAAAAACGTCGATGTAGAGTTCCATTCTAGCGTAGTAAAAGTGCTCACTGTCTCTTAAGGCGGGACACGTGTGCTAAAAATGACAATTTTTATTAAAAAAAATTACGTTTTCTTCTTGTGCATCTTTTATCTTAAGTCTTCCTCTTTCATGTCTACTAACAACGGCCTTGAATGTAGAACACAAGTGGTTAAAATTTGCAAGGTGAGCATGCGAGGTGGCGCACTATTGGGCAAACAGAGCTGCTTTTGTGATTGCTGTGAATTTCAAACACGGCGTCTACCACTTTTGTGGCGTTGCGGGCAGGTGGAAAGGGCTTTTTCGCATTTTGTGATTGCCCCAGAAGTTTTAGAAGACATTAAAAACAAATTTTTTCTGTCTCCAAGAGCTGCACCACCACTCTCGAAAAAGCCGCTGCCATTGGCGGAAAGCTGCTGTATTGCATGTTGTCGGGTTTGTCGATTACCGCGCTTTGGGTTTATCAGGGAAACACAACCTTTGAGAAGTTTTGGAGACGCTTGGCATCCTACCTTCTCGGGAATCGATTGCACTGAATAATCCATATGACAGTCAGCGAGCCTCAAGATGTCTGTTAAAAAAACTGCCGAGTCCAAGTCTCATTGTCACCACATTGCGAAGAATGCTCGTACGGAGCATGCTTTTTGGAGGCAGCGCGAGGGACCTACATGCACTGCAGGAGATGTTTAATGAAATGTGACATTTGCAGCTTGTCAAACTACATTTTCCCGTATTTTTTTTACAAAAGCGTCCGCTTCACGCATTACTGTTTGTTGAAACTTTAAATCCCTCTTTTCTGTGTTGGTTATTTTCAAGCAACCTTGCTGCTTGATAAGGACTTACTTCGCCTGTCAGTGTTTTTAATATAAAACATTGGACGGATGTTCTTTAGTAACTTCAAAATACACGCATGCTATTTTTGTTTGCAGTTCGTGTTATTCTCATTCTGCAGAGTGGATTACATTGAAAAGAATACACAATTCTCGCTGCTTTGTGATTTCTATACTGAGATCACATACGTGCAATAAAACACATATTTCAAATTATCAGTCCCAGACCGGCCGGAGTGGTTAGCCGATGTCGTGCGTTGCGCTGATATTGCTTCATGTTACTATAATGTAACGTCGCTATTATTCATAGATACCTTTCGGTGCTTCATACCTCTTTAATTATGGCACTAATTATTGGTATCAATCGAAAAAAAAAGCGTTTAGCGGCTCTTTGGAGCTGAATTGCGTCCAGAACTTCTCCATGGGTGACCTTACAAACAGAGGAAACACATAAAATGCTTGTTGTTGTCTCGAAGTTTGACATCCCAGCCCTTTTAAGAAGCACAACAGGATAAAATTTGAATGCGCACAGTATAAACGAAGAAAAAAATTAGAAGAGTTCAACGCTGCTGAACCGAATATTGAGCGAAAGCAATAGCTACGGGTGACCGAACATTCTTCTAATGCTTCTTCTTCTTTTTCTTCCCCAGCCCACACATAAAGCCCCGCTTTAACCAAGCGGTATGAATGTGCCTCAGAGGCCTAGAAGGGTAACGAAACGCCAAGATCCTGGCAGGCTGATTCTAACATAAGCGTCCCATGTGAAACGAGAGACCCAAGTTGGCAGCTCCTGCCAGCTTGGGGTCGTCTACGGGGCTCGTCTAAAGGTCAAAGGTCAATGGCTCATACTGCGAGCAGTATTGCTTTCGCAATAAAAAAAGTTAAACTCAACATGGACAGATTAGACAATCTAGAAAGAAGCGAATGCCAAAGCATAGCTATACTTCTAGCCGTCTCTATGATTTATTGCAAAAATGCTAAACGTTAAACTGTATAAGCAGCATTACAAAATCTGGGGATAAATCAATCAATGTGGTACGGATATATTAAAAATGAAATAATCATTCCCAGAACCTGCTTCCCACACTTTGACCTAAATTTTCGAGTGTACTCTTAGACATTGATCAGACCATACACTATTCGGATATCAGTGTATGATCTGGCAACTATACTAACGAAAAGATGTAACTAATATTCTAAAGATTACTGAAACCATCTAAGCGATAAAACGTAGCCGTATGTAAGTGGACAGAAATGTTAGTAGACTTTTGTGTTTAGCTCGCTGCCTAAGCTAATATATGTATGGAATAAAACTGATGAATTCGGTGGTATTTTTTTAAACGATCATGCAATGAGTAGTTTGTCTTATTAGGAATTGTCTTTAAAAGATGCCTACGTGTGCTTAGTTATTGAGAGACTTAGAGGTGTCTGAGTGCCTAAATTGTAGAGTGCTACAGCAAGTGACGATCGCGTCTCGCGTGCTATTTGTAGCAGTTATCTCCCTTCGTATTCGCTCAAGCATATATCGGTGCGAACTCTTCGGCACGCTCAAAGTGACAGCCGGTACAATCTCTACGATTTAACATTTCGACACGCACGACCCATGCACACCTCTATTTTTACACTGCCTATTATTTTGAGTACTTTGGCGTTGCTTACCTTTATTTATTGAGATACCGTCCAACACAGACTTCAAAGATCAACTCTAGCCGATGCTAGGATGCTCAAAAAGAACGAAAAACAACGGTCGAAATCTTCTGTCTGTCCCCCGCGCTGACTGCTTCACGAACTTGCTACACGGAGGACAATCCGCACCTCATTCAGTCTGTCTTCCATGTCGGCCGCCTGCAGAGAAGCTTCGAGTGACCTGCGCAGACAATTTTGATATGGTTTCAAAACCGGAAGTTCCTTTGAAAGGGCGGGATGCTGAGAAGTATCCTCAACTTGTCCACTAATCCCACTTTCTTGGCACCTCCGCTTTTACGAACTATTCACGCATATGGTCGATCAAACAGACGTGGCGCTTATTTCCTGCGCAGCGGAAGGACTCTGGGGCATACATCATTTTCAAAAGCGAAACGCGTTCTTTCCACTTTCTCTAGAACAGAGACTTTACTTCGCATAAAGTACGGACCCTGTCTTACTACGCTTGATATTGCCTTCTATAACAAAATGTTAAGCAAGACACACTGAGATACATTGATTTTGGATGGCATCCTGTAGCTCGTTAATTGTGCCTGTACTTTCTGGAAGGGATCGTATGCTCTGCATTGAAGTCAGTTCAGTCCGGATACAGTTGGAATGCGGCGAAATCTCAAGCACCCAAAGTCCGTGCACTAGGCGCCTGCTGAGCACTCGTTGCCTGAATGGTGATAATGGAGAGAACATGGTAAAAACGTTGCAGCAAGAAACATCGCAGAATCCAGTATCCTTGTGAGTGAAGATAGCTAGAATTATATAAAAGTTACCATTCCAAGCACAATACTCGAGGACGCTAAAGCCGTGCCCAGCAAGAAAAAAGTTTATTTTGATTCTGTCACGATGGTGAAGAACAACAAAGGTTGCTATTCATTGTGTCAAGAACAAAAGGTTTTAATGCTGATCCTCTAAGGGCAGAGTCCGTCGCTGCTGTTGTTGTTCCTGGTGTAGGAAGGAGGAAAAAAATGCACTAGCCTGCTACTGTCTCTGTAGCTGAACCACCTCCGCTGCCTCGTGCGGACAGAAGAGAAAATAGAGAAGAAAAAGAAGAGGGAGAGAACGACGCGTGTCGCAACAGCCGTCGTCCACCACCGAAGTGGTGGCGGGTGCAATGACGGCCTACAACAGATCAAATTCGGTGGCAGGCTAGCCGCCGCCGCATGCGGCGTTGACCTACCGTCCCAGCCCCGTAGGGCAAGGATCAGCCAACCTTCACCACTGCCCTCCTCGTCCGTCGCAGCAGACGCTTCGAGCAGGATATCGAGGTTCCCTCTGTGATACATTTTATAACCTTCGCTAGACCATGAAGAAGAAGAAATGGACATGGGCAGGACATGTAGTGCGAAGAGAGGATAACCGATGGTCGCTGAGGGTAACAAACTGGATTCCAAGGGGAGGAAAGCGTAGCAGGGGGCGGCAGAAAGTTAGGTGGGCGGATGAGATTAAGAAGTTCGCAGGGGTCAAGTGGATGCAGCTAGCACAGAACCGGGTTAAGTGGAGAAATATGGGAGAGGCCTTCGCCCTGCAGTGGGTATAATCAGGCTGATGATGATGATGATGCTAGACCATGGTACAATTACATGGAAAGGGTAGTTTTACAAGAATGCAATTACTCCCTAATTACCCCAGAGGCCTATTGGAGTCTTTGGTTCACCGTAAATGCAGACATGCGCAAGGGTCGTGAATTCAACTCTGCTACTCGAAAAGCGCCAAAAGTAAACTTTCAATGCTTTTCTACAGTACCCACTGTCAGTTTACAACTTAGAATGAGCTTTCCTTCTTGGATATAATTTCGAGGCGCATCAAAGCATGGTTATACAAAGCCCATAATGCCGATCTTGTCTTGAAACCATAGAGGTTGCTTTCCATAAATTTATAAGATCTATTGTTCGGCATAGTTTGTCATGCTTAACAGGAGGTGGCGAGTAGGTGGCGTAAGCGACAACCTATTTGATGGATGATGCTTGTAGTAACACGGCACCAATGCCGCGGCCGCTAGACTCAGTGCTCAATATAGCTGGAAATACTCATCAAAATGGCAAGGAACTGGATGTGAGTTCAGAAGTTTCTTAAGCGTCTAAAAGGCTGTCTCGCAGCCGGGTGTCCAGTCGAACGGGACACAGGTTAGAAGCAGCCGGTGAAGAGGGAGTACAATTGAAGCGAGATTACGGATGAACCACCGAATATAAGTCGTTAGTCTAAGGAAACTACGCAGATCTTTGATGCAGGATGGCCCTGGAAAATGCCCCACCACAGCAATTATGTCGGGATTAGTCCTAATGCAATCCCAGTTGACGATATGCCTAAGATCGTTGATGAATTCTGAGGCAGATAGACATTTCTTCGTAATTAGCTAGTAGCCGGCTCCGGCAATCGAAGGCGCATTAGGTGCTCTGAAAACGATCGATGGAATATGACTGTAGGGTTCAAAGCATGAGTGTGTTTTTCCATTTAAAACCTTGCAAACCAGTTTCAATCATAAGCTCGAATGTGTCCCGAGCATTGCATAGGTCAAAGGGCATCACGTTAAACTCGTAGAGTACATAGCGCTCTCATTGTCATCGAACACGATAATGATCCACAAATAAGAATAAAGTTACGTCAAACACAGAATGACGAGGAGAAATAACGGAACCGGTTTAAGCTCATGAAAAAGGCTCGAAGTATATTAAAAAAACTGCGCTCTTTTCTTCTGCAAAACGTAAAAGTAATTTTGAATAATTCAGCGTTTGGTTCTGCAATAAATTATTATTTTACAGGTTTGAAAACCGCTACACACTAAATACAAATGCGAATAATTCCTAACACAATGTGCGACGTCACGAATACACTTTTTTAACTCTTTCAAAATAACTCCAATACTTGAATAATACAGTATGAGTGTATTAATCAGGCATAAAAGAAGCAGAAAGTTCTAGAGGGCACTTTGGACCCCTTAAAGTGCGATGAGGCGAAAGACATAGCGCGGTGGATCGTAGCCCTCCACTACGGCACCTCTATCTCTTTCTCTTCTATCCCCCCACCTTCCGGGTTCGAACCCGACCTCGGCGGCTGCGTTTCGATGGAGGCGAAACGAAGAGGCGTCGTGTGCTGTGCGATGTCAGCGCACGTTAAAGATCCCCAGGTGGTCGAAATCACTCCGTAGCCCTCCACTACGGATCCTCTTTCTCTCTTTCCACTTTCACTCCCACCTTCCTCCCTTCCCTTACGGCGCGGTTGCGGTGTCCACAGAAATCAAGTGAGACAGTTACCGCGCCTCTCCCTTCCTATAAATAAATCAGGTCCGCGGGGAATTGAGACAGATACTGCGCCTTTTCTATCCAGTAAATCAATTTCATACGCCGCCGATGCTTAACGCCTATTGTTGTGGGAGACCTGCGTTTGCCTTCGAGCCGTGCGGACGTGCGTGGCATGGGCTCCGTGAACGTTTACTCGTCGCAGCGGAACTGACCTCTGGACTCCATCCGACACTGTCAGTGAAGGTGTCGTGCACCTCTACGAACCATTGTTCAGACATTTCCGCTCATTGGGACCGACTTAAGAAGCTTTTCCTGTCCCGCCAGGCGTGGGAACGCGCCACCGGTTAGGCTTAACGCCGCCGGCTGCTCATCGCCTCGTGCTTCTTCGAGCCTACATCATCATATATGGAGTACGCCGTCGAAGGCGAAGAAATTTCTTTTCAAGAATTTGAAAATGATCCACGGTGGACCCGCGCCGTCCGGGCCCGCAACAAACTCTACCCCACCATGAAGCAGTCATCAAATGACACATCAGCAGAGTCCACTTCCCAGGCAGGTCCAGGCAAGCCGGCCCAGTCGTTGCAAGGCGTATCTACTACAAACAAAATCAAGAAGCATGCTCCCCTTCCTCGTCTACCAACTTCAGATTTCAAGATCCTGTTCCGCCCGGGTGGTCGTCTCGATCTGCGTCTCGTGAATGGCGGTGCTCTTCTCCACCTTCTCTGCACTGGCACAGAGATTGACTATGCAGATGCTCGGGCTCGGGACAAGCTACGGCTTAACCCTTACAACAACTCATTCACCGTAACGCCTTCAGAGGCCCGAATGAAGCATTATGTCCAGATTCAAGAACTGCGACTTCACGACCAACAGTACCCGGTGAAAACATACGTCGCTGGCCCTGACAACGCTGTCAGGGGGATACTTTACAACGCAGTTTATAACCAGACCCAAGAAGAAATCTTCTCCGACCTTGTGGCGCTGAACGCTAGCCGGAATTTTACGATCGCCGACGCTCGCCAACTAGGACGCACCAAGTCCATATTGGTTACCTTCATCGACACTATGGAGGTTCCAAAACAGCTTGTCTTCTACGGCACCCTCTACGCATGTTATCCTTTCAAGGCGAAAGTTGAAGCGTGCACTACTGCCGCAAGCCAAGCCACCGTGCTGATGTGTGTCCCAAGGAACGCACCGACCTTTGTCCACGCTTTGGTGCGTCTCACCCCATCAAAGAAACGCCGGATTGCACTCCCAAGTGTATCATCTGCAACGGAGTGCACTTCACAGGAACGCGCTAGTGCAAAGTGCGTTTCGAGCGCTCCGGCAACAAGACGCCTGTCTCCAATACTGGGACAACGCCTCCAGCAGGTCTACCACCAAATCCACCACCCAAAAGTCTCAGGGAGTCGCGAAGCCGTCGACGCTCTTCCTCCCGCTCAAGAACTGACCGCAGTCGGAGCCGTTCCGCGTCCTTCCCGCCACTTCCAGGCCAAAAGGTCCAGGATTCCTCTAAAAACCAGGTGAGCTGGCGGCTGCAGCCTTCCTCGCTCGAGAGAGGAAACGCGGAGCTGAGAGCCAAATTATCATCCCAAGGTCGCGAAATCGCTGTTCTTAAAGAGCAGCTCTAAATCCTCCTGAGGCGTGAACGCTCCCCAGCGCCATTGCCCCCAGTGGTGCAACCCCCGACAAATCCAAATATGCCCCATTCCTCCTCTGTCTCTACCCCCTCCACCTCCTCCTCACGCGCCACGTAACCAGCACGTGGGCTCCCCGCTAATCGGAAGCCCGCTGATGATGCTAATTCTCTTTCCCAGCCAGTCACTGACAACCTTGTACATCAGGTCACGTCATTCATGCAAGATTTTGAGAAACACATGATGATGACCCTTAACCCATTCCGCTCTGAAACTCAAACGTGGATGAAGAACATTTCTGACCGCGTGGCGGCGCTCGAAACACGCCAGAGCAATCAAGAGGCGTCTGTCGCGCAAATCCAAACGCAATTTCTCGAGCCTCCCCCCAGAGGTCATACGTCACCCGTTACATCTTCCGCGCTCTCCGTCATTGTCCAAAATGGCTGCGACACCCAAAACCATTAAGGCATGGCAGTGGAACTGCCGGGGGTTTCGTTCAAAACGAGACAACCTGCAGTTTCACTTACAGACCCTTTCCAGCTGCGACACCCCCAGTGTCATTGCGCTTCAGGAAACGTTAATGTCAGTCAAGCTCCGTAATTACGCTACATACGAACCAGCTACTCCACCACAGACCAGGGTCGCCACACTAGTCCATCGCAATCTAGCTGCGATAGAGCACCCGTTAGAGATGGACGACGTGGAGGGTCTCTTGCTGGAGCTCCTCCCCCGCACACGCAAATCACTCAGTCTATTCATCCTAAATCTCTACAGCCCTCCCAAATGTCCTCCTGCCCCTCTTCTTGCTGCTCTCCGCAAGGCGATATCGATAAGCTCGAACAACTCACTGCTTATAATGGGTGACTTCAACGCCAACCACATCAGCTGGGGGTACCGCAAAAACTGTCGTAAAGGCACCTCCCTATGGTCATTCATTCAGGACGAAGGCCTCTTCCTGCTTAATGACATCATGTTCCCCACGCGGATCGGGTCAAGTATTCAACACAACACCAGCCCAAACCTCACACTTAGCAAACACATCCATAACAGCCGATGGGTCAACACAAACCATTCACTTGGCAGTGACCATTATATAATTTCCACAGAGCTCAATATTTCTTCAATTACCCCGCTAAAACGACGAGGAGTTTAAGTGGTGAACTGGGACAAGTTCCGCCAGATACGGACGCTGGCCCCGGACACCATCACAGACCTCCCTGAATGGACCGACACCCTCACCCGCGATGTCGCCCGCGCTACTTCCACCATTCCCGAGCCTGAGGACACGTCGATGCTGATAGCCGCCTTCTCCATATGTGGGAAGCACACGCCAGCCTTCAGCGGCGCTGGCTATGTCAAAAGCACAATAGACCTCTTAAACGACGTATCTCTAACCTTGTGTGCGAGATTGAAGCCCATGCACGCGACCTAGTCCATCAACAATAGGGACAACTCTGCGACCGCATGAGTGGCAATTTAGGCCTCAAAAACACTTGGTCCCTACTGAGGCATCTCCTCGACCCGGGTCACTCCAAGGCTACCCAACACAGGAATATCACACGCATCTTGCATCAACTCCCCCCCCCCCCTCTCAGACGATGTGCTTATCCAAGCCCTTAAAGATCAATATCTAACCACAACCCCTCCCACACCTCTTCCCCCGTATTCGGGAAGCCCCGGAGGCTCGACGCGGATATCTCCCCAGCAGAAGTTCGCGCGGCCATGCACAAACTGCGAACCACCTGAGCCCCCGGCGCTGACAAAGTCACTAATAAGATGCTCCGCAATCTGGACGGCTCGTCTGTAGAGGCTGTTGCGGACCTGTTCAATCAGTGCTGGCGAACGGGAACCTTCCCCTCACAGTGGACTCATACCTGCATAACTTTCATCCCCAAGCCAGGCAAGCCTCTTGATATCAAAAATCTACGCCCTATTTCCCTTACGTCTTGCCTCGGGAAGCTCTTCGAGAACGTAATCCTTGCTCGTCTCCAGGAACACATGGATGATAAACTCCTCTTTCCCCCCACAATGATAGGATTCCGACCCCACCTCTCCACACAAGATATCATGCTGCAAATCTCAGATGACATCATTCACCCCCGCAACAGGAAACGCACGCGCGCGGTGCTTGCCCTCGACCTGGAAAAAGCATTCGACAATGTACACCATTCGGCCATTTTGGACGCTCTGTCATCCCTACATGTCGGCCATCGTATTCATCAATACATCTCAGCCTTTCTTCGCCAGCGCACAGCTGAAATCACATTTGGCTCCCTCTGCTCCCCTGTCTTTACCCTTGGTAACCGAGGCACGCCTCAGGGATCTGTGCTCTCTCCGCTTCTGTTTAATAATACTCTCATCCCAATGACAAAGGCTCTGTCAGCCATTCCCGGCCAGTCGCACTCTCTATATGCTGACGACATCACCCTGTGGACCTCCACAGGTAATGTGGGAACCATTGAAGAGAGACTGCAGGCTGGCGCAGATGTGGTGACCTCTCATGCTCAGAGGGTCGGTCTCGCATGCTCACCGACCAAATCTGAACTTTTGGTCCTTCACCCGCCTAGAGCGAGAATTGACAAAGCTCCCCCACCTAGAATCGAGGTCACTATTCGCGCCGTCCGAATCCCGGAGGTGGAGAGAGTTCGCATCCTGGGGATGATTCTCCAGAACAATGGCAAGAACACTGCCCCGATCACCAAGCTCAGTGTTACCGTTCAACAAACAGTCCGCCTGATTAGACGAATCGCTAATAAACACAGTGGCATGCGGGAACACGACCTCCGTCGCCTGATCCAGGCTTTCGTTCTTAGCCGGGTAGTCTATTCATTACCATACCTCTTCCTCTCTCGAGTAGAGGAGAACAAGGTCAACTGCCTTATCCGCCAGGCGTACAAGACGGCCCTCAACCTTCCCCGCCACACGTCGAATGAACGTCTTCTTAAGATGGGCGTACACAATACCCTCGCCGAACTCATCGAGGCTCATCGGTCTGCCCAACTTGATCGGCTCTCCTCCACCTTAGCCGGCCGTCACATTCTTGACGCTATCGGTCTACGTCCCCCTGGATATTACGCCCACACCTTCTCCCTCCCACGCCACACACGAGAACTCCTTACCATTCACCCCCTACCCAAGAACATGCACCCCGAACATCACGTGGCTCGTCGTGCTGCTCGGGCTGCTGCCCTACACAAACACTATGGCACAGAGCCGGAGATCGTCTACGTCGATGCTGCCTCTTACACATCTTCTCCCGCCTTCGCCCTAGCTGTAGTGTCAAACTCCTCCACCCTTCTTACCGCAGGTACTGTCATCGCTTCCACTTCCGCGGAAGCGGAGGAGACGGCAGTAGCCTTAGCAATCTCTACTACATCGGCGACCCTCATTTTTACTGATTCGAAGACAGCCATCCGAAACTTAGCGAAAGGGCGTGTTTCCGAACCCGCGTTCCGGCTTCTCAGCCAATCTACCGTTCCTATCCGACCTATTCAGCTTCTCTGGGTCCCAGCCCATGCCGGCCACTCAGGTAACGAGGCGGCTCATTCTTTTGCTCGAGGTTTCGTCAGCAGAGCAGGAGCCGCTGACGCCTGGGGTGACGCTCGAGATCGTATGGTCACAAACCACGAGATCACTGTGCACTACCGCGAACAACGTCTTGCCTATCCACCTCCACACAAGTCTCTCACTAAATTGCAGCAGGTGACGTGGCGCCAGCTACAATCTCGCACTTTCCTCTCCCCTGCCTACCTCGCCCTTGTTCACCCGGGACTGTTCACGCCAGAATGCACCCTCTGTGGTGCTCAAAGCGGATTTTGCTCACATTCTTTATTCTTGCCCTGAGCATCTTCCACCTGCCGAATTGCAACTCACAAACCTCGAGTGATGGGAGGCTACGGTGTCCAGTTCTGAGCCCGTTGCTCAACGGCAGCTGGTGGACTGGGCTTTGGAAGTCGCCGGGAAACGTCACCTTCCGGCCACGACACGCACCCAAGAGCTATTCCATCCCTAGGATGTCACAGCTAAGGCTCATCTTAATAAAGTTTGTCACCACCACCACCACCTGTTGTTGTGGCTGTAGGAAGAAGGAAAAGAAAATGCACGGGCCTGCTACTGGCTCTGTAGCTGAGCCAACTCCGCCCAGTCCTAGGTGATTGATTGTTTGACTGATTGATTGATTACAACTTTATTTTCCACCGATTTAAGAGGCCCCCTACTCCCCGCATCTAGTACGCAGGCCTGAGGAACGGGGGCTGGAACTTCTGCGAATAAGTACTGGCGCCAGCAAAGAGCCGTCCGCCTGGCGGCAGATGTACATTCGCCAGGCGTACGTGAATCGCATGGTGAGATGACCTGCCGTGGCGGTACATCACGCGCCCCTTGTCGAACACAATCAGCATTTCACTGAACGCTTTAAAGTTCACCGGTGTTCTATAATTCATTTACAGGAAAGAGAAGGCGCAGTGTCAGTCACTAGTTGAATCCCGCTAACATCCTCACGGTAGACAAGAGCAATTTTCACGATCCGGGGTGTGGAGCCAACACCACCTAGACTACAAGGCCTCTTCATATCCTCCTCCTCCTCGCG
Organism: Amblyomma maculatum; assembly: GCF_055883805.1. Taxonomy (NCBI): domain Eukaryota; kingdom Metazoa; phylum Arthropoda; class Arachnida; order Ixodida; family Ixodidae; genus Amblyomma; species Amblyomma maculatum. The sequence continues at coordinate 76,334,943 of NC_139353.1, forward strand.
CCTACGTCATCACACTACGACGGAGCTCTTTCGTCGTCTCCCGTCTCGGCGCATATCCGGGAGGCGGGTGCGAGGGGTGCGAGTGGTTAGCCTAGGTGGTGTTGTTCATGCTCCATCTGCAGTGCGAGATTTCGCCTTTGTGCTACGTGTGTAGCAAAAGTTTTGCTGATTTTTTTTTAGAAATAAGCACTAGATAGGTGGCGGTGACAAGTCTGCGCGGATGCTGCAGTGTTTTCATCAAGTGTGCACGTTTTGAGAATGCTTGGACATTGCTGTGTACCGCGGTGCCGCGGAAACTATGATGGTGGGGATACAGTGAGAGTCTTCACGTTCCCATCGGAGCCAGTGAGAAGGGCTCAGTGGATAAAAGCCATCCATCGTGCCGATTTTACACCAGGAAAGCGATCGGTGGTAAGGCAAATATTCCTCTTTACTATTTGTTATCGACAACTTCTTTGCATCATTAACGCTACATAGATACTCCGAGATTATGTGTACGTGATACATACCTAAAAAATAACGAGGGACTTTAGCAAGTAAAGTAGTGGAAGGCGAAAGCCCGAGAAATCTCATCTTGTCTAGCGTTCCTGACATCTGCAATCCCACACTTGAACGCGTGCCAAGGAACGCCACGTGACATGCGATGGCGTACCCTCCAAACGCACACTTGTCGGAGAAAGTGCTACGGATACTGCGCCTTTCCTCCCGAAGTCTAATCTTGTCTAGCGTTCCTGCATCTGAATTCCACACTTGAACGCACACCGAGGAACGCCAAGTGACAGCTGCCGCAAAAGCGGGACACACTTAGTCCACGACAGTATGAGCCATTAGAGGCTTCCACCTTAAAAAAGAAAGTTTCCATAGCTATGGTGTGAACCTTATTCTATGCTACGTGAAAGTGACTTAGAGACACAGTATTACTGATATTTAGTGCGCGCGGACTTTAAACTAAATTGCGATCATTAGAACCTTAAAAGATAGGGCTGCTCATTTTTTTTTTACCTTCAGGTATTGCATCCTTCTAACGTCTCATTTCACATCCTAGGCCTGCGAGAGTCCCTTTAAGCCTGGGGACATGGTCGACAAAGCAACTTACGTGGATGAGAAGAAAGGAAAATTGATTGAAGCTAAGCTGAATCTGGTACGACTTCGACCTGACGCAGTACCAAGCATACTCCCAAACTGCCCACCGTATCTTTCTGGTCCAGCTACAAGTGCCTTTCGAGAGTATTTTTTTAATAAATACTTTCATACTCGATACATTTTACGTATTTATTGAGCTGAAATCAATTCTAGAGCCAAAAATAAAGTCCACTGCTGATCGTAGCATTACATGTTTTGAGTGCTATGAAATCATTGCGAAACTTTCTTCCCATTTGTTTCCAAAACGAGTACAGAGACTTAAAAATGTCCCAGCGTTTATAGAGCTGACTTTCTGAAGCTATGTTATGTTTATATCCGTAGCGTTATACTAACACTGGCACAATAGAAGAAGTGCTTCTGGCTTTTCAAAAACTCATTTAGATTATGTGCTGTTTCCTGAAACTTTATTCTTCTTTAGAAAATCCGCTGCACGAATATACAGACGTTTACTTGCGATATTGCAGCCGACTGAAAAGTTAGGGATCCCTAACGGCGCGGTTCAGGTGTCCACAGAAACAAGTGTGACAAATACTGCGCCTTTCCTTTCCTATGAACCAATTATTATTATTGTTATTATTAAACAACGGGGTTTAAAACACCAATGTTTTCGCATGCGGCAACCACAATTCTAGTGAAACAAGAATAAGCCCGCAGCAACGAGCAGCAGCGCGCAGCTTCCGCGTTCGTCGTAGTGTGATGACGTCATGGAGGAGCGGAGAGGCCTTGAGTAGTCAGGTGGTGTTGGTGGAGCACTCATTTAATTGTGTTGATGTGTCTGCGCATTTCTGTTTCCTTTTCTGCAAACAATGTCTTGCTCATTATCTCTCCTAGTAAAATTATTTTGTTTTTTTTTTCGGCTGTTGCGGCGGGCTTCTTTTTTCTCTTATTTTTCTTTAACTTCTCTTTTCTGTCCGCACGAGGCTGCGGAGGTGGCTTAGCTTCAGAGCCAGTAGCAGTCCCGTGCATTTTCTTGCTGTTATTGTGGCTGTAGGAAGAACAAAAAGAAAATGTACGGGCCTGCAACTGGCTCTGTAGCTGAGCCACCTCAGCTGCCTCCGATTGATTTATAGGAAGGGAAAGGCGCGGTAACCGTCTCGCTTGTTTTCTGTGGACACCTCAACCGCGCCGTAAGGGAAGGGGGGGTGAAAGTGGAAAGGGAGAAAGAGGAGCCGGTAGTGGAGGGCTGCGGAGTAATTTCGACCACCTGGGCATCTTTAACGTGCGCTGACATCGCACAGCACATGGATGCCTCTTCATTTCGCCTCCATTGAAGCGCAGCCGCCGAGGTCGGGTTCAAACTGCCTCTGATTTATTTATAGGAAGGGAAGGGCGCGGTAACTGTCTCACTTGTTTTCTGTGGACACCACAACCACGCCGTGAGGGAAGGAAGGAAGATGGGAAGTGAAAGTGGAAAGAGAGAAAGAGGAGCCGTAGTGGAGGGCTACGGAGTAATTTCGACCACCTGGGGATCTTTACGTGCGCTGACATCGCACAGCACACGAACGCCTCTTCGTTTCGCCTCCATCGAAACGCAGCCGCCGAGGTCGGGTTCGAACCCGGGTACTCCGGCATCAAATTGCCTCATATTGATTTATATTGATTTATATTATAGGAAGGGAAAGGCGCGGTAACTGTCTCACTTGTGTTCTGTGGACACCGCAACCGCGCCGTAAGGGAAGGGAGGAAGACGGGAGTGAAAGTGGAAAGAGAGAAAGAGGTGCCGTAGTGGAGGGCTACGGAGTAATTTCGACCACCTGGGGATCTTTAACGTGTCATGCGGACAGAAGAGATAAAGTAGAGAAGAAAGAAAGAGAAGAGGGAGAGAAAGACGCGCGCCGCACAGCCGTCGCCCACCACCCAAGCGGTAGCGGGCGCAATGACGGCCTAGAACAGATAAAAATTCGATGGCAGGCTAGCACTCGCCGAAAGCGGCGTTGACCTGCCCGTCCCAGCCCCGTTAGACCAGGAACAGCCACCATACACCACCTAACCTCTTCATTTTCTTTTCCTTCTTCCTACAGTCACAACAACAATTATTAAGGCGGTAGCCTCTAATGGCTCATGCTGTAGTGGACAAAGCGTGTCCCACTTATGAGGCGTTCTGATTGGCCGAGGCGGGATGCGTCCCTGCCATCTGCAATGCCATACTTGAAGGCGCGCTCTGTGAAAGGTGGCTGTTCCTGGCCCTACGGGACTGGGACTGGTAGGTCAACGCTGCTTGCGGCGGGGACTAGTCTGCCACCGAATTTTGCAGAGGCTGTCGTGTGGCATTCATTGACGCGTGTTCTAATGTGGAATTGCAGATGGCTGGAACGCTAGAGAAGATGAGATTTCTGGAGGAAAGGCACAGTATCTGTCACACTTTCTCCGACAAGTGTGCGTTTGGACGGTAGACCATCGCTCCTGTCGGCATTCGATCCTTGGCGTGCGTTCAAGTGTGGAATAGCAGATGGCAGGAACGCTAGACAAAAAGGGACCTACGGCTTTCGCCTTTCACTACTTTAGTCGCTGAAGTCCCTCGTAATTTTTGTTGTTGTTGGGAGTGTTTAAGCTAAGTACCAATATTTGAACACTTGCACGGGGGCTTAGGCGTGGAAACAAGCTCCAATGCGAGCATTGTCTGCGTCGCTAGCGTCTTGATTTGAATTGAAGTCTTCAATTAAGGAATTAAATTCATGAATTGTATTTAAATTCACATCGAAGAAAGATTTTTTGTTTATAAATTCTTGCTGCGAGCACTTTTGACAAACGGAGACAAGCAGTGAACACATCCAGCAAATTTACACCACCATCACCTGTTTCTAGTTCAACAAAAATGGCCCCGCCGGGGTGGCGCAGTGGTTACGGCGCTCGACTACTGTTACCAAAGATGCGGGATCGAATCCCGGCCTCGGCGGCCACTTTTCGATGGAGGCGAAAAGCAAGGCACCCGTGTGCTGTGCGATGTCAGTGCACGTTAAAGAACCCCAGGTGGTCGAAATCTCCGGAGGGTCCACTACGACGTCTCTCATAGCCTCAGTCGCTTTGGGACGTTAAACCCCGCAAACCAACCAACCAACCAACCATCAACAAAAATGTTACGCAAGTAATAGACGTCTATTATGTTTGGGGGTTCACACACATAAGCTCCTTTGAAACACAAGTTTCGAAGCAAAACTATGTCTTCATTCGTTATTTTCAGTCTACTCTGGTGGGGCGTAAACTATTTTCAACTTCAACTGTAGCCATTTCCTAATGATCTTGTTTTATCAGACTGGAAATTCACATGACCGTCTAGAAAAAAACAGAAAATTCTCTATGCTATAGTAAGGTGAAAACATTTCTAGGCTCATGAAACGAAATCCCGTGCGCGAGAGTTGTGCGCAAGATCTGTCATATTACGTGAGAATCTGAGATTATTTCGGCCTACAACAGATAAAAAATCTGTTGTAGGCTAGCCCCCGCCGCAAGCGGCGGTAACCCACCTGTCCCAGCCTCATCAGGGGAGTACCAGTCCCAGCCCCGTGCGTTGTTGTTGTTATTGTGGCTGTAGAAAGAAGGAAGAGAAAATGCACGAGCCTGCTACTGGCTCTGTAGCTGAGCCACCTCCGCTGCCTCGTGCGGACAGAAGAAAAAAAAACACGAGGGAAAGAAAGACGCGCGCCGCAACAACAGCCGTCGTCCACCATCAGCGAAGCAGTGGCGGGTGCAATGACGGCCTACAACAGATAAACATTTGGTGGCTGGCTAACCCCCGCCGCGAGCGGCGTTGGCCCACCATGCCAACCCCGTAGGGCCAAGAACTGCCACCAGGACCTCGAACCACCAGCCCCGTGCGCTCACCATCCCAAATTTATACGCGCGACACTATGTCCTCACACATGCGCAGTAGCGAGCGTCGCTTCTGCTCCGCAAGTGGTGGCAGTGATGGAGTGTCGTCACCGAACTCCTACTGTCAGCTCCTCGCAGCTGTGGGGAGCGGCCGCTTCGAGGCTCACTAGCTGCGCACAGTGATGGCACTCGCTCCTCGCGCACGCGGAGTGCGGTTGCCGGAGAAACACGCGAAGCCTGCAAGAGTACGGCGGCCGTGACCCGGCAAGTGTAGCCCACGCTACAAAACGGCGAAAGGGAGGTTCGCTAGCTGCGCGCAGTGAAGTCATTCGGTCCAGTGCGGCAAGTGTAGCTCACCCTACAAAACGTGCCTTTTTCTGTTAGGAACGCGAGCAACAACCGTGCGGGTATCGCACAGGACTCATACAGACTGTCGCAATTCTTTAAGTCAAAGTTGCTTATACATAGAGGCAAACTAGATAAACAGTTGTTTGTGAATGTTTGCATGTTTCTATGCTAAATACCCACCTTAAATGCCAAAACAGTTTGCATTGTTGTCAGCTGCGACTATGAATCGCTAAACCTTAGCATCAGAATGACTATGATGTTGTTTTGTTGCTTACAATGTACACAGCTGTTATTCTTACTTTGTTCTCCGCAGGCAAACAACATTGAGCGACATTAGTTCTTCAGTAAAGTTATGATAGCAAACGTTCAGCAACGTTTGTCTCACATTATACATTTTGTACCATAAAGGTTTTTATAAATTTTCTTCATACTCTGCCGGGCAATGACGTAGACGGTAAGCTCAGTCAGGGCTTCATGCACCACAATGCGCGTTCAGCGGAACGTTGTCTGTGTTCGATACAATACTGTAGAGTGCTTTTTGTCAAGCGTTCCTGCCATCTGCAACGTCAAGCTTGAACGAGCGCAGAGAAACGCCAGGCGAAAGCAGCGATAGAATACGAACACACTTGCCGGGGAAAGCTTGACAGATACTGCCCCTTCCCTTTCCTGTAAATCAATTATTATTACATGTAGCACTGCAACGAAAGCCGTTAAGAGGCAACCGATCAGATGCAAATGATAGGAGAGGAAAGGAATGCTTTCATCATTCTTCTCTCAAGAAGTGTCAAAGACACCCTCTAATTAATTTTTACCATATAGATAATGTATATATACTTTTAGTGCCAGATAGCCCTTGTATACGACCACATGTTCAAGCAGTATCACGGTTTATGGAAGAAATTGTGCTCCTTATTGGTTGGTTTGTGCGGTTTAACGTCCCAAAGCGACTAAGGCTATGAGAGACGTGGAGGACTCCGTAAATTTAGACCACCTGGGGTTCTTTAACGTGCACTGACATCGCACAGCACACGGACGCCACTCCGTTTCGCCTCCATCGAAACGCAACCACCGAGGTCGGGTTCGAACCCGGGTACTCCGGCTCGGTAGTCGGGCGTCTTACCACTGCACCACCCCGGCGGGGCGGTGTGCTCCTTATTATTGTTTAATATGACAGCAGTAGTGAAGGTGAGCGATTCACAATAATAAAGGGAATACGGAACACGTGATTCATGCGCTATTTTATCTGATATATTGTCTTGTAACTCATAGTGGGGTCACCAATCGACACGCTTACTCATATAGCTTAGCTACTGAGGATTGCTGCAAGGGAATATGGTTGAAATATTTCTTGACAGACCTGTTCCTTTGATACCACGCCATGCACAAGAAAAGTCTAAACATTTTCCTCTCTGTAGCCGATGCACTAACTGTAGCTATGTAGGGTGATCGTGAAAAAACTCGTCACAGGCTCCGATCTGATCTCTCGGGGTTGGTCTTGTGGATGAGCGAAATGCGAGCAACCAGGCCACTCCGGTCCCCAGGCACCAAGTCACACATGGACGCGGCTGCTATCTCGTCCTCGGTGAAGATCGAAAGCGTCACGTAAGTTCCGTTGCACGATGTTTCGTAGCACTTCGAAGAAAATGTGTACAGTCCACATTTCGACCCGCAGTTGGAGAGGGCTTGAATAATCAGCTCGTTACCGGTCACACAATGTCGTAGCTTGCAAGAACCCGCTAGGGGGCCCTTGGTGGGGACAGGAAGGCACAGCATCACGTTTCCCTCATTAACGTAGGTTCTCAGCACCGCCAAGTCGCAGACTCCACCACTAAAGGCAGGATTGATTTAGTGATAAACTTTAATCGGGAAGAGCAGTAGTCGGCAGTCATCTGTCCAGGAGTCCGTTGGCCTCAGCAGGGACTCTGGCCCGCTGCACCAGCATGAGCTGATGCTGTGCGTCCGAGTCGGCTAGAAGGTCCTCCCACTGCTCGGGACTAGGGCTATCTATTTTAGGCATTGTGGGGCTTGCCCCACATCCCCATGTTGTGTGGCATAGTGTATCAATGTATGCGCACCCCACATTCGCTTTGGTATTGTGTTGGCCATACCTTGTGGTACAGGGCTCTGTTTGGATATGTGTTTTTTTGTAGGCGCCTAAGTGTAGTAGCTTGTTCTCGGCTTAGTGTGTCGTGTGGAAGTCCTGGATCACGATGACAGAGGTATGGATGTAATTTCCTAGAACAAATAAAAAAGGTTCAACACTGCAGATCCGAATGTGGAGCGAAAGCTTTGGCTGCGGGTGCCCGAACGTTGCATCGAACTCAATCAACGTTAACGCGTAAGATTCACCGGCGTTCTTGGGAGAATCTACTTTTAAGCTGTGAGGATGCGATGCCGACAGACGCTTTCCTTCTCCTCTCGGTCAGCTCTCCCGTGTGGCGCGCACATGCCCTGTGCTTAAACTACCCTTCTCTGCAAGCGGTGCGCAACTTCCCCTACACACTTAAGCTCTGCCTGTAGGGTATGATTCCATAGCGTAGGCTACCAGCCCACGTATAAGGCCTCGCTTTAACGTAGCCCTATAAACGTGCTAGGTACCGTGAATTCAAATATGGCAGGCCGATTTTAATGCCGTCTTTCCACATGAAAGGAGAGACCCAAGTTGGCGAAACTTTCTAGGCAACGAAAGGATTTTAGGCACCGGCACTCGTTTTCATGCAATGGCGAATGCTCAAGGTTAGCGTAGTGTACCTTTCGCTGCAAAATTATGCGTCACAATAAAGCTCTGCCTTTAAGGGTATGACGCGATAGCGTAGGCTACCGGTCCGCTAACAAAGCCCTGTTTTAACTAAGCCATTTGGAGTTTCCTGCGTGGCACAGAGGCAACGTTAGTTTAAATATTATGGCAGGCGGATTCTAATGCCACCTTACGATATGAAAGGAGAGGCCAAAGTTGCCGTTTTTTCAAGCACTCAGGCACCGGCGAAATACTTAGCGGTAGTGTTGTGTAGCTTTCGCAACAAAATCATGCCCATTGTCGAAGAAGCGACCAGACGAGCGTGGTTCAGAGATTCGTATACCACTGCGTATTGAGGAAAAAGCACGACGCAAGACCTTAAAAAAATCGATGCCTCGAGAATGTAAGCCTGCTGCGGCCCCATATGATATGTACGATGAATGCGCCGATGAAGGCGAGAACAGGCGCAAGCCAGACGAATGATGTCCAGCAGTCTGTGAAGGACAAGTGGAGAGCAGTTCCGCGCAAGCTAAAGATATACATAGCTGCGCGGGTTGGTACTGGGCTGCAGCAAAGAACGCGGTCGAGTCGTTAAAATATTAGCTTGGGTTTAGCTTCAGTTAAACCCTTTAGGTTACGTAAGCACAGCCGACGCAGCTTTTCTATCTGTTCTTTCTTCTTATTATTTTTCTGCGGCGTGGCGTGGCTACCGACCGGATTTGCCCGACGGCTTGAAGAGGGGCCCCATCTGCGGTCGCTCTAAAGTTCAAACATGGCTATCAGCCAAGTTTACGCGACGGGCTGAAACCTGGCATAGTATTGCTTACGCAATAAAAGACCTGGGTAAGGTACGGCATCACGCTAGCGCTCATGTTTACGATAACCAATGGAGATGTTCTTGCAGGGCCTACAAATACTGAGACGTTCCTTTGTTTTGTACGCATCGTTGAGAGCTATGTCTCACAAGGCAAATTATGGATCCTTCATTCATTCGGCGACCGAGCTCAGGTTGCTGACATGTCTCTGAATAAGCAGCAACATGATTTACAAAAACCAGTTCCTTATTCTTCTTTTGACCGAGTGCGCTGAACTGCTCTTCTGCAAAGAGCTAACAAGCTATAACACCGCCTTTCTAATGTGGTAGCGATCGATCCTGTCAAGAGGAACGTTACATCCGTCTGTACTAATAAAGTTTACTTGGCAAATAAATGTATGATAGCAGCTCTAGAAGTGTTCCTTCTGGTGTATTGGAAGGTATGAACAACCGCACGTGAAAATCTTCAATCGCCACAAACAGGCTTTCCTGAGCGTCTAGAGTGTGGTTCCAATATGTGCGGATATTACCTTTTCTGCCGGAATAAACTGCAGTTTTGCTCGCAATTTCAAGGAGTTTGAGCTACCAAACACGACCTGAATATCTGATGAAGCCCCTCCGATGGCCTTCACTGGAACACATAAATGAGAACACGTTGGATGTAATCTACCGCTGCAAAACAATGATATATCCAACGGAGGAACCGTTTGCAGCAGCCAAACGTGAAAGCATAAATTCGTCCAATACAGTTGCTGCCATCAATAGCTTAATCAAGGAACTTAGACACGTGAAAGACGTTTTGCGTATCATGCTTCCTTGAAAACAGAAAGCAGGGGAATTTCTTAGTATATGCCACTAACGAGAAATGTTTAATGACTTTTATATTAGTGAAGTTGTCAAGTGACTTTGATGAGTATATTTGGCAGCTGGCAGCCGTTCAATAACAGCTGAGCAACCAAATGCTTCCGCAGATGGTAAATAAAGTAACCTCCTTCCCTTAGGAGGATTTTAGCTGAATCCTCATTCGAGGGTATCCTATTTGATCACTTACTTTTGCATGACCACTAATTAGGCAAAATGTTCAGATATGTTATTGGTCGCTATACATTTAATTCGTCCATACCGCAGAGATATAAGTCGTAATTGCTGAAGTATTTTTTACGACCAAAATTTTTGCAATTTACCCGAGCGATACTACGCGCAAAAATATGATTCTCTTACCTTAACTTGCATGCACTGAACTTCTTTTGAAGAAAGATGAATCATGGCGAATTGATTTTACTGCCGCTCGATTAAAAATCTACCGAGTATCTGAAAGACCAAACCGCTTTCCAGGAAAGTGGTACCGACCCTGCAAATGCGAAGATGAGACAGCAGCGAAGCGGTCAGTTGCATTACTACGCTTGCAATCTTTATGCCTGAAATTGATCGTCCGACGTTACACACGGCAAATGCAGTGAATACATTTGAAGATTGATCGCACGTCCGAATGTAACAGTATTGCAGCTCTTAAAAAATGCTTTGCGTTTGTACTGTTGTAATAAAAGGTACTACGACAAAGGCAAAAAACGAAGTTTGATGTAAATCCGAAATTCAGGCGGGAAACGTTCATTTAGAGCAAAACACTGCATAGGGGCGTGCATCTAAGCAAAAGAGAAAAATTGATCTTGAGTTCTCTTTAACGACGTAAAAGTGTTTGCGGTCACTTAACGGTATTGATTCTCTTCGGCCTACAGCATCTGACACGATAGAAGCTTCGTTGCCAGTGGCGATCGGGTTACTAAGCGCCATAAGTTAGGTGAACCTCTCGGCTGTCTTGACTCTCTTGTAAAACGGGAATGACAAGCACACACTCAACTCAGGAGCTCTCCAAGAAATGTGCAATAACGGTAGGCTAACATAAAATACTTCAAAGAATTACGATACTCAACATGTTACTGCAAAGGCGACATGAGGACTGTAAATTTCGCTTTACCTCATTTAAAACTCGTGTAGACAATCAAAAAGCAATAAATGACTGTTTATTTCCCTTACTCATATAGACGTAGTTTTAAAGTTACAAGAGAAAACAAAAAACGTGTTTTGAAGAACGATATCAGCGCACGTTAAAGATCCCCAGGTGTTCGAAATTACTCCGTATCCTTCCACTACGGTTTCTCTTTCTCTCTTTCCACTTTCACTCCCCCTTCCTCCCTATCCTTACGGCGTGGTTCAGGTGTCCACAGAAACAAGTGTGACAGATACTGTGCCTTTCTCTTCCTGTGAACCGACCGACCGACCGACCGACCGACCGACCGACCGACCGACCGACCGACCGACCGACCGACCGACCGACCGACCGACCGACCGACCGACCGACCGACCGACCGACCGACCGACCGACCGACCGACCGACCGACCGACCGACCGACCGACCGACCGACCGACCGACCGACCGACCGACCGACCGACCGACCGACCGACCGACCGACCGACCGACCGACCGACCGACCGACCGACCGACCGACCGACCGACCGACCGACCGACCGACCGACCGACCGACCGACCGACCGACCGACCGACCGACCGACCGACCGACCGACCGACCGACCGACCGACCGACCGACCGACCGACCGACCGACCGACCGACCGACCGACCGACCGACCGACCGACCGACCGACCGACCGACCGACCGACCGACCGACCGACCGACCGACCGACCGACCGACCGACCGACCGACCGACCGACCGACCGACCGACCGACCGACCGACCGACCGACCGACCGACCGACCGACCGACCGACCGACCGACCGACCGACCGACCGACCGACCGACCGACCGACCGACCGACCGACCGACCGACCGACCGACCGACCGACCGACCGACCGACCGACCGACCGACCGACCGACCGACCGACCGACCGACCGACCGACCGACCGACCGACCGACCGACCGACCGACCGACCGACCGACCGACCGACCGACCGACCGACCGACCGACCGACCGACCGACCGACCGACCGACCGACCGACCGACCGACCGACCGACCGACCGACCGACCGACCGACCGACCGACCGACCGACCGACCGACCGACCGACCGACCGACCGACCGACCGACCGACCGACCGACCGACCGACCGGCCGACCGACCGACCGAAGAACGAACGAACGAGCCAAGATTAACGCTTTACCACACCGCTGTCCCTCTTTTCTCACCACCATATTGCGGAATACTGGCACGGGGCCCAGCGTCCCCATCATCTATCACTCGAGATTCGCCTTATAAAAGACCAGCTGGGTTGTTCTGCCTCTTGCCATGTTTGTGAAATATGGGGGTAACACCCCATTTACACTGAACACGAAGACTTTAGTGACGCTGCTATCCAACGCGATGCCGCCAAAGCCCTCCACAAAGCGAGCCATCACCTCCCATGTTTGAGGCACTGACCACAGCAGTGCGAGACATGACATCCACTATGGGCAGCCAGACAAATCACTACTCCAGCAACGCCCCACCATTCCTCGTTTCCAAAGAACCCCGGGTGTTTAAAATTCCTGAAGCCCTCCAATACAATGCATCTCAGAGCCTGAGGCGCTTTGGACATTAAAACCCACGAACTAAACCAAATCATTCCTCCTTCTGGCACTTCGATCACTACCATCATATCATGGCGACCGGTTCGAGGATGTGCAAAACTGGTTGGCATCTTTGGACCATGTTTCAGCGTTCAATCAATGAGACGATGAGCGAAAGCGGATGGTGTACTTCGCACTTCAAGGCTCGGCGAAGACTGGGTTTCAGAATCACGAGGCGTCCTACGCCAATTCGGCAGCTTTTAGCCTTGAGTTTGTGAAAGTCAGCTCAAGCGCACGAAAATAAACTCAACGATTTCTATTCGTTCCAGGTCTTAGCAGTTAAATGAGAGCGTGGCCATGTTTGTCGAGGACATTGCGCGATTTTTCAATCGGGCCGAACCTACCATGCCTGAGTCAACGAATGTACGACACCTCATGCTAGGAGTGAAGGAACGGCTGTTTGATATCCTCATTAGAGACCCTTTGAGAACTGTCACTGATTTCGCCATATAATGCAAGCATGGAACGTTCAGTGCAGAAACGAAGTGCCCAGTACAGCCGTCAAGCGAGCGTAGCGGCCGCGCGCTATTCCACATCCGTTCCAGAGGCTAGGGGCGAGGCCTTGCGAGAGCTCGTGAGGAGCGTTGTGCTCGAAGATCTGCAAAACTCCCGTTTGGATGCTTCATCTCTAATCATCCTTCTACACAGTGAAGTCATACGTGAGGAATTCCGGCGAGCGGTGTAGCCACCTCAAGCACCACTACGGGAGCCATGCATCATGATTTGCGATGGTCTACGCCAACCTGGTCCCGAGCCACGTGCTTCCGCCCCTTTGCCGGACCACCTCCCCGCTACCTGCACCCCATCGAGCAGCAAGACCTGCGTCCCGCTACCACCGATGCGCACTTGCGACAAACGCCTAACAGACGGCCACTCTCTTACCACTTATCGGGGAGTATAGAGTCATATCCTTCCACCGAACGCGCCTCGACTCCGCTATGGCGAAAGATTGCAGGACATTCAGGCTTGACTGGCCGCTCATGAGCGGCCCCCGCCATCGGCGCAACGGCCATCGCGATCATAATCCCCGAGATGTTTTTCTTCATGCAGTCGACAATCCTCCCCTGAGCGATTCAGAGCCACGTCCCCTCGCCGTGAAAGCTTAGGTGAGGCCACCCCCACTGCTCAGATTCACGTCTCCACCCGATGATTTGATTTGACCATCCGGGTGGCATCGACCGGATCGGACGAACTTACCGACGTGCTGTGAACACATGTTGGTGCAGAATGTTTGTATTTGTAGACAGTTGTCAAGTAACCGCACTAGTTGATACCGGCGCCTATTTTTTTATAGTGAGCAGGTAGCTACCACAGCAATCCTCAAGTTTCTGAAGCCTTGGTCTGCACCAACGATGAACACCGCCGGTGTCCATGTGATAATGTCGATTGGCTTATGCGCCTACTGAATAGACATCTGCGGTTCTACTTTCTCTGGCACCTTTGCCGTATTACAACAGTGCTCCAAAGGTCTGATTCTCGGCATGGATCTTTCAAGAGATGGTGTCGTTTTGAAACCTACGAGCCGTTGATAGCGACACTGGGTTCCGGAAAGCGATGTTGCGCTTAGGCGACAACCATATAATAATCAACTCGCGCGCGAGCAAGTTTGTTCCAGTCAGTTGAGACTACAGCCGTAGCGCTAGACAAGTTTGTGTAGCTCGGGGCCTTGCCGGTATTTTAACGGGCGAGCCAAAACGCCTAGTGACAAACTTCACTTGTGAACCCAAAAAATTCACGGCGAACACGATGGTAGCTTGTTTATAGAAGAGTGTACAGGCCAGTGCACTTTATCACACACTTCGGACCACAATGATGCGACGCTTACACCCATTAAAACCGATATGGTCCCGCACCTCATGGCCAGTCAGAAACTTCGCATGGAAAATCTTATAAATTATTTCCGCAACAATTCTGCGTCAGCCTCAAGGTCAGACAGACACCACTAACAAAGCATCAAATTATGGTTGCCGACTACAAACAAGCTTCAAATTTGTGCGGGTGACTCCATCTGTCACCAGCACAAATTCTCCAAGACGACGTCACCCAACCATATAGGAGTCCCTGGGCTTCACCTGTTGTCGTCGTTACGAAGAAGAATGGAACCTTAAGGTTCTCCGTGGATTGAATCGCGCATCACCGACTACCTCGACCGCCTTTTGCCATGCCACTTACTTTTTATCACTTCACCTCCGCTGTGGGTATTTGCAAATAGAGGTTAACGAGCGCGACAGAGAGAAGACCACCTTTATTACGCCAGCCGGTTTGTATGAGTTTAGGGTGCTTCCTTTTGGCCTATGCTCGGCCCCTGTCACATTTCAGCGAATGATGGACATCGTGCTCTCTTGCCTACAGTTGTTGTTGTAGTGGTTATTTTATATATAGATATAAAAGAAGGAAAACAAATTTGCCAGCCCCGATATCTGCTATGTGAAATCTGAAGCACCTGTATTGGGGCGGCGGAAATAAAGGGATAGCGAGGAAAGGGTAGAGGAAATCAAAGAGGTGAGCAATAGGGAGAAAGGAAAGGGTAGCTAAAAATAAGAAATATACCCTATAAAACAATATACAGTAGTTTGCATCTGGCCCAGCCGCAAATATTTTAGATCACTGAGCACTCGGCACATCGGGCGGGCCTCGGCAATAGCTCTGCGTCCATGTAACTGTTTACGACGCCCGCACGTGCGCACTGTACAAAACACTGACGGCCGACGTGGGGCGATCAGCCGTTATCATCCGGAATAACACATACGGAGCGTTCGGTCACAGCGCGCACTATCTGGCGAGGTGAATTAGATGGGTCATCAAGCCCGCCGGTTCGATGTACTCACACAGGCTCACGTGTGGTCGCTCGCGGACGCGTGCAGTGCGCGGCGGCCATAGGGGCACAGCTACGCTGTCCGGGATTACCACCTGCGCTCTGTAAGCCGCCAGCCACTCACGGCGCATTTCAGCTAGGGCGACGCAATGCTGTAAAGATGTTCGAGAGTTTCTACCGCGCCACAGCCGTCACACACGTCACTGGTGGCAAGTCCGTGGTGCATCCCTCGTTCCCCAGGCCACACACATCCAATGCGTGCACGGAGGATCATTGCGCGCTGCAGCCGAGTCAGCGAGCGGCCGCTGACAGTGGAAGTAACATTTCTCGTATATCTCGACGACGTTGTAATTTTCTCGGACACGTTCGACGAGCATCTGAAACGTTTCCGCGTCATTTTCGAAGTCATCCGATATGCGAGTCTCCCTCTCAAACCCTAAAAATGTCCCTTTGGATTTAATGAATTGAGGGGTCTCAGCCACATTGTCGGCGCTCAAGGCGTTATCCCAGGCCCAGAAAAGACGGTCGTAGGAGTAAAATTCCCCAAGTACAAGAATAAACGGAGCTTGTGTACATTTCCGGGCCTCTGTGCGTACTATCGGAGGTTCATTCACAATTTCGTCAAGATAGCAGAGCTTCTCATCTGCCTGGCAAAAGACGCCGAAGCATTCTTCTAGGGCCAGTGCCAGGAAACGTGTTTCACGGAACTCAAGTCTCTTGTACAATGTACTTGTACTTTTCCCAGAAGTTAATTATTCAACTACGGAAAAGGAGAGCCTCGCTATTGTGTGGGCTGTCATGAAATGTCGTCCGTACATGTACAACCTCGCGACTCGCGTAGTGAGCGACCATTACTAACTGTGTCGGCTTGCAAACCTGAAAGATCCCTTGGGGCGGCTTTGCTCAATGGAGCCTTCCGTTTCAAGAATCTGACGTTTATATGGTGCGTAAGTCCGGCTAGAAAAACAGCGACGCTGTCTATCTGTCCCACGCTGTCCCGCGTTCCTATTCCCTACCACATAGACGTGTTTGTCGACGATTCTGCTTTCCTTGGTGTTATCGCGACGTCCAAACTAGCCCGCCAACAGAGGCCCGACGTCGAACACATGCCCCTGATCGAGTACCTCGAAGGAATCGCACCATCTCCTCCTTGGTACTTCAGGCGTTGACTGTCATCAGGAGACGGTGTGCTCTACAAGTAAAGCCACGGTCCCACAGAAACTGTCCATCTCATTGCAATACCTACAACGCTTCATTATGAAGTTTTTCATGCATGCCAAGATGACCTTCTTTCCGGTCATCCAGGTTTTTCCCGCACATTGGTACGGATATGCCGAAAGTACTACTGTCTCAGGCCCTCTGTTAATTTCCATCGCTACGTCCGTACCTGCCATGAGCGGCAGCGGCGAGTCTCCGCCGGACATACTAGCTGGGTTCCTTCAATCTATCGATCACCTGCAATTCCCGTTTTGAGGTCGGCATGGACTTACTCGGCCCGTTCCGGCAGTACTCCATGGGTAATAATTGTATAGTGGCTGCCACTTACTAGCTCAGCCGCTACTGTGAGAAAAATGACGTTCCCCGTGGTACCGCATCCTAAGTTGCCCATTTCTTCATCCACAAAATTAAGCTTTTTCATGGTGCCCCCACATTCGTCTTAACTGAAAGCGGAAATTTGTGGACGTTAGCACCCACGAGCGATGTCCCTCGGCTCGGTTGCACTAGCTATTCCCAGACAACTGCCTACTCTCATCAAAGCAATGTAATTACTGAGCGGCTGAACAAAATAAATACCCACATCGCTTCCATATGCGTACACGATGATCGTGGGAACGGGGACTGAATACTACCGTAGGTCGCGTTCGCATAGAACACTGCGCTACACGAAACTACACGCTTTACTCCTTTTCATTTGGATCATGGACGCCATGCTGGATGCCATGCTTCTTCCGGATCGTGCTCCTTTTTCGCAGGCGCTGACGAATTTGTGACGCGGAATCCGCGTGCCAACTTGCTCGACAACGAATTTGGCACCAACAAGAGCACGACGCCCAGTGCTACAACCTGCGCCATAGAGAGGTGACTTACATGCCCGACGAGCACGTCTTGGTGTGCAGCCCGATCAGTTTGTGAAGACGTGCCGAAAAGGTTCGTCGCTACTTTGGATTCTACGAGGTGCCCCGTCGCCTCAGCGCAGTGAACTATAAGGTGCTCTCACAAGGAACTGTCCGTTCTTCTCGACAGCTGAAGTGTGAAGTAGTCTACGTGACCAGTATTATAACCGTTAAACCCCTTCTAGGGTCCCAACAAGAGCCAGGGATTCATCCGTATAACTTGCCTCGATTACTCATCGTTCTCCTGCTTATCACGCTGTCTCTCTTCCGGCGCCACCATGTGACCGAACAATATCTTGGCACTTGGTCGAGCATCTTCTTCATCTCTTTGTCGAGCTTCGTCTCCTAAAAAAACCAACTGGGCTGTTCTGCCTCTTTCCACGTTTGTCGCGGACAGTATTTAAAAGGGAAAAAGGAATATAAACACATACGATAAAATGATTTTGCCTGGCCAGTTTGTAGCAATGCTGACTGCTGTGAGCGTCAGTTCAGCACAGAAATACTGCGCGTGTGCCATGTAGATTGAACTGCATTGATTGACACCTCAAGCCACATGATTTATGACATTTATTTAACTTAGAGATTAAAAGCGATAGCTGGTTTCAGAAGACTGAAAGTCTTCTACATTAAACATTCAGAAGCGTGATAGGTCTGTATCCATCTGGAAATCGGAGGTTTTCCTGATAAAGTTTAGGTGTTAACGAAATGTGACTACAGCATTAAGGGGAAAGTGAGGTGGAAGCAGTGATGTTGAATCCGAATTCAAGAAGGAGAAGTGAGCGTGGCCAGCCGGGCAGGATAAAACAAACGATGCTTTTTAGGCGCGCAATAATGTACTATTAGCATTAATGTACCATTAGGGAAGGCAAGCGTGGCAAAGGCTGCAGATGGCTGGCAAGAGGGTGAGCTCACATACATTACAGGTGCCAATTTTCCACAGCTGCAAAATGTAGAAAAAAATTGGAGATATTCATAGGTCGGCTGGTCTCTGGAGGTGTAGTTATCCTGGCGATGACGGGTAAGTAGTGCCTTCGTAAACCAATGCGAGTCGCATTTAGAAGTTGAAGTTGTGTTGCAGGTTTTTCGAAGATATCGTTTCATCTTCCTGATTTCGCTCTGAGTGCATTCTCGGTGTACTTGGGGCGGCTGACATGTCGGCTTCACACTAACGCCAAGCAACGCAGAGGATAGACTGTTCAGCAATATTCCAATATTCATTCCACAAAACGAGTCTTAACCTTAACATATATCAACTCTAGTCTTGTTTCGCTTCATTTTAAATAAATTCTCATTCTCATTCGCGAGAAGGCTTCTCTCGGCAGCCGATGCCTGCACATGAGTGATGCGCTTGCAGATCAGCCCGACGACCGCCCGCAGCGGCTCGCCGATGTCGCATTTGGCGTTAATATTGACACGCTGCATTCTTTATCTTCCCTCTGCGCTGATCGCGAGCGTGTGCCTCCTCGAGGCGAAGAAACCGACGTTCATCTCCTCGAGGCGAAGAAACTGAAGTTCTTCTGTTGAAGCGGGCCTGCTAGTTTTCCTGCCGCACTGTGACTTCTGTAACTCCTGTGTCCCGCGGTGACTTCTAATCAGAGACTTCACACCGTGACATCTGGTGGAGCTGCTGGGTAACGCAACCCATGCTCCGCACACCTCCAACCAGCCGAGACTCCAGCCCTCAAGGATCTCCTACCATCCAGATTACGCCTACCCATCAGAGTAGCCGACGGCTTCGAGGTCTTGATCCCGAATTCGCGCCTCTAAAATTTTCTCGTACTGCGAGGCCGCCACCATCTTCTCCAGCACCACCTTCGGAGACAACACAACCACCCGCAATGACGCACGTAGACACCACTGTCCCCTCCTTCGTGTTACAGCAGCCGCGGGAGATACCCATCTTCCAAGCCTTTCCCGGTGACGACCCGGAAGACTGGCTAGATAAATTTGAGCGAGTAGCCCAGTACAATCGCTGGGGCGACGACCAGAAACTGCAGCATGTATTTTTTTTCGCTCGACGGTGCAGCTCGTACATGGTTTGAAAATCATGAGACTACTATCACAACGTGGAGTTCCTTCAAGGACCAGTTCCTGCAAGCTTTCACCACCGTTTTTCGCAAAGAACGCGCCGAGTTGCTCCTACAGACGAGAGTTCAGCTCCCTAACGAGAGCGTCCTCGTTTACTTCGAGGACATGGCGAGGCTATTCCGTCGCGCTGATCCAAACATGTCCGAAGAAAAAAAACTTCGCTATCTCATGATGGGAATTAAGGAACAGATCTTCGTTGGATTAGTGCGATGTCCCCCCAAGACCATCGGGGAATTTGTATCCGAGGCCACTACCATTGAGAGGGCTCTAGAGATGCGATCTAAGCACTACGAGCGGCCGTCCATCCCTATTGCTGCCGCCATCGCGGACACTGGTAGCACTGACGTGCTCCGCGAGACCATACGGGCCGTCGTACGCGAGGAGCTGCAAGAACTATTTTCGACGGCAGCCCCCCCTCAAGTATCCAGCCTTTCTCAGATGGTTCGGGAAGAGGTCAACCAGGCACTCAATCCACCCGAGCCGCTCCCGCCAATGCCACCACAGGCCATGACCTACGCCGCAGTAACTCGTCGTGCCTGTCCACCTCCCAGTCAGCATCCACCTCCCAGTCAGCACCAAGCAGCCCCTGCATACACTCGTCAAGCACCTCCCGCTCGAATTTCTCAGGTGCGTCCACGCAAAAGCGACGTCTGGCGCACTCGAGATAATCGCCCGCTGTGCTTCCACTGTGGCGAAGCTGGTCACCTGTTCCGCGATTGCTGTTACCGACGAATGGGTCTGCTGGGATTTAGCGCCGACGCGCGAAAGCCGCAGCGTGGTGAACGGCCCCCTGCCATCGATGCGTACTTGGCTGAATCATCCGGAACGCCCTATGACTACTCGCGGTCGCTTTCACCTCGCCAATACTCCTCGCAGACACGTGGTAATGCCGGCCTGACGCGGGTCCACTCCCCTAGCCACCATCGGGAAAACTAGACGCGGCAACCTTTGGAGGGAAGGTTGCTCATCGACGAAATTCTCAAGCTCCTCCACCGCTGCAACCGGATGGTCACTCCATTTCACGACGACACGACGCGCCCCACAATGATCCGCTGCCTCGGCGCTCCAGTTCTCCGACGACACGAAATCAGCTAGTACCACACCGCAGCCGTGACCGGACCCCGCGACGTTCCGGCAACACCACAGCCGTAACCGCCGACCTGAACATTTCAGTGGACGGAACCGACGTGACAGCGCTTGTGGATACCGGCGCCGATTATTCTGTGATGAGTGGGCCTTTCGCCGCCACTCTGAAAAAAGTGACTACACCCTGGACAGGCCCACAAATTCGTACTGCCGGAGGCCACTTGATAACGCCGACCGGTACCTGCACTTCTATGGTAACAGTGCAAGAAGAAACGTACTTAGCAACCTTCGTCGTACTTGTCCAGTGTTCCCGCGACGTCATCTTTGGCATGGATGTTTTAGCAGAGAATGGAGCCGTTATCGACCTGCAGACTAAGTCAGTGACCTTATCGACTGAGAACGCAATACACAGTGCTTCAGAGCGACCGACAGCACTGCACATCCTTGATGATCACGTCACTATTCCGCCTCGTTCCAGTGTGATGACGTCTGTGGCTGCGAATACACTGCGAAACTTTGAAGGTGTCGTGGAGAGCAAACAGATCTTACTTTTCGAACGTAGTCTTGCTGTAGCCAGAGGAGTCGTTCGCCTCGAAGACGGCAAAGCAGATGTCCTACTCACAAATTTTGGCGGTGAGCACCAGCATTTAAGCACGGGGACTGTAGTGGCCCATATTTGTGGTATCACGCATGTTCGAAAAGCCTCTGGACTTGCGACGCTGTCATTGACCGAGATGGAGAGGCCTACCACCGATTTACACTTCGACATTAACCCTGCGCTTTCTCAACTGCAGCATCGCCAAGTGAACCAGCTCCTCCAGCGCTATCGGGCGACCTTCTCCAACTCTTCACGTGTTGGCAGAACCGATCTCGCCAAGCATCGCATTATTACGGATGATACCGTGCCACCTCTCAGACAGTCACCTTACCGAGTGTCTCCGACTGAACGCGCCGCTATCACTCGCCAAGTGAAAGAGATGCTTCGCGACGATGTCATCCAGCCCTCGCGGAGTCCATGGGCTGCACCTGTCGTTCTTGTGAAGAAAAAGGATGGTACACTGAGGTTTTGTGTGGATTACCGCCGGCTAAACAAAGTTGCAAAGAAAGACGTCTATCCCCTGCCACGCATCGACGATGCTCTGGATCGTCTCTGCTCCGCGAAATATTTATCTTCAATGGACTTGAAATCCGGATACTGGCAAATAGAGGTAGATGAGAGGGACCGCGAGAAAACGGCGTTTATTACTCCGGATGGGCTCTACGAGTTCAAGGCTATGCCCTTTGGTCTCTGCTCTGTGCCGGCTACTTTCCAACGGCTTATGGACACCGTACTTGCAGATCTCAAGTGGCAGACATGTCTCGTTTACCTTGACGACGTTGTGGTCTTCGCTCCAACGTTCGAGGAGCACCTTCGGCGCCTTGAAACCTTTTTGCAAGCCATAACATCCTCTGGCCTTACGCTAAAGAACGAGAAGTGTCATTTCGCTTATGCGGAGCTCAAGTTCTTGGGGTACGTCGTAAGCCACGCTGGTGTCCTGCCGGATCTAGAGAAAACCACAGCTATTGCCAACTTCCCTCCGCCCCAAGACCAGAAAGCTGTTCGACGATTTCTTGGCTTATGTGGCTACTACCGGCGCTACGTCAAAGATTTCGCTCGACCCGCCGAGCCCCTAACACGTCTGACAAAGACAGACACGCCTTTCACTTGGGACGCACCACAGGAACAAGCATTCAAAGAGCTTCAACGCCGCCTACAAACACCTCCCATATTAGCTCACTTCGACGAAAACGCCGACACGGAGCTTCACACCGATGCAAGCAACATAGGCCTGGGCGCCGTTCTAGTTCAAATCCAGGGCGGCCAAGAACGTGTAATCGCTTACGCCAGTCGCTGTCTATCTAAAGCCGAATCGAACTATTCTGCAACAGAGAAAGAATGTCTAGCCATTGTGTGGGCGACGTCGAAATTCCGGCCATACCTTTACGGGAAACCATTCAAGTTAGTGACTGACCACCATGCCCTATGTTGGCTTGCAACCTTAAAGGACCCTTCAACCCGTCTTGTAAGATGGAGTCTACGATTACAGGAATTCGACATAACTGTCACGTACAAATCTGGCCGTCAGCATTCGGACGCCGACTGCCTCTCACGTGCCCCTGTAGATCCCCCCGCAGATGAAATTCCTGATGAGGCCATACTGTTAAATGCCATCAGCACAGAGTGCCTCGCTGAAAGACAATCTGCAGATCCCCAACTTCGGCACATCATGGACTATCTAAACGGTGCATGTACAACCGCTCCGAGAGCTTTCAAGAGTGCTCTGTCATCGTTATGTGTGCGCAATGGTGTCCTCATGAAGAAAAACTTTTCCGCCAGCCAAACGCCGTACCTGATTGTTGTACCTATGTGTCTACGGGATGAAATCTTACAAGCTTGCCACGATGAGCCAACCTCTGGACATTTGGGAGTCACCCGCACGCTTGCAAGGCTCAAGGAAAAGTACTACTGGCCTCGACTTAACTCAGACGTTTCACACTATGTGAAAACGTGTCGCAACTGTCTGCGTCGTAAGGTGCCGCCGACTAAGCCCACCGGACTCTTGAAGCCAATAGACCCACCATCGAGGCCTTTCCAGCAGATTGGCATGGACATGCTGGGACCATTTCCCCTTTCACACTCCGGTAACCGGTGGGTCATTATTGCTACGGATTACCTTACACGGTACGCGGAAACCTCCGCTCTACCCAACGGTACTGCCTTAGAGGTTGCAAAGTTTTTCATCAACTGCGTTGTCCTGCGCCATGGCGCACCGGAGATTTTGATTACTGACAGAGGAGCCGCATTTACAGCCGAATTGGTGCAGCAGATTTTAATTCACAGTCATACTGAACACAGGAAGGCGACACCTTACCATCCTCAAACGAACAGCTTGACCGAACGCTTGAACAAAACACTCGCTGACATGCTCTCAATGTACGTCGACGTAGAGCACAAAACGTGGGATGAAGTGCTCCCGTACGTTACCTTTGCATACAATACAGCGCTCCAGGAAACAACGAACATGACACCTTTCCGTCTGGTCCATGGCCGTGAAGTGACCACAATGCTTGATGCCATGTTACCACATCTAGACGACAGCAACCAACAAGCAGATGTTCACACCTTTCTGCACCTCGCCGAAGAGGCCCGTCAGCTGGCCAGGCTGCGAATTCAGAATCAGCAACGCCGCGATGCCCAACGATACAACCTCCGACACCGTGACGCCCGGTACACAGCTGGAGACCGTGTCTGGGTTTGGTTTCCTGTACGTCGACGAGGCCTCAGTGAGAAACTGCTGTGTCGTTACTTTGGCCCGTACAAAGTGGTAAGCCAAGTTGGGGACCTAAACTATGAGGTTGTTCCTGGTGGATTTAAAAAGTCCCGACGCTCCACGCTCCCGGACGTGGTCCACGTGGTCCGCCTGAAACCGTATTACGACCGATAGTGTTGACTCTTTCTGTGCGCGAGCAACTGCCCTTCTTGCAATGGTTGTTTTGTTTGTTTTTATCTCTATCCACACTTCCAGCATCGGGGCGATGCTTCTTGTACCCGGGGGGGGGGGGGGGGCAATGACACGCTGCATTCTTTATCTTCCCTCTGCGCTGATCGCGAGCGTGTGCCTCCTCGAGGCGAAGAAACTGAAGTTCTTCTGTTGAAGCGGGCCTGCTAGTTTTCCTGCCGCACTGTGACTTCTGTAACTCCTGTGTCCCGCAGTGACTTCTAATCAGAGACTTCACACCGTGACAATATTATGTCATGTTAATTTGATGTGACCTTCCCAGTATTTCACTGCTACTTTCCAGACATTGATACGTCAATAATGTGTCACTAATGATAGGTCTCGATTGAGAGAAAGCGTTAAGCGACTCTTCGGAGCTTATTTGAAGCCCATACACAGGAAGCCCATAATATGCTTTTCACAGTCTCGGAACTTTGTATCCCAGCGCCTCTTGGACACAACATGATAAAACTTGAATGCATACAAAATTAAGAGGAAGAAAAATAGTGAACCTCAACGTGGACAGATTAGGGCAATCCAGAAGTAAATGAACGCACCAACATCACCAATACTCCTTGCCATCTCAATGATTTAATCCAACAACGCCGAACTTTAACTACATAAGAATCCTTAAAGGATAATAGACCAGTTGAAAAAGCTACAAGTCGGCTTCTCTCGAGCTTGTTCTCTCGAACAATGGCCTCTGCGAGAGGGACTATATTCAAAGTTTCGTGGGCTGTAGTAGATGCACATACTGCACCTAATTATATTGCTCGAGTCAGGTCCTTCCGTCATCGCGAATAAATTTATTCCTCAATGGGTAGCTGGCTTGTAGGGTTTGCAACTGGCCTATGAAGAGAACCGGATTCGAACACAGACATCAAAAGGTAAGCATTGTTCTATTATATGGCGTTACTTGTATTGATTAGAACAAAATGAGAACACAGTCAACAAAAGGTAAGCATTGTTCTATCATATGGCGTTACTTCTATTGATAAGAACAAAATGAGAACACAGGCAACAAAAGGTAAGCATTGTTCCATCAATGGCGTTGTATTGATTAGAGCAAAAGGAGAACACATGCAACGAAAGGTAAGCATTGTTCTATTATATGGCGTATCACACTAGAAAAAATATTTCACTCCTGGAACTTCCAAGATTTCACAAATCAAAAAATGCTTAGGCAGGTACTCGGCCTCTTAGTGGAAATGGTTTAGGCTTCCTATTAGTCGCCAAATTTGCTTATAATGCATTTCCTGCGCCAACGCTGAGTATATTACCTTAATAAAACATTGGGACACGCTTGCAGAAATTATTGTGAGGTTAAGTGCAATATCTGTGACATACCTATGAACCAAATAACAGAAATTGTCCATGCTTGAGGAGCATTGAAAGATTTTTCCTACTTAAATTTGTCGTGCGATTCCAACGAGCGATCAAGACTGCAATAAAAACAAGTGGAGTGCGCTTTCAATGCATTGTGAGCCAAGTGTGGAATACTAGGAGACAATATAGTGAACATATTCATGGAAAGTTTTAACATTTCTATGCGGTGGAAGAGTTCGCTTCTGCAATTTGTTTTAGGCACCCTACGAGTAACTGAGACTCCCACAAAAAACCAATGGGTGCCTTCATGAAAGCAGACATAAAAAAAATCTGGCGAGGGAGAACCTAATGATGAATCAACAAATGTGGTGCTTCAATATTATGAATTCAAGAAACACTATCCGAATCTAGTTCCCAGATTGTGCCCTAAAAATTTCGGGTGCACTTATAAACATTGATTAGATCATACACTAGTCGCATATATCACCAAGTCATCTCCAAACTATTCTACACGATGACAACTAATATCCTTACGATTCTGAAACAACCTGAGCGGTAAAAACGAAGCTTGACATAACTCATTATTAATATAAACAGCGCGAACACGAAGACAAGGGACAAGAAACAAGAAAGCCGCAGTACATGCGCTGACTCACTACTAAGCCTAAGCCGTTTACTCCAAGGCCCAGAAAAACAAACATGAAGAAAACGAAACAGTCACGTGAAACAACCCCTGGGTTCACCTGCTGCATAAAAAATTACTTTAAAAAATCATTTTAAAAAATCACTTAGAAAAGACACCTCTTTGCTTGAAAGAGCAAGAGACGTCTTGCTGACACACTTATTGTCCGTTGAAATAAAATACGATTCCACTATCTCTCTCGTTATCTTCTCTTTGTGGCGATATAAAATCTTAACACTGTCAAACTTAGGAGTGCACTTCTTCTTCTCCTTCTTCATTCATTCATTAATGAAGAAGGAGAAGAAAAAGTGCACTCCTAAGTTTGACAGTGTTAAGATTTTATATCGCCACAAAGAGAAGATAACGAGAGAGATAGTGGAATCGTATTTTATTTCAACTGACAATAAGTGTGTCATCAAGACGTCTCTTGCTCTTTCAAGCAAAGAGGTGTCTTTTTTAAGTGATTTTTTAAAGTAATTTTTTAAAGTAATTTTTTATGCAGCAGGTGAACCCAGGGGTTGTTTCGCGTGACTGTTTCGTTTTCCTCATGTTTGTTTTTCTGGGCCTTGGAGTAAACGGCTTAGGCTTAGTTGTGAGTCAGCGCATGTACTGTGGCTTTCTTGTTTCTTGTCCCTTGTCTTCGTGTTCGCGCTGTTTATATTAATAATGAATAAGTACCAACTCGCCCAACAAAGTATCTTGACATAACTCGACATGAAAGTTTGTAGACATTTGTGTTCAGTTCTCTGTCTAAACAAATATAATGTCACGCATTGTTACGCACTTTCCGCGGTCCTGTATTAGAGAAAGAAGAGGAGAGACAGAAGAGGAAGCTTATCTGTTCGCTTTGGTGTGCTAAAATCCAGACCTAAACATGCAAATAAACCTCGTAGCAACTGTGGGGAAGCTTGCGGGGTAGATCACCACGGAACCTCTCCTACACATCCGAAGAAGAATAGCTGGGCTACCACGCTACGGGCGGAAATGGCGCAAACAGATGTTCAAACGCAGCCAATGTCAGCAGCTCCACCGATTACCACACAGCCTTATCGAGAACCCCGCACAGGCCTCTAAGCTGGCGGCACACGCTCGTAGCGTTTATTGCATGGCCACAGAAAGCTAATATATGCCTATAATGGCAAGTGATTATGCTCAGCAGTAGCTATCAAGCGAAATACAGCCAGACTGTAGTTATCCATACTGTAGCGGCAGCGACGGCGTGCGCCAAAATGGCGGGAAGTTGTGGCGCCATCTGGCGCGGCGCGCCATCCCTACTGAGGAATCACGTGATATTTTCGCGAACACGCGCTGCCATAGGAGGCGGCGGGGTGAACAGTCGCGAAGTAAGAAAGCCGGTCGCGCTCGCTCATTTCTGTTGCGGCTACGTCAAAGCATTGCAGCATGCGCTAACTTTTCACCTCACTGTTGTCATGATCGCGCCGCACTGGTGTTTTTTGGCGCAACATGCATGCTGCTTTTCGATGTGAAGACAAGATGCTTTTTTTGGACTTCTTTGTCACCCCTTAGGATCTTAATTATATAGAAACTTAAGAGATTTGGGCCTCGAAGTGATTGTGTCATTGCTACACCAGTAAAGGGTAAGAAATAACATTCGAATATCATGGCTTGGACAGGATTCAGGATCCGTGTTGAGTGATGGAGACGGGGATTTCTCTACGTACCAATTGCACTTAGTCTTGGAAACCTGGTTTTTCCTTCGTGCTTTGAGCAAAAGATTCCTATTTGATAGCTGTGTTGATATATAGTTTCTCGAACCTTTCAAATCTTAATTTCGTTAGTGTTTTACCAGCCGGCTGCATAAACCTTACTACTGTTGTTATGGCGCACGGAACAATCTTGTGCTCTTTGCGCATGCTTGGTGTCACAAAACGCAGCTGTTCCATTTTCTTTGTATCTTGAGAAGCGCCCAGATTAGTCTTTAATAATTGCAGGCAAGCACAACTGCGTTTGTGTTATTCAAGACTTTTCCAGTACCTCTTAGCTGGTTTATCTCGATGTTCCTGCGCCTGCTTTAAGTTGAGCACTACCGAAAGCGATGAATATTCGTAATTCGATGGCTGGCAAGCGCGCTTCTTTCTTTCACCGCTGACTAGTTTCTTTATTTTTTGAACGTGCAGGCCACTTCAAAAAAAGTTCCCTTAGTACTATCCCAGACTTCAGTTGTTGATATCGGTCTTGTCACCTCTCGGGAAGGGGCTGGCTTTCATGTTTCGGACCCTTTTGGAGCGATGCTCCGCAAGAGTGACAGTACATGGACAAACTCTACTAGCTTCGTGGTCCTGCAGAACTGCTCCCGACATGCGAATTTGCGCATGGATTTCGCACTGAACATCGGGCTAACATCAAGCTTCGATCTAAAATGATCATCACCTCGATGGACAACGCCACACTGCTATGATAATCTCGAAGCATCCAGTCGCTCTAAACGATCTGGACGGAGAACTAGTCATGTCGAGACATCAAGACTAATGAAGATGTCACGTAAGAAACACCCAGTTCGTTCTGAATTGTGGAATGGGCATTGCAAGGTGCATCGCCTATTTCCACAATAGGCAACCACAGGCGCTCGTGACGAACTTCACTGCACAAAACCGACGCCTCAACAAAGGTGCGATAATCACTTTCCTTCACTAGCTAGCGGACATCCGAGATGATTTTTCCTCGCAACCAACCCGCAGATTATGCAGCCACCTGGGACAATCAGCCTGTATTCAACATCTACTCATCCCTACCCCGAAAAAGACATGAGATTTGCACCCTTTTAGAAAGTTACAGGGAGTGCTTTCCATCAGCTTTGGAAGTGCGACTAAGGCTCAGCACGACATTATTACAGTCAACAATGTCCGATGTCTTCGTAAAATCGCATACCTTTAAATCATCGCGAGAACGCCAGGTCAACCGTAGACAAGTAGAGGAACTGCTTCGCGATGATATAATCCAGCTATGGAAGAGTTCCAGGGCGGCATCAGTCGTTCTTGGTTAGCAGAATGATGGCCCACTTTGCTTCTGCGTCGATTATCGCTGCTTGAACAATGTAACGAAGAAGGACATCTACCCTGTCGCTCGCATTGCGAAACTCTGGACCGTAACTGCAATACCAAGTACTTCTAGTACATGGACCAGAAGATCGGGTACTGGCAAACTGAGGTCGACGAAAGAAACCGCGAAAAGACCAACTTCATCACACAGGATAGGCTCTGCGAGTTCAAGGTGATGCCACTTGGCCTCTGTACCGCAGCAGCCACCTTTCTGCAAGTACTAGGTGGCTTGAAGTGACAGATTTGTTAAGTAAACTTAGACGACATCGTTTACTTTTCTTTGAATTTTGAAGACGCGCTGAAGCGCCTTCGGACAGTATTCGACGCAATCAAGTTGTCAGTGCTAACGCCGAAATCAAAGAAGTGTCACTCAGTATACTAGTATATCTTGTTTCTGGGTCATATCGTAACAAAGAGGGAGTTCGCCCAGACCCGACGAAAACAGCTGCAGTCCCAGTCTCCGCAGCCTGGTGACAGGAATGCTGCGCATCGATTCCATGAAGTGCATGTATTACCGATGTTTTGTTAATTGATTGGCTGATCGAAAACTTTACTGCCACCAATATAAGAGGTACCCCTACTCCCCGACTCAGGTACGCAGACACGAATAGGGGGCTGGGACTCCGCGACTAGAAACGCGCAAGAATGCATTGATTCTTCGCGGGCTCAGCCGTCAGGCAGATGACTTCTTTTTGACTCTAAAAGTTTTCGCTTGCTAGAAGACACACCCAAGCTTCCGAGAAAGAGACAGACTCTTTAATAGAAACACAGATTTTTCCGGCTTTTAGATTTCGCTGGCATGCTACTCTGTGTGGGTAGCGGAATTCGAGAGGGAAAGATTGAAAAAAGAATGGTGAGGGAAATAACAGAATTGCGGCTGGAAATCCTTCATCATACCGGTACATATCTCCATGAGTATAAAACATGCGTAACACAATGCCGTTCAGCTTTCCAGTCCCCTGTTTAGCGCATTCCTCATCCGCCAACGCCGTTCACCTGGCTCGCGTCCTGGTACTTATCCGCTCATTATGCCTTCGACCATTGGTGCCTTCTACACCTGGCTGTGGTGTCCTTGATGCTCGCAGACATTCATAGACGGGTCGCTAGTTAGAAACAGTGCATTTCCTTGATGTTCGCAGAGATCCATGGAGGAGTTAAAGAACAGCAAACCGTACCGGACTATCCATAATCGAGCTTCCACTCTGTAAACTAGGCTAAGGCCTATATCAGTGTATGGCTAACCGCCATACACATACACGGCATAAACCAAAACATCCAGCACGCATTCTACGAAATCGGTTCGTTCAGTTTGTCCGCTACCTAGAGGAACTTCCCACAAACATTTCAAAATTTCCATGCAACTTTCGCACATTTTGATGGGAACGGTAGAAAATGTTCGAAGAAGTGGCAGGTTCAATCCGCCAAATTATGATTTCAAAGCGGAAGCCTTAGTAGTCAAGCACCGCCGACTTCACTGTATCTGCACTAATGACCTTGGAAGCATGCTCCTGATCGGCTGACTCGCTCGCTAAGCAGGTACGCCTAAATTTGGGAATTGCCGCTGGATCTTTACCGCGTGCTCTCTTTGCATCGCGGTTTTGTTTTACTACGCGACACCGCCATTTGTGTTGTATAAGCATGAGCGCTGCTTAGGGCCTCCGCCTCTAAATGGGGGAGGCTCTTTTTCCAGCAGTGTTTAATATTTGTTGCGCATGTCATCAGTGCACAAATGTTGCCACTTCGGTGGCATACGACAGCTGTTGCGACTCGCGCGTCTAATGATTTCTTTCTTTGTTCCATTATCTTTTGCAACTCCCTTCTGCCTGCACGAGGCAGTGGTGATGGCTCACCCACAGAGCGAGTTGGTACGCCTGCTTCTTCCTATAGTAGCAACAACAACTACTACTTATTATGGAAGAACCAGTTGTATAGTACTAGTCGTTGGGCTGTTTATGAAAGATACGAGTATGAATTTATCCAGCCTGTATACGTTTTGCGCCGGAAACAAGCACTAGCTAATACCCACGGAGCGTATAAAGATAGCAGCAGAAGCAATACGAAAGAGAGGCTGGTCTGAAGAGAGGGTAAAAG
Source organism: Amblyomma maculatum (assembly GCF_055883805.1). Lineage (NCBI taxonomy): Eukaryota > Metazoa > Arthropoda > Arachnida > Ixodida > Ixodidae > Amblyomma > Amblyomma maculatum. The sequence continues at coordinate 76,366,220 of NC_139353.1, forward strand.
AAGTCAACAACACAGTTGAGTAGCGATTTTGACGTGGTGTTCCACAATTGAAACTGGGGCAAACTACTTCAATCTTTGTACAACAGTCCTTGCTTTAATGCTTTCTTTAAGCACAAAAGACCAAGCTTAAACGAAGTATTGAACATTAAAGATTAGCCATGGTTTGAACAATAACAATGACCTAAAGCGGAACTGCACCTAACCCTTCTTAACCGACGTTTCGCTCTGTATAATCAGGTTCAGCCGAGGTCAACCTCAGTTTGTCCAATTTGCTATATTTTCTGAACCGATGAAATAAAGCTTTTGCTCTCATAATTAGCGTTATCTGACCGAAGCAACAGCCATTGTTTCTCTAAATTTGCAACCTTGATTCGTCAATAAGGCTTACTGTGAGTAGTCACAGTAATGCTGAAGACGAACACGGAATTCCTTTTTATTAAAATACTTATTTGCAATACTGCTAGCCCGAAGGTAGGAGCCGTGGCAGGGTGGGAATGATAACTGGGAACATCAAAATAACAAAAACAGTAATAAAATGATATCCAAAAGGATAAAATACATGAAACCGTAGACACATGAATGGAATTACAAAACAAAAAAGTGACTGTAAATGACAATGACTAAATTTCACACACTACGTTCAATGAGCACCTGAAATTGCTGGATGTCTTCCACCTCAAACCACGTACCATCGATGCCTTTCCGCTCCACAAACGTAGAAGGGAAGAATGAATACTTAGAAACATTATTTTTGTTTCAAAAGGAAGCAAAGTAAAGCAATTTCTGCGTCTAGTAGCATAACCAGAAGATAGTGTGACAAATTCATGAGTGTTGCTACGTAATTTGCCTTTCACAACTTTAATCAGGAAACGCACGCGTGCTACCTTATTTCTGTTTGATAATGCAATCAAACCTGCTCCATCCCTGAATTCCGTAATCGACGTTTTACCATATTGATTGAAGATAAACCTGACTGCTTTCTTTCGTACTCTTTCGACTTTATTAATATTAACTTATACAAGTTCAGTTCAGTTCAGCCGTTCAGTCGTGTCCGACTCTTCGTGACCCTATTGACCATGTCACGCCACGCTTTCCGGTCTCTCACTATCTTCCTAACATCACATAACTTCATCTGCAGTGCCTCGAGGATGCCATCTAACCATCGCGTTCGCTGCCTACCCCTTCTCCGGCGACCCTCAACCTTTCCCAACTTAAGTAAACGTATCGCAAATTATATTGCCGCATTCAAGAAGAGGTAACACGAGAGATTTATACGCTGGCAGCTTAACATCCTTTTACGAGTTATGGAGACATCGTTTCAAGTAATGTAATTTTGTCACGGATTTAATAACAATGCGTGTAATATGATGGTCCTAACGGAAATCGTAAGCTATGTTGAGACCTAGGTACTTGTATTGAGAAGCACGGACAATTTGGTTACCGTGAGCTGAATAGTCAAATGTCACTGGACGCTTCTTATTTGTCATAGTTAAAATAAGACTTTCGGCATAATTTACACACATCTGCAAGGTATCACACCACTTCAGAAGCCAATTGAGGTAAGTGTTAAACTTACCTCAATTGTGAATACTTAACCAGATAAAATACTCAGTCGTCAGCATATAACCGGAGCTTTGTGGTACAACCATGAACAACGTCATTATTTAAAGTCAGAAAAACTGAAGGTCCCAATACTGATCTTTAGGGTACCTCGGATTCAACTGGCAAAAAATTAGAAGGACGTTCTCTATAAACATCATATTGGTGTCTAGATATGAGGCACGCTTGAAGCCAGTTACAGAGTATAGAATGTTTTAATATGCTACGAAGTTTAATTAGTTGTTTCGGGTTTTAGCTAAGTCCAAAAAGAATGCGTCTATTTGACTTCGGTTCTTTATAGCCGATGCAAAATCATGAAATGCTTCAGCAAGTTTGGTCACAGTCGAGAAACCCCTCCTAAAACCGTGCTGAGCTGGTGAAAGAATAGAATGAGTATAAAGAAACATGCTAATGGGTTTATGAATAATATGCTCTAATAACTTACAGCAGGCCCAGGTTAGGGCTATTGGTCGATAATTCGAGATGAGTTGCTTTTTACTGCTTCTATGTAATGGCTTTATTTTTGACAGTTTCCAGTCTTCCGGCAAATTCATTTATGAGAGGGATGCGTTGAAGATAACTCAGAAATTTCGACGACCATCCAGCGTACCTCTTCAAAAAGGAATTGGGTATTTAATAAGATACTTTGTTGGGCGAGTTGGTACTTATTCATTATTAATATAATATCACAAAAGTGTCAGTGCGAGATGTTTTTGCTGATATGAATCGCTAGGACTGAGCAGGATATTAATTTAATAGCCTACTGAAGTGGCCATTGTAAACATTCTTCCGTTTGTGATGAATTTTGTTCTTTAGCTTCGTGGACAAAAGCCTAATTTCATCACCTGTGCTTTGAGTGTTGCGTTTCTTCTTTTGATTTTTAGAACGATTAACTTTTCTCTTTAAATGATATAAATCTCTCGTGATACGTGGATTAGTCATGTTTGTTTTCCTAAGTTTTCCCTAAGTTATTCGGTTTCACTGCATTCGAATCCAAGGAAACATAAGAGTCCGAGTTATTTCCCAGGCAATCCTAGCTTTAAAGTGGCGCCACTCAGACGCCGCACTGTTGTAAAGAATACCTTGTGCTATCCAGCACGATTTAACTCAACTTCTTTGTATGCCTTATCCCCTGAATTTATGAAGCGTCCATCGAGGACCACGTCTCGTCTACAGTTCATACTGCGTCCGCATAGACTGCTATTCAGAGTTGCGAAAGAGGGAAAAGTGCCACCGGTGATAAATTCTGAAATGGTCGTTATGAACCTCTCTATTCACAGGAGCGTTTCGGTGCAACTTTTCACTTCTACAGCTTCGTAAGATGTCAGGACCTAGAGGAGATATTTCAGAACAAGGCAATTTATGTGCTTTTCTTTGAATCAATTATTTAGCTTTAACGCCTCGCAAGATGATCGAAGTACAGTTTTTCTACGTGGGGCCACCACGTGAATAACGAGATTAGAAACAATGAGTGATGCTTATCCGTTTCCCGGGTAAAATTGTAGACGACCTAATTTTGGAAACAAAATATCGCCAGATGGTTTTATTTACACTATAGCGGATTGCCTGCACCAGGAATTTCAAGCACAACCGTTCAGTTATCTACTAGAGGAAACAAAAAGAGGCAATGCAGTCGCCAAGCAATCCCATACTTGCTCATCCTATATTATACTTTACTGCACCTTTTTGAAATGTGAAATTCGACGCCTTTTGATGTGTGAGCGTGAAAGCAAGGCTGCATTCAACACATACCAGTTTTAGCATTTTTCGTCTTAGCCTTCAGTTCGAAAATTCTTTGTTATTAAATAAATGTTTTCGAAAATATACTGACTGCTTACATAAAACTACGTCGTCATATACACCCAGAAAAATTAAGCAGATTGTCTATGTGGTCGCGAGAACGAGAATGTAACTTAAAACTCATTGGATGGATAGAATCATGACAATTTTAGTGGAAGACAAAAGACAAACTTGACCGCTCCGAAAAACGAAAAATCCATTTCAATCTCCAGCCGTCATTATGTTCATGAAGTACAGGTGTGCTATAAAAACTAGCAAAGAGAGTGCTGAAATTTTTTCTTAATACTGGAGTTCAGGGAGTTAGTAGACGCTTTTCTTGGGTATGTCCTAAAGTTTCTGCTTGTTGTCGCAAATCTTTTCTCTCATAATACAAAACCATTAGGTCCATGAAAATTACTCTAATGTATTAATAATATGCACCTCAGACAAGATGACCTTGTTAATATATGCTGATGATAGTATTTCTTCACAGATTCTATACCTAAACCTTTATCGATTTCTATGTCACTTATAAACTGAACAACGACCATTGTACAAGTTCTGTTTACCTGCGCGTTTCTCTCATTTGCGGGACGTTGCATGCATTGGTAATTGTATGCACAGTTGTTTACCGCTTTGCTGCGCAAAGTGTTTTACGGTTATACGAAAAACAAAATGGGCGCTGCTAGTTTGGCATCGACTTCTTTTTAAGTATGTGTAAAAAATGCGTACTTCAAAAATTCTGACTTTTGCGAGACCTGTTCTGTAAAAGGCGCGGTTCAATGCATGTTTTACAGTTCTTGTGTATCGAGACGTACCCAGCCCAGTGCTGTGTTCGTCGCAACAATAACACTATTTATGTGCATATTTTATCACACATTGCTCGAGCTCTTGCTGGCCGTGTGCCATGTGCCGATTGAAGCTTGCTGCTTTCTCATAAGGTGGCTAGTGCATCGCCATGCTGACTAGAAAGCGAATGTTTGCGGGAGTTATTGCTTTAACTTGCCTTTTGCGTATAACTTCTCGCACTAAAACTTCGCACTTACCGGTACTGTCTAACGGATCTTATCATCAAGAAAACAGTGGTAAACTTCACGAATCTAGAGCAAGAACGACAAAAAAAAAATGTTTCAGAACCTAATTTTTCTGGCTTAGACAGGCTTTTAAAAGCTTTTTTGTCGATATAAATGCGCTTACTTCTGGGGAGTAATTCTTTACTACATTTTTTCTCTAAGCATTGGAAGCGCAAGGTATCAGCGGACTTAGTCGGGAAAAGTCGCCGAGCACTCATGTTTCGTCTCACTTGATGCCCGTGATCTCACTTAGGTCTCAGTACACTTCACTGAGTCGGAGCCTTCTAGCTTTTTACCTTTGCATCTCGACCTTTCTCAACTAACGGATTACAAAAGCGCCAAAAGTCGCTCCTGGAAAGTGAGAATTTTCATTTGCAATATATCTGGTTTTCAGGCGCTTGAGCATGTTCCTTGCCTCTTCAGCAGCATAGAATATTTTCCGTCCATCTAAAAATTAAAAATTTGCGACTCGATGTTCAATGGACCATACTCCTGCCGGCGCTGGAGCAATAATCTACCAATCTATATTACCATTTGAAGCCCGGCCGTGTGAAGGTAGCATTGTATAAGTTGTGATTTCATAAGCCGAGCCTTAATTGTGGCAGTGAAATGTTGCCATTTCATTAGCACCCCATGTTTTCCTATGAATTTCGGTGTTGTTTTGGAAGATGACTATCCCCATAAGATCGTGCGTGTTTAGAGCATAGCTCTAAACGAAGAACATGCTGTTATAGAGATATTCACATGTTGCGTCTCCACCGCTTACAAAACGCCTAATATCTATCCTTACGGTCTTTTAAACATTCCCTTGGCACGTGCGCGACCTGATGTTGGCTTCTCAAGAGCAAAAAACCACGAATGGATGAGTTATTTAAAGACTTATTTGCGAAACCAGTGTCACTGCCAACTGTAATTTAGCTGTTAAAATGCGATGCACAGAAGAAAAAAGTTATTGCCTCTGGACTGGCAGCGCTGTAAGGCTGTAGCTTCTACATCATAGGTTTCGTGAAGTCCTCTGACTGAACTTCACAACCTGAGACCGTCAGCAGTTCCAGTAATGAGTGCTGCTTGGGCGGTATTGTTAGCAGTCCTTATACACAGTCACTTACCTCCTACAATGTTAGCTGAAAATTGGAATTACCAAATAGTTGAGGCTCTCCGCGTCCACGTTGGAGAAAATGACCACTTAGCTTTAGTAACGTGCAGGGACTTCCGAGGATCTTCTGACAAAATTTGGACGCAGTTGCTTCCATGGCCTTTGACTCGATGGGCACTACCAGATATGGGATTTCGTGAGATGATCCAAAATAACATCTTCTACAGCGTGAAAACAAGTGTGATAATATCCACACTTTCCATCAATAATTGGACGTGCCTCAAATATATGTGGGAGCAGAAACAATTCTATTTCCTTGTAGACTATATACTGATTGACGATGTTGCATCCCATAGCAAAGGCACGAATCATTCGATGCGGCCGTCTCCTAGCAACATATTTCGGTGCAAAGAATCGCCTAACAGCGGTTACATGTACGGTGAGCCGAAACCTTTAGGGCCATCTAGCGCCACATTCGCACTGTCTGTTTTCTCGCAGGAATGCGTGGCACCGTATCGTAAGGAAGCAACAGCCGAAAAGATTGAGGCATCCTTGAACAATAAATTGATTCGTGTGGCCTGTTACGATATACCCCCGTACCCTCCCTGCAAGCATGCCATATGTCGACTCATCGATAGTGTTTTGCGTTTTTATAATGCTACGCTTTCTGTGTCCTTGCATCGTGATCTAATAAGTGTCATCAAGCATGTATCCGCTGGGGAAGTCGATATTGTTTTTGAAGTGTCTGCGTTTATGGACTCCGCTCTGACGAGATTCAGAATTCCACCTGTGGTCCTCTACACGCACAAAACTTTTTATTCCCGACGCGGTGAATTGCTACCTGTGTCATTCTTCATCATCGTAATACAATCCAAAAGCGCTTTTTACTTGCTCGTCATAGCTGTAGTTTCCTCTTTGCTTGTGCTTGGCATCGCAGATCTTGTGGAATTCGGGTTCTCTTCAATCGGCACTACGGCGGATTCTGCGATGTTTCTCGTTGCATCGTTTCTTGCAACCTCGTCCCCAATACCTAGCACCAGGCGTATGATGCTGAGCCGGAACCTCGTGTTCGGACTCTGGTCGCTCGCCATTCTCCCTCTGTCGAACTACCTTAGGGGCGAGCTAACATCACGAATTAGCATCCGGTTTCCTGCAGAAAGTATCGACACGCTCGACGAGCTGGATGAAGCCCTCGAGAGCCAGAGTATTGCCTTGTGCGTGGCGTCGAACACAGTCATAGAGGACAATCTAAAGCGTAATCAAACCAGCTCAGCGCTTCGCTCCAAGATTTGGTCATTCTACTGGAAAGGCATTGAAAGACATTTGTCTGAGAGGACAATAACAACAAAGTGCCTCCGCTGCGCCCAAAGGGAAATACACATATGTTTAATAGACCATATTAGCAAAGCTGTTGTCAGTACTTTGGCGCCGGGAGTAGTGGAGTCGGTGGACAAGTTGAGGCCTTTCTTCGGCATAACACCCGTTCGAAAAAATTACCCTTTCGGGAAAGCCTATGCAAATTTTTTTGCGTAGGGCATTCGAAGAGTCATTGTTAACAAACCGTGTCGAAGACAGTTTCAATCAGCTGCGGTATGACACTCACGATTCTAGTTTGTCAAGAAGTCGTCGCGAGGAGGAAGTTGAAGATTTTCACCTTTTCTTTTTGTGCTACTTGCGTATCCTAGGGGCAGCGGCAGTAGTATTTGTCATTGAAGTTCTTGTTAGCAAGTACTTGAAAAAGGGTGAGCTGCGCCCCGGGACTCTTAATGAGCTGGCCTGAAGTAGCTTTTACAGGACAGTCATCAAATATGATACGATGCTGTTCTCTTTAACCAGGCAGTTTGCGGCAGTAGCCGCGTTCTGATCCAATGACTTGCTGGGAAAGAACTTATCATTTTTGAATATCATTTCGCCTTTCGATCAGGTTTTAAAGAATGTAAAGGACGTAGCTAGAAAGTATTACAGATTGTTATATGGAATGTCTATCTATGCGCAATCTCCACTACGTTAGCAATACATCCACATCCACACTAAGAAAATTTTGGGCCATTTTTCAGATAGCTCCTGTCTTCAAACACGAGTAGCGGAGCACAATACAATAATAACATTTAATAACAGTAATAACATCCAATCAGCTTTCCGTTTATATTCTCTGAGGCGTCGGTTCCAATACCATTGTTCATTTAAAATATTTACCACCGATCTCACTATACTTATAGCATCAGAGAGGCTCAAGTATATCTATTTCCGATGCCTCAAAAGCTTGACTGTTACGTGCGCAGCGCAGAGAAAAATTGTATTGATACTTTCACGAACGAGAGTAAACGACGTAGTGACAGACAGAGGATTGGTTTAGAAAAGGGGCTTTCCGTGTCTTTTCTTCTTACCCTCCAATTATTTCCTTTTTGGTCATGTAAATATATATGTAAAACTGCTTCACAATATACGGCCGATCTCCTTGTGTAAGTACGCGCCATATGTTATTCAACCACAGCAGGAATGTTATATACAGGAGCGGTCGGTGACAGGCCGATGCAGACACTCTTTCACGAATGCCGTTTCCCTCAAAGGCGTGTGGTAATGACAATTTAGAGCAATACACTTGTGTCATGACCTCAGAATTTCCTAACACCTCCTGCCACCGCGCGCAACCACGGATTTGGAGGCAGATTTTGCATCCGTGATGATCGCTTCGAAAAATCTCTATGGCATAGCTCGGCTAAGCAGGCTAAGCAAGCGAAGTATTTGTTATGCTTTGTTATTCCTTATTGCTTAGCAGGGTAAAGGTCGCATAGACCTGAATCGAGTTAACAAAGTGGAACCTAGATTGCGCAAGGTCAGATTAGGTTTGCTCTGGTTTAACTCCTCCGTGGCTGCCTACGAACTTCAAGGAAATAGGACTGAAGCAGTGATTTAACCACCCGACTCTTCCATGGCTATCTGCGAACCTCAAAAAGCTGTCTCTTTTACCTAATTAACTTAAGATTGCAAGAGTGATTCCAATCTACAAGGACGGAGATCCGTCAGAACCGTTTAGCTACCACCCCACTTCAAAGCTAAGGGTCTCAATACCATTTTTTTAAAATCGAAAGCCTCCTCTGAAAATAAAACATTATATCTTCTCACAATCACGGCTTTCGATCCAGAAGGTCTGCATCAACTGCGACTCTTGTTGTGTACCTCAATGGGCTGTTGTGTACCTCAATGGGCACAAACCTTACGACACAATTAATAATCACATTCTCCTAATTGCTTTCAGAGGGAATATACTGCAGTTTTTCAAGAGCTACCAAACTGGTCGAAGAACACGTGTAGTAACCAATGAGCATATATTTATCTGCCACTAAACAGGCACTTATTGGTGTGCCCCAGGGGTCGGTCCTTGGACCGATCTTTTTTTATTTGTATGTGAACGACGTTCCTAAAAATGTAGAGGGCACTTTGGACCACTAAAGTGCGATGAGATGACTTCCTAAAAAAAATCTAGAGGGCACTTTGGACCACTAAAGTGTGATGAGGCGAAAGCCATTCTAGCACGGTGGATCGTAGCACCTTTATCTCCCTCGCGTTTTACACTTCCTCCTTCCTCCCTTCCTTTAGTGCGGGATACATGTGTCCGCGGAGAATTGTGACAGGTACTGCGATTTTTCTGTCCTGTGAATCAATTGCAAACGCCGCTGATACCTGCTGCACTAACGCCTCCTCGACATCTTGGTCTGCTTCTGTTGTAAAACACAGAGGGTCCTGGTTGGAGTGGCTGTTCCTGGCCATACGGGGCTGGGACTGGAAGGCCACTGCCGCTTGCGGCGGGGGCTAGCTTGCCACTGTGTTTTAATTTCTTACTTGAGAACTTTATTCGACTAGAAGATGAGAAGTGTGGTCTTAATGAGGGACCCATAATTTTTGACGAAGTTAAATTAACCATTTAAGACCTTCAGAGTCAGAAATGTCCTTGCGCAGATGGTATTACTAGCGAATTTTATAAAACATTTTCGCCTTGCCTAACGCCTGTTCTGATGGAATTTTTTCCTAGCATCTTATGAGGTGGGTTTCCTGACTCTCACTTTCTGTTCCGGCGACAAAATATTAATTCCCAAAAGCAAACATGCTAATTGGTTGAAAACTGTTGAAAGATATCGTCCGATTTCAAAATGTTTGCTAAGGTTCTTTGTTGTCGTATGCAGCTGGTCATTGTGAATTTGATAGGTTCGCATCAGGTATGGGGTATCAGAGGACGCTGTATTCAAACACACACCTATATTGCACGTTCAGTAATGGAGACAGTATCAGATGAGACAGGCCATGTAGCTCTGATTCAAATTGATTCAAATCTGGCATTTGATAAAGTTCGGCACAATTTCTTGTTCGCGGTCTTGGAGCACGCAAAAATTAGTGACATTTTGCTCAAAGACATAAGACCTTTATATGAACTCGTGCTATATGAACTCGTATACAAGGCTAATTAGTCAGGAGCTAACGAAACCAATACCACTGGAATGATCTGTTTGTCAAGCTTGAGGACTTGAGGCTCTACATTTGACTAAACAGTTCTGCGATGTATCAGGCGCGGCTTTCAATTTAAAAAATCCAAAGCTTTTGGTTTGCCTTATATCTGAAAATCTGGAAGCCCTCTTCGCAACAGAAACCAGGTTCGCAATGAGCGCAGCATACTGAGATTCACAAATCGTACCTATGCGGTGATAAACACCGGCTTGGATGGGTAGGGAACTCTCAGTGTTTGCTAGGGCACAGGCCTGTAACATATTTTTGTTTGAAAAGCTTGCGTATGTCCTTGATGTCCTGGTTTGTGCGAAGATTAAGGTACAGGTAATTCAAAGAATATCGGCAGCAATTGTGTGGTGCTCTAAATGGGAGACAAGCGGCGTGACAACTTGTTCCTTCCCTTAGAGTTTGTTGGAGTGGGCCTTGGTTCACTTCCTTGTGCATCAACTTGTTTCCCAATTTTTTTTTTCTTTCCAAATCGGCAAACCACCCGTTTCTTGTAGCTGTGCTCATTAGGCTTCTTAGTCCTCATTTGTCTTATTTATTCGTACCGACTGGGAAGGCTCGTGAGGGGCCTTTATGGGGATTCCTTAAAGAAGCTGCTGAAACTTTCAATTTTCTCATTATGCGTTTCTCTATGTAGATTACCTGTATAGCCACTCGAGAAAGCAAATGACCCAGGCTCTCACTGAGTCTTTGTTCCCAACACCGTTGTATCTGGGGTTTTTGGATACCACTGTTCTAAAGCGTGTTAGGATATGTGCATTCAGGCAGCCGCAAAAATGTTCTTTTTTAAACTACACACAGCGACGTTGCCTGTGTGTAGATGTTTGTCATCAGGTTGCCTGTGATGATAAGGAGATGTTTGCACTCTGGATGGTGAATTGTTGTCTCTGTAACGTGCCTGAGACAATTTATCATTGCTTTATTCTGTGCCGTGATGCTATGATCTTTTGGGACATACTACAAAAAAAACTCTTAAAAAGGATATTGAAATTACACCGTATACTATTATATTTTTGCCTCTTGACAAGACCTCTGTCGTTCGTTATGATCTATTTGTGTTGATGTGACTATTCAGTGTTTCCGAAAGCTGTATGATGGACCATGCTGAGCCACCAAGATCGTCCAAATTCGTGTTTTAGGAGCAGTGTGATTTGGTGAGGAGGGTATATGCTGCACGCGAAGAATCTCCAAACTGGATGCCGCACCTAGACGCATGTGTGTGCCTCCCAGAAGTGTGATGTTTTGATGATGTGCATTGTCAGGCTAGGGATATGGGGGCTTAGATTAAGCAGTCCAGTAACTTCAGACATGGACAAGGTTAAGTAAGTGGAGTTTTTAATTTTCACGGAAGTTTTCTCGTACAATAAGGAAAACAAAATCCGTCTTGTTCTGAATGTCCAAGTCGGCAATAAAGAAAAAAAAAGAGGCGTTGCGGCGTTGATAAAGCATTTGGCTTGGGATCTAAGGGATGTAGGTTCGATTCTCGGTGGAGACAATGTTTCTTAATTTATTTTTAACTCCCGCTCTCGAAAGCCTGATACCTCAGCTGACAACCTTTTGCTGGCAGCATTCTGTCGACAACAATGAGGCATTAAAGGCTTTCACCTTAAAAATCTTATTTTACTCCGAGCTCCTAATGTATGCCGACAATACTGTCCTTATCTCTATCAGTGATACATTGCATCTGTTGCGAACAAAAATACAGGAGGAGCTTTCAAGTCTATCCGCGTGGTTTACGGTGAATCACCTTACCCTAAACATTAAAGAAAGCCGAGTATACAATATTTCATTCCATTCGACAAGAAGTTAATTATGATCAGTTTGACATATATATAGACAACGTGAGGCTGCAACAAGTTTCATGGTTAATTATCTAGGTATATTCTTTGAAAGTGACATGCATTGGAAAACACAGACACGCAGTGTATGTTCAAAACTTGCTTATGCCTGTTACGTTTTGCGAAAGGCTCGTGAGTGCTTTGGTCTCCCTACCCTGTGTATTCTCTATTTTGCGTTTGTTCACAGTCAGCTGGTTTACTATAAAGAATCTAGGGGCAACACTTATAGGACATATCTAGATCAAATTTTCAGCATGCAGAAACGAGCGGTCAGGATTGTAACGTGCACCAATAAAACAAAGCCTTTATTCAAACCGTTGAGATTGCTACCTTTGAACTCTATATATCTATTAAAAACTGCAGCAATAGCCCATAGTATTCTAATTTCTAACGACCCGCTTTCATCCGCTTCCAACCTCTCACCAGAGCCTCACGAGCTACAGCTCTACACAATTTTAACCGCCCACCATGGCACAATACTTATAGGCGAAGACTAATCGAATTTATTAGCGCCCAAATCTGGAATAAAATTCCTCTTGATTTAAAGTTTAAAAGTAATTTTATACCCACACTTAAGGCATTCCTCCTTTACCAGTTGAATCCTATGTGAATTGTTGCAGTTATGCTTTGTTTCTTAATCACTATTTCGTCTGCCAATATTGTATCATAATCTGTAGAGGACCCAGCGCTAGTCGTCTGCTTATGGGTCCAAACAATTGGTGAGTACTTTTTGTACATTGTAGGCATAATAAACAAAAAAAAAATGAATTCAAGCAGCAGTTACTTCAATAGCGGCATTCAGCATTTTGTTAAAAGTAGATTCAGCTCGGGAGCCCCTAAGTGGGGAAGCGAACCCTGGTGGGTGTATTGTCTCAACGGAATGGATGCAAAAAAATGGTTTTGCCATGTCGTGAATAGTTTGTGTGTAATAATTTCACACATTGTGTTTTTGTGTATGTGTATGTGTGTGTGCTGGCTAGAAAAATTAAACCTGCATTCTTGTTTTTAATTTGCACTGCAGTCGTGAGTACCCCAGTAGCGTATAGATATTCTTTTACGCTGTGCACAAGAACAGGAGTCCTCCAAAGGTCTAGATACGGACAGCAAGAACTCAAGGACGAAACAGGATGGACTAGAGAAGAAACAGTTACGAATACAGACTCTTTTGGTTATGCATTGACTAAGACAGACGGCTTTACAGACATCGTAGAAGAAACGGAACCTAAACATAAGAAGTGACATTGGTGACGCTACCTTACCTAGTGAGATGATTGGAGCGACAGATCTTGACCACAGGCTTCGCTTGAAGGACTCAGTTTTCTCAAAAATGTTTTGCTGCGCATTCTTGCCACACAGCAGGTATTGTTCAACATAACAGATAAAGCAGAAAAAAGTTCTCGCCCCATTTGTTTTCGAAAACGTTTGTAGAGCTTCACTGTCAGTCAAGTGCTGCCTTGTTTGTTAATAAATGTTCATTACACGAAAAAGGCTGTCCTTTTATATCGATTCTCACTGGAGCCTGATGGCTGGCTCACTTCCACATCACCACTCTATGCACACAATTAATGGTGCACCCCTGGGGTGGCTGAAGTGTTGCTAATGTGTTCTTTTGGTTGCGCGCCCGCGTAGGAGCAGTGCAACATGCCTTTTCCATGCCTCGCCACTATACTCCCCGCATGTTTCTTAACTGCGCCTTCAGACACTCTGAAAAGGGCTATTACTCTACACGCCCTTTACAAAGCGGCGGTCAGGCCGCTCGTGGCGGAGTTGATAAGTAAACCCGTGAAGGGAGCCGGCCGCATTGTCTGCTAGCCGTGTGTTTTAATGCAGTCGTAGCGTCATGAATTCCTTTTCCCACAGCGTTCGCCATCGTTGCATAAACAGCATTCACTGCCAATGCACTGTGACGCACACTACGGGGACTCTCCAGCAATGACCTTTCTTGGGTAAATGTTTGGAAGCATTAAAAAAGCCCGCAGAAGATTGCATCTCCTCGTTGAAACTCGGCAGTCAGTGCGACCGAGAGTGTACTGTTTGAGTTCACTTTGCGTCACCAAGCCGCTTGTCACTCCTGTCTTATATTTCGATATGAAAGCAATTGACACAACATCGGCTCGCCATCGTGAATGTATTTGAAAATCGCTACAATTCTTCTTTAGCGGCAGGAAAGAAAATATGTTGGTTACTGCGTAAACCTGTAAAAGTTGATTTGTTTAGAGCAGTGCTGCATATATTTGTGGCGCTTAACTTTTCAAGTCACTCCATAGGCCCTGAGTGCAAAGTAAAAACAGATATGATCAGCGTCAGGAGCGAGATCGATCGATGAATGAAACATGGTGTTCGCTAATAACCGCGTCTTTACAGTTCCTGTCGTTTTACCTTAGCACATATGCTTTACCTTGCGTGAATATATCGTAGATTCTAAGTGCTCGCTTTATCACGCATCCCCCATATCCAATGTACAGGATATCATCCCGGTCCAATCCATCGTCACGGCTAATTCCGTGGGGGATGTTTTAAACAATGGGTCACCTAATTAAGCATCGCCTATTAAGGTCAGAATGCGATTGCGTTGTCTGACTCCGTCCGCATCGCTAATTCAGTAGGTCTACCTCTATTCATCTTAACTGCAAGCCTTTGCAATCTATGAGCATGTGTCTTTCTCGCAACCCGAAAGTCCCGCGCTCGACTTCCACCGCCACTCAAATTTCACTGAATTTTCATTTCCACTGAATTATCGCCATTTCGTACGGAACGTACTGAAATATTTAGTGTCAACGTGAACATTTTAAAATGCCCTTGAATTGTCCACCGCGATTTTTTCTTTCACGGCCAACGACAATGACAACGGATTTTCTGAGACAGGGGACCCTTGGTGATATCGCATTAGCGTCTTGCGAATTCGGCTGATCAAGCGATATATCTATAGGAGAGGGGTGCTGGCACTATGTAATGGCAGGTGGCGCAGAATCTAATATATTCACCATGCGGACATTTGAAAACAGCTAGCAAAAGCAAATGCAGGACGACTGGAAAAGAAAAAAAAAACAGCAAACATTTTGTTGAATTAATTGACCAGCAGATACAGCATATGCGCAATAAGCAGCTCTCAACATTTCAGCGGATCATTTAGCGCTTGTTTATAGGAGGTACCTGGCGCGTGTACGTATAAGCTTCTTCCAAATGGCTGCCCCCAGCATGAACAATCTTTTCGCTTCTACACCAAGGGGCACCTTAAATGTATGCTTCAGGTCGCCGTAGAAAAATATCGACAGGAGCAGAAAAAATCGCCGCCACGAACGGCGGCAGTTATCGCAGCTACGCACGAGCAGCGGAAACTCGTACCCCGCAAGAACGTTTGGCAACGACCGCTAGGCGGCTTTCAGTCGCGCACCTATAGGCGGTGCCCGGGGCTTATATACTACTGAGCTGAAGGTGCTGTGGTTTCCCTCGTCTTCTCGGCCTTCAAAGTGTTGCACTATGCAATTTGGGTAAGAATTAATGCATAACTCTCTGGATCGCGCAGTCCTCAACAGGTCGCACCTGACTCTAGGTAACCACTAGGCTGGTTGCGAGAAAGGCGGAGTATGGCCAGTGTAAGGGTGTCGTCTGCTTCCATGCTGCAATGTATGGTCTTTCCTGCTTTTCGTAAGTTTTCAACTAACTTCCGAAACATACTATGTTGTTATCGTTTAGGTGGAGAGCTAATCACTGGGTGTTCGCACAGTGCGGCAGCTGAGGTCACGAACTATAACGTAAAAAATAAACGGCAGCGATTGTAAGAACGCGGAGCAAATGCGTAGGTGAGAAGATGTCGTGCGCAGTCACGAAGGCTTCACACAACAGCGCACTTTCTTCCCGTCTCTCTGCCGGTTGCAGAGTAGCACGTGGGAATATGATGGATAAGATGCGATGCGAGAAGTTCGACGGTAACGTTGCTAAAAGAACGCTCTTAGGTATGAAATGGACAAGCACGACCAACCATAGAACGTTTGGTTTGGTTTGTGGGGTTTAACGTCCCAAAGCTCAGGCTATGAGAGACGCCGTAGTGGAGGACTCCGGAAATTTCGACCACCTGGGTTTCTTTAATTTGCACTGACATCGCACAGCACACGGGCGCCTTGCTTTTCGCCTCCATCAAAAAGCGGCCGCCGGGGCCGGGATTCGATGCCGCATCCTTGGGAACAGTAGTCGAGCGCCGTAGCCACTGCGCCACCCCGGCGGGGTAACCATAGAACGGGTTTGGAAAAGTGATTGTCCACCAACGTGAACAATCACAGAGCTAAAGGTTCGAGCTCGCCGAGCTAAGGCCTCCTTCTGCACATTCATATTTGGAAGCCACTGAAATGATTATATCTGCTTTTTTGAGACACTGCATAGTGCAAGTTGGGGACCCAAAATGTACCCTTATAAAGCAGTGCGAACATTAACGGCAGGCAGACTCCTGCCATAGCCCAACGTCTTGACGGACACATGTTCAGACTCAACCAGCCTGAGTGACACGACGTTGCGTAAGCTTATCAGATTTCGTGGCATGTGTTTGGGGTTCAGCCACTCGTCACAAGTCGCATACACATAATAAACTATTTAAGACGGATATACTGGTTTTTGACTCGTTGAACCCGCGCGCTTAGATGTGGCGGACCATATGAGGGCTCGATGTATTCAAAGCCGCTTGCAGGAGTTCGATATAAAAGCCAGCTCCATGAGGTTTGAATGAACGCTGTCCGATGGGCGCAATACTTCCTTGAACACGAATTATACATACAACTCTAGCCACGTTCAAGATACCGTATCCTGACATCCTAGAACTGTAGCTTAACATGTTGGGACCTCTTTGGTGAAACTCATGCATTGGCTGTGGTTTGCGAACACTTACATAGTCCTCGCGTCGACTGCAGCGTCTAGCGCGCGCTCTGAACTATCTTTAGAATAACCAAGAAACCATCGACATACCTGTGCACAGAAACTACGTGCGAATCACCAAGCAGGCATCTGATGCCGCCTCCTACAACGAAGAGAAAAATATCACAAAGGAGAGGCGTTACAGAAGCACGAAGGTAAATTCCCTTTTGGGTACAAAGAACGTTTCCTCGTACTAAACAGCGATTGAGTTGAGGTAAAATTGCAAGAAATAAATAAAATTGTTAACGCTTCCTCCTGCTGCATTCTGAAAGCGCACCTCGCCAGTGGACTTGATTGTTTACCGACAACCCTTAAGAATCCTGGCTGGAGAACAGAACAAATCAGCTCTTCAATGTCGATAAACCAGGTGTAGTACCTAAAGGCGCAAAGTCTCAACATGTTTTAAAAAGCATCTCGAGCAAACTCCGCAAACTGCGCCCAAGCTGCGCATCGCCCACCATGGTGCCAAGGTAAATTTAAAGGTAGCGACTGACAAGACTTTGCTACTTCCCCCTTTCCGAAACGATAGCGCGCAGCGGAAACTCGGGTCTTTAGGCCTTCAGGGATTAAGAAAACTTCGAGAGACCTTCCTTTTCCTTCCTGTGCCAGCTCTTTATGTCCTCTTGATGCAAATTCTCAAAGATCTGAAGAGCGGATGCTACCTTGTTGAACCGCATGTAGTTCCTGTACACCGGTATGCCTGGCTTCTTGGTTTTCGTAAAGGACATTTCAGAGAATGAGCTAGACGCTGAAGTAGCGACGACTATGTCCGCATTCGCAATCCCCAGACAGGGTCTCAGTTTCACCAAATAGCTCCCAACTGATGGTAAACTTCAGTTCGTAGTTCTCAGGATACGGTGTCTTGAAGAAGGTTTGTGTCACCTTCAAAGGAATAATTGCTCTCATTTTTGTATCACAAACAGCATACCGGCGTTACTGTCCACTTCCCTTGTGATTATGAAATTTTGAGGCTTATATTGAACTACCTCAGACATTTTATACAGTGCGTATGATTTCCATACTTTATTTCCACCATCCAACGCACGTACCGGTGTTTTTCTAATGCTGTGTGTGACGTCACCATTTCGTCAACAGGGGCGTTGTTTATGGCCGTGAAAGCAGTTTCGGTTTCGATTTGCTGTTTTTCCTTTAAAAAAATGCTTCTAATTGGAATTTTCAAAGACGGCTTTTTGTGTTGGAGTCAGGACATTTCGAGGAATGTTATTCAACCAAAAACGCAATGTGATGAAAAAAAAACCACCGGAGTTGTCCTTTAAGCCTGTTCAGAATGTGAACACTCAGGTTTCTGCTGAATGACATTTTTACTGTTAGCGTAGTGAAAATGGCCGGACGTACTCCTGCTCAACACATGCGTTTCATGGAGCGATTTGCCACTATGCGACAAATAAACAAAGTTGCACATGTGTGGTTATTTTTACGGGCCCCTTACACAGCCAAGAAATGGACAAAAGAAAAATTTTGAGCAAATAAAATGAAACGCAGGTTGCGTGACGCCACTGAGGCAAAAAATTGATCGCTTATTCCTTAAGTGACATGTCTTGACATAAGCACTCTCTAAAATACCTTCATATCAAAATCATCACTGATGAAAAGCTCTTATGCATCATATCGCGTGTCCTGCACGAAACGTGAAATCGCCAAGGTCATCCGCTTGCAACCTCGTATGAAAAGACGACTAAAACGATTTATTGGGAAAATGGTACACGTGTCTCCAAGTGCTTGATTTTCGCACTCCGCATCAAGACAGCTGCGAGGGCCGTTTAATAGTGTATTTACCGAATAAAAATGAAGGGCTGGCTTTTTCTTCTCAGTAAGGTACCAAGATCGATCACTCTATAGCGTGCTTGACGGTCAACTTGAATGTTACGTGCTTAAAATTTGCGAGCTGAAATATTATCCGACATAAATCAGGAACGAATTGGCGCTGAGCCCACTTCCGAACACAGAACACTTGTTTTTAGGGCGATATAGTCTGTATGACGTTAGCATTTCTTACCCGGAAACCAAAATTGGATGCAGATAAGAGAAGGTTCTCGCTGTTAATTCAACCACAAGGTGGGAAAATTATTATCTCTATTGCGGAGTTCTCGAAAGAGTAAATGTGCTAAACCGTATGCACAGTAATATACACTTGCCCTCCTGCGTGTGTCTTTTTACGCTGCTACTCCTAAAATCTATTGACCGTCTTTCCCTATACAGGTTGTGTCAAAGTGTAGAAAATGCCTGGAATCAAAAAACGACATGAGTACAGATGTGTAGCGCCTGCCCGTTTTTTTTTTTTTTTTGTGCGCTTGGTGTGCATTTCCGTAAGTGTCTGTCGCGAAATATATATTATAATTATACTGTGAAACATATCATTGCAAGAAATAAAACAAAATAATTTTTATCCTTTCTGTACAGAGGAACCAAGAAGGGGAGATTTCAATTCATGTTTATTTCGTTTTAATAAAAAAAGGAATGGCGACGGCTAAAACCTGTGACAGCAGGGTAATGGCCCCTGGCGAAATCGTCCTAGGAGCAGAGACAGGAGAAACATCAGTTGATATGTTATTAGCTAAACACGTCTATACACACAAGACAGGAAAGCCTATGAAAGCCTGTACCGCAGGAAATACATCAAAAGACTCAAGAAAAAAGAACGAAAACACCGCTGATGTAAAGAACGATATTAAACAGAGAAACAAAAGAAATTGCATACAAAAATGAAAGACTGTCTAAAATTCATAGCAGCCTTTTTTGAAAATAATGCTGCTTTACTTTCGTGATTTGTTACGTAAAGTAGGCGGAATCCGGTAGAATATACTTTGTTCCACAATTTGCTGCTGAACCACAATAAGCGGTACTACGCGAAAGCCTAGATACGGCTCTTCTGCGGCCGCTCTTGCGGATCCTTGTTCGCACTCAGGCAATTTGGTACTCGAGATATTATTAAACCCTCAAATTCTGCCTTTGAAACCTTACACATATAAGTTTACGTAGAGTCATAAGATACCTATCTATGAAACCTATGAACCTATATATAATTATATACCTATAAAAATTTACTTTACCTAAGCCAAGATGACATGGCTGCGCGAATAGGGAGCATTGTGTCTCACTTATCGCACTTCTGTCTAGAAATGTCATCCCGTGTGACCGTCCTCATCTCCGATATTACCCCGAATTGCAGCTCTCGTCATCTGATGTCTTCGTGCACGAATGAGCACGAATCTCTGTCACCTGCAGACTACAAACCGCCAGTACCACGACCGTGTTTTTTTCCCCTTCCCACGCCAAGAATTCCGGATTTTGTGCTCATCGACGCCTTTAAGGTTATTGTGAAAATGAGAAGTATCACTTACGTTTACGTAATTAATGTATGGCGTAGTTACGAACGACAAGAAGACAATTTAGTGAATCGTTCTTCGTGTACAAGTTTCACTAAGCCACAAATAAGTGATGCTGATGGCGACGCTCCATCATTTATTGGAAATATAAATTCTCTTTCATTCAACAATATTTTCTCCGCAGCTGGGTGCAGTATGCACGTTATATTGTTACTTGGCGGCAAGCGATGACAACAGGAGAACAGAGGACAAAGAGAAGATGCTGGATGGTCGTGAGATGACGTTTAATGAATATGTGTGCGGGCCTAGCGCGCGCGCTCCTACCCGAGCCACTGCCCTCTTCTTCCTCCTTCGTCCGTAACATGACCAGGGGCCACCGAGCTATCGTCCCGATCGTAGACGAGGAAGTTTACCGATGATGATTCCATGGCATGATGATGGGCGTGTCTGGATGCTTGAAGAAGAGGAAGAAGTAAGAATAGAACGGCTTGCCGGTACGATGTCTGATGCGTGGGTGATCCGCCTCCCCTGGAGCGGTCAACCATCCGTCACCAGAGTCCATGGGACCGATGGCTCGAGGTCACGTCGGGCAGCTAGGGCGGGGGGTTGCGTGTTTGTGTCCATCGGTTCTTTCGGGTCATTCGGGTCTTTCGGTTCCTTCGGCTCGGTTTTGATTGGTCTGTCTGTTCTCCTTGTCTTCATGTCCGGGCTGGGGGCTGGGTGGTGGTAGTTGGTCAGGTCTGGGCTTGAAGGGCTGGGCGAAGCTGCTCGGAGATGTTGTTGTTGTTCTCTAATTTGATGGCACACACAAGAAGATTATTTAGTGAATCGTTCCTTGTGTACAATTTTCACTAAGCTGAGTTTCACTACAGGAGATGTCCCTGGGCCTTCGGTCAATCGTCCCGGCCTACAGATAGTGTCGATGCTCCAAGGCGAGGATGGGGATGACGTACGCCGCACCAAATGTTACGTGGCGGCAAGCGATGACAACAGGAGAACAGAGGACAGAGAGAAGATGCTCGATGGTCGTGAGGTGACGTTTAATGAATCTGTGTGCGGGCCTAGCGTGCGCACTCCTGCCCGCGCCACTGCCCTCTTCTTCCTTCTTTGTTCGTAACAATTTAATAATTATTCCTCTGATTATAACGCGTTCGTGTTATTAGCGGCACAGCCAGTGGCTTTCGAAACTTCCTGTAAGGATAGGCACCACACCTACTCTGGCTCAGCTTTCATCAGTAAAACCATTTTGGAAAGTAGATAGAAATAGACTTACAAAGTAATTACAAAGCATAACGAACGCTGTGAATTCCAGTTATATTACTTTTGGTTTTTCCCTCAAGAAGAGCCACTTTTGTTGGCACTGGTGCCATCTATTTACAGTAAGAGGAAGCTCGAAGACTTAACCTGTGATTTCTATAATTACTGATGATGCTGAAGACCTTAGTAGCTTTTGATTGATAAACTTTATTGGGGAAAATTGGGGTTAGAAGTAGTGGGTTAGGAAACAGCAGTAGTAGGCAGCCCTCTGTCCAGGAGCTCGTTGGCCTCAGCAGCGGCTCTGGCCCGCTGCACCAGCCTGAGCTAATGCTGTGCTTCTAGTAAGCTAGAAGGTCCTGTTTCGCATATGCGAAAGTTATAAAAATATAAAGCAATGCTGCCGCCGATAAAAACTTGAACGCAGTCCCAGATAATGGAGACGTTCAACAAGCATGCATTACACAACTCAAGGAAAGCACTACTGTCATCACCCAGGATATAAAAACGCCAGAGAAACAGTCCGTGGCTGATAGAAACACTTGCATATTTTGGTAGAACTGCTTTCGTAGCCGTGAAAGTTTTCACAGCGTACAGTTGGGCTTAATAGATCTAAAACGCCGATTATCTCGGAAAAATGCAACAAGATCGTGCTTAAGTCTGCTTAAGCACAGCCTCAACGTTAGGTTATTGTAACATAAATAACTCATAAATAAAAGACTGGACAGCCGCAATTGAAGCTGGCCAGGCGTGGATTAGCATCCCTCAAGTGGTGCGTGGCATACGTTTCCCTTCCCCTTTTTTGGCCAACTGTGTTTCAGGTAAAAAAAATCTGCTGCGCCATTACTTTCAGGCGCAACGTCAGAAATAAATAATAATTGGTTCACTGGAAAGGAAAGGTGCAGTATCTGTCACCCTTGTTTTGTGGACACCTGTCCGCGCCGTAAGGGAACGATGGAAGGTGGGAGTGAAAGCGGAAAAAGAGAAAGAATGTCGTATTGGAGGGCTCCGGAGTAGTTTCGACCACTTGGGGATCTTTACCGGGCACTGACATCGCACAGCACACGGACGCCTCTTCGTTTCACCTTTATCGAAACGCAGCCGCCGGCGGTCGGGATCGACTAGAGGAGGTGGTGAAGGGTGGCAGTGCTTGGCCCTACGGGGCTGGGACAGTAGGTCAACGCCGCTTGCTGCGGGGGCTAGCCAGCCACTGATTTTATCGGTTGTAGGCCGTCATTGCAACCACCACCGCTTCGGTGGTGGTGGACGACGGCTGTTGTTGCGGCGCGCGTCTTTCTCTCCCTCTTCTTTTATTTCTTGTCTAAAACCCGACCTCGGCGGCTGCGTTTCGATGGAGGCGAAACGAAGTGGCGTCCGTGTGCTGTGCGATGTCAGCGCACGTTAAAGATCCCCAG
Organism: Amblyomma maculatum; assembly: GCF_055883805.1. NCBI lineage: Eukaryota > Metazoa > Arthropoda > Arachnida > Ixodida > Ixodidae > Amblyomma > Amblyomma maculatum. The sequence continues at coordinate 76,389,035 of NC_139353.1, forward strand.
GTGGTCGAAATTACTCCGTAGCCCTCCACTACGGCTCCCCTTTCTCTCTTTCCACTTTCACTCCCACCTTCCTCCCTTCCTTTACGGCGCGGTTCAGGTGTCCACAGAGCAAGTGTGACAGTTACTGCGCCTTTCCCTTCCTGTGAACCAACCAACCCCTAGCCCCGCCGGGGTGGTGCAGTGGTAAGACGCCCGACTACTGTGCCGGAGTACCCGGGTTCGAACCCGACTTTGGCGGCTGCGTTTCGGCGAAACGAAGAGGCGTCCGTGTGCTGTGCGATGTGAGCGCACGTTAAAGATCCCCAGGTGGTCGAAATTACTCCGTAGCCCTCCATTACGGCTCCTCTTTCTCTCTTTCCACTTTCACTCCCACCTTCCTCCCTTCCCTTACGGCGCGGTTGCGGTGTCCACAGAAAACAAGTGAGACAGTTACCGCGCCTTTCCCTTCCTATAAATAAATCATAAATAAATCTCTTCTGTCCGCGCTCCGCCGGAATTCCAGGGTTCGAACCCGACCTCGGCGGCTTTGTTTCGATGGAGGCGAAACGAAGTGGCGTCCGTGTGCTGTGCGATGTCAGCGCACGTTAAAGATCCCCAGGTGGTCGAAATTATCCCGTAGCCCTCCACTACTGCTCCTCTTTCTCTCTTTTCACTTTAACTTCCACCTTCCTCCCTTCCCTCACGGCGCGGTTCAGGTGTCTACAGAAAACGAGTGAGACAGTTACAGCGCCTTTCCCTTCCAGTGAACCAATTATTAATTATAATTATTATCATTCTGTCCTCACAAGGCAGCGGAGGTGGCTCAGCTACAGAGCCAGTAGCAGGGCCGTGCATTTTCTTTTCTTTCTTCCTAGAGCCACAACAACAACAACGGTCGGGATCGAAACCGGGCACTCCGGCACAACAGTCGGGAGTCTTACCATTGCACCACCGCGGCCAAGCCCAGAAATTAATAAGAAAGTTTCAGACCACAGCAGGACCTACACTGGAGAAATTCAAAAACGGATCGGGGGAGAGGTGGTGTAGGGTGGCAGTTCCTGGCCCTACGGGTCTGGGACGGTAGGTCAACGTCGCTTGCAGCGGGGGCTAGCCAGCCACCGAATTTTATTTGTTGTAGGCCGTCATTTCACCCACCGCTGCTTCGGTGGTGGACGACGGCTGTTGTTGTGGCGCACGTCTTTCTCTGCCTCTTCTTTTCCCTTTCTTCTCTATTTTCTCTTCGGTCCGCACGAGGCAGCGGAGGTGGCTCAGCTACAGCGCCAGTAGCAGACCCTTGCATCTTCTTTTTCCTTCGTCCTACAGCCACAACAACAACACACTAATCGTTGTTGCTGTTTTTGCATGCGACACTGGGCACGTCATGTTGGTTGGTTGGTTTCGGTTTGTTTTGGTTGGTTTTGGTTGGTTTTGGTTTTGGTTGGTTGGTTGGTTGGCTGGTTTTGGTTGGTTGGTTGGTTGGCTTTGGTTGGTTGGTTGGTTGGTTTTGGTTGGTTAGCTGGTTGGTTGGTTGGTTGGTTGGTTGGTTGGGTTGGGTTGGGTTGGGTTGGGTTGGTTTGGTTTGGGTTGGTTTGGGTTGGGTTGGTTTGGTTTGGTTTGGTTTGGTTGGTTGGTTGGTTGGTTGGATGGTTGGTTGGTTGGTTCACAGGGAGGGAAAGGCGCAGTATCTGTCACACTTGTTTCTGTGGACACCTGAACCGTGCCGTAAGGGAAGGGAGGAAGGTTGGAGTGAAAGTGGTTAGAGAGAAAGAGGAGCCGTAGTTCGGTCCGCACGAGGCAGCGGAGGTGGCTCAGCTACAGCGCCAGTAGCAGACCCTTGCATCTTCTTTTTCCTTCGTCCTACAGCCACAACAACAACACACTAATCGTTGTTGCTGCTTTTCCATGCGACACTGGGCACGTCACGTTGGTTGGTTGGGTTGGGTTGGGTTGGGTTGGGTTGGGTTGGGTTGGTTGGTTGGTTGGTTGGTTGGCTGGTTGGTTGGTTGGTTGGTTGGTTCACAGGGA